>NC_044570.1:4830740-5190634 GCF_007565055.1 Rhinopithecus roxellana
ATGCCTATTAATGTGATTTTTGATTCTGCATATGTGGTTCATTCCACACAGTTAATTGAAAATCCTCAGTTACAATTTCATACAGATGAAAAATTGATGACTTTTTCTACCCAATTACAAACAGCAGTTAGGAGCAGAATGTACCCTTTTAATATCACTCATATTAGGGTTCATACACGTTTTCCATCACCTTTGACTGCAGGGAATCAAATGGCTGATTGCCTAGTTGCTAATACAATATCTAATGCTAGACACTTTCACAATTTAACCCATGTTAATGCCTCTGGTCTCAAACGCAGATACAGCATCACCTGGAAAGAAGCTAAAGCTGTTATCCAGTGATGCCCACCTTGCCAAATGGTACATTCCTCATCTTCTACAGGAGGAGTTAATCCTCAAGGTTTGGAAACTAACTCTCTTTGGCAAATGGATGTCACACATATTCCCTCATTTGGGAGACTAGGTTATGTACATGTATGTGTGGACACCTTTTCTCACTTTGTCTGGGCTACATGCAAAAGACGAGAGTCTTCTGCCTGTGTTAAACGTCACCTTTTGCAGTGTTTTGTGGTGATGGACATTCCAGCCTTTATTAAAGCAGGTAATGCCCAGGCTATATAGGCAAGCTCTAGCTACATTTTTCTCTATGGAATATAAAACACATTACTGGTATCCCATACAATTCTCAAAGACAATTCATAGTGGAAAAAAATGAATCTTTCCCTAAAACAGCAGTTGCAAAAGCAGAAAGGGGGAAATAGAGAATATGGAACTGCACAGATGCAACTGAATCTAGCATTACTAACTTTAAATTTTTTTGAGCCTGCCCAAAAGTCAGATGCTATCCGCAGCTGAACATCATCTACAGAAACCAACTGCAAAGGCAGAAGCAAAACAACTGGTTTGGTGGAGACATCCAATATAAAAAAGTTGGAAAATAGGTAAAATAATAACTTGGGGTAGAGGTTATGCTTGTGTTTCTCCAGGCCAACATCAACAGCAGATCTGTATACCATCAAGACACTTGAAACCTTATCATGAGCCAGATGCCGAGGCATAGGTTCTGGGAGGATCCTGAGGACCCCCTGATTGCATCCATATCTAGACTGATGCTGAGGAGGACCCCAACTGTCATGAGCAACATTCGTCAAACACAGCCACCCACCTGGGGACATATCAAGAAGCTGTCACAGATGGTGGAAGAAAACCTAAGGAAAGTGGGACAACCACTCACAATGAGGATATTAATGGTAGCTATGATGGTGGTGATCACCATTGCCATGAGTATTCCTTCAACAAGGGCTGACACAGAGAACAGTTATATTTGTTGAGCATATTTATCAATCTTGGCTGGCAATAATGCCTGGATATAATCACTCTATGACACAGTTACACATGCTTTCTGATCTCATTATATACCATAATAAATCTGCTCCTATAATTGAGACATAGCACCTCGAAAACCTATTTGTAAACAAAATAGAACCTGGCCATAAATAATAAATTTACTTGCTTATGAAGATTGCATTGCACAACAGGCAAAGGTGTTGTGCAATGATTTCTATGGAATCATTATTAATTGGTCCCCTAAGGGGATGTTTAGCTTGAATTACACCTCTCAGTCTGTGTGCCACAGCCATGCTATGTTCAGATGATCTGAACGAAATGGTCAGATGGTACAAATGATAAAAAGTATGGCAAAATTTCCTGTTATCTGGAACCATGGCAGTATAGTGGCACCTCAGCCTCAAATGATATGGCCCGCTCTAGGAGCTTAACATAAGGATTTGTGGGAACTATTACATGCTCTTAATAAGATCAAAATTTGGAAAAGAATAAAAAGCTTCTAAAAGACACTCTACAAACTTGTTTTCGGATATTGCACAATTAAAAAATATACTTAAAGCATCCCAGGCACACCTGACCTTAATGTCAAGAAGAGTACTTAAAGGAGCTGCAGAGAGATTAGCAGCTAGTAACCCATTAAAATGGATAAAAACACTTGGAAACTGTGTGATTTAAATGATAATGGTGCTTTGTTATCTATAAAGTCTGCAGATGTGGTTCCTGACTCCTGCAAGAAGTAGCTCACTGTGACAAAGCTGCTATTGCTTTTATTGATTTGCAAATCAAAGAAGGAGGACATATTGGGAATAAGCCCCCCCCCCAATCTGGCCATAAACTGGCCCCAAAACTGGCCATAAACAAAATCTCTGCAGCACTGTGACATGTTCATGATGGTCATAATGCCAGCGCTGGAAGGTTGTGGGTTTAACAGAACGAGGGCAAGGAACACCTGGCCTGCCCAGGGCAGCAAAACCACTTAAAGGCATTCTTAAGCCACAAACAATAGCATGAGTGATCTGTGCCTTAAGGACATGCTCCTGCTGCAGTTAACTAGCCCAACCTATTCCTTTAATTCAGCCCATCCCTTTGTTTCCCATAAGGGATACTTTTAATTAATTTACTATCTACAGAAACAATGCTAATGACTGGCTTGCTGTTAATAAATATGTGTGTAAATCTCTGTTCGAGGGTCTCAGCTCCGAAGGCTGTGAGACCCCTGATTTCATACTTCACACCTCTATATTTCTGTGTGTGTCTTAAATTCCTCTAGTGCCGCTGGGCTAGAGTCTCCTCAACTGAGTTGGTCTTGGCAATACCTTTCATTTTTCATTCCATACAATCCAATTTTACCCCCTCTTCCTGTCTGCATTTTTTGTGACCGGACCTATTTTTCTTTTAGTTCCTGTGCATAAGGGCATGCTGAGTACTCACTTCCTGCATACTGTAGTAACTTTTTAGGAGTTCTGCTGTGTTCGGTAAAGTCTGATGCTCCATCATATTCAACTAAAAATCTGGAAGTCCCCTAGAGAAACACAAATGCATGTCAAAATGCGTTTCCTCTGAGCCATACTTTAAAATGTTTTAATTTTAGGGCCTGCTGAGAAAAGACTACCCCTTCCCCATTCGCGATCTCTTAAACTTCCTCCTAACATGTGTTCCAAACTGTTCGCCACAATGCCTGCCCCATCCCCAGTATTCTTTGCGATGGGAGTCAGCCAACAAGATGCATTGTACACTAAAAGCACATGGAAATCTGATAGGGCAATAGCTTAATAAAATCCATCGATCTAAACAGTTTTTTGTGTTCTGTGGCAAGGGTGACAAGGAGGCACATTTAGGGAACCCAGTCTTAAGGGGTTGGTAGGATGACTGTTGGTGGGGTTGACAGCCATGGAACCAAATGCCACAAATTGAAGTTAATAATTCGGCTTTAATTCTCAGTGAGTCTGGACATGCACTATGCTTCCCTGGGCTTAGGACTCCACAGTTATAACCTGCTTTGCAGTGCAGTGTTTCATGTGTCTTTTTCAGCCCAATGCCATGAATGTCCTGGATTCTGTCACGCTGTGTCTTCCTCTCAAGGAATTTCTACATGGATAAAACGACCCCCAGGTTCTACATTTCTGAAATGAGCATCCGGGCTCCCTGAATAGAGAGGTGTGTCAACACCCTTATCCTGGGTATCAGACAGCTCCAGTTCCAACTGTACGGCTCACCTGAAATCTCTGTTCCCTCTTCAGGTGGCTTCATCCTCCTGTAGTATTGCAGGGGATTGCGCCACAGGTCCTCATATAGGATCTGTCAGGGGAATCAATCGGAAAAGGCCTTGTGAGAACTCAGACTGGGGACCCGGGCAGCTGGGATCACACAAGAGTCATTCCTCATGTTTCCCAGAAAGGACTCACCTCAGCAATCCTACTGGATCCGGCGAAGTTGTGGTCAGAAAACCAGTTGAAGAAGTTAAGACCGCTGCTGTTGTGTCTGCGGCGATAGGCCTCAACTTCATAATCCTGGCACCACTGAATTGGAGTGGAATGAGAAGCCCTGTATTCTACAGACAAGGATTATTTGGGAAGGGGGCTGGAACACGTTGGCACTGATCCACCCACCTTCTTCCACTACCCATCCTAGGAGCCACCTGTCACCCGTGATGTTCACGAGATATTCCTTGGTAATCACTTTATTCTGGAAGTACAGGTTACTCCGAAAGAACAACATGATCTGGCAGAAATGAATGGGATGCTTTGCTGATCTGCTGCCCCAGGTTGGTCTTCAGCCCCAGCCTCCTGGGGTAAGCATCCTCTGAGAAGCCCTCGGAACTTGTGCCAGGTAGTGCTGCGTGGCCTTCAGAATTGTGGGTGTGGAAGCCCTGTGCCCTAACTGACATTCTGAGTGGCAAACCATTGACCCACAGGAAATACATGAGACATCTCACTTTATTAGGCAGGCCAGGTGGATGGTACGGAATACTGCAGATCCAGAGGAGAACTTTCTGGCTTCTGGGGCGAGGGCGGCAGGGATGGCCTGGGGGAAGTGGGTTCCGCAGGCTGTGGGAGGAAAGCTGCCTGAGTCTGCTGAAGTGGAATTTGTCTGCTTCAGAGACCAGAACCCAGGCAATCACTCCCGCAGGTCTAGGCAAAAACAGGCTCCCTGCACCACGCTTCCTCTGGGAGAATGCTGTACTCCAAGAAGCATTCCAAAGGGCCTCTCAACATATGCCTTGTGCAACCTGAGGCTATCCACCAGGGATGGCCATCGACAGCCTGCCTGAAAGCTGTTGTGCACTGCCTTGCTGACTCAGAGTTTCCCTCACCCTCAACAGTGGCTGTGGTGCCTTATAGCCAGGCTCTGCAAGCCCAGGGCCTCAGCCTCTGGCTCCTGAGCTTCTGTGTGCAGTTGACCCTGCTGGGGACCTGAGCCGCAGGTGAGTGCGAAGATCCGTGAGTCTGGCGGGGCTCCTCAGAAACCTCGGTCCAGGTAGGTGTGGGACTATGTTCTCAGGACGCCGAGGCCTGTGGACCTTTTGGGGAGCGGTCCCCAGAGTCTAGGGGTGCCGGGGATGGGCTAGGCTGCCCTGGCCAGGGTCTGTGGGAGCACCCAGGAGGGCACCGTGTTCAGGCTGGAGGCTGTGCTGGAGAGGACAGCTGGGGCACAGAGCAAGGAGTGGCCTTAGAAGAGGAGGTGGTGCTGACAGTGGAAGACATAATGGCTGAGGTGGAGGTGGGGATTGAGGAGGAAACCGACGTGGATCGGCAGAAGGAGGACCAGCAGGCACAGCCTGGCCCTGGACCCAGCACACCTGGGCCGTCAATGGACTCACTGGAGGTCCTTCTCTTGGAGCTGGTCTACATGAAAGCCCCAGGCCATACGGCATCTCCGGCTTCTGGGCCAGAGCCATATCGAAGCTGCCCATTCCGGATGGCTGGCAGCAGGGGATGGCCATAGCGCCTAGAGCTGTCATGGGGGCTGGGTGGGGGCTGCATGGGGGAGGAGCCAGGAGGGAGGTGCTTGGGGTCAGCCAGAAGGCAGGGTGATGGGGACAGTGTGGGAACCGAGGGGAGGTTCTGCAGATAGGAGGCCAGCTTACTTGGGGGAGCCCTGGGAGCAGACCGTAGGGACTGGGAGCCAAGCACAGCACTCACAAGGGAGAATCGTGGGCGCCAGGGACCCTTCACACACAGAACAAAGGTAAAGGGCATGTTTCCCTGGGAAAGTTCCTGGAGGAAGGGGAGTCTGCATGCCCATGCCAGCCATTGAACCGCTCTCACTGCCTGTTTCCAACAAGCTCACCCCAGAAACACAAGGTGCCCAAGACTTGGGTTTGTTGTGCACGGGGCTGCTGACCTCCACAAGGCGGGCACCAGCTCCCCAGATACGCTTTCTTCTGCCTGCCAGTGCTACACTCAAACGGGCATAGTCCCTGAGCATATATAACCTCCTTTGCACCCACACAGGACCCATGGGGAGCGCCACGCACAACCCTACAGCCCCTTGTAACTACAGGGCTTCCCTCAAGTGGACAGCCAATCCCTCCGGGACACCAGAATAAGAGGACACCGCACACCAGGACATCAGTGGAGTATGTCCAGCACCCAGCATACAAGGGCCTCCTGCAGCTCATGAACGCTGAGGAAGCAGCTGCCTCACATCACCCCACTCCCTGCCCCCTCAGCCCCAACCACCTCTTCTGCCTCCTGGACCTGGTCAGCACAGGCTGTCTTGGCCTGGCTCCACCCATTCCAAATGCCACCACAATTGTGACATTGCCTCCTCCCCAGACAGAAACAGAGGATCAACAAGGGAGGGTGACAGGCCAAATGTCTGGGAGATAACCCTGCTCCACATTTTCTATACTCTTGCAAAGTTGTAGGGTGTTACCAGTCATGACCCACCCAATTATCTCAAGGCTCCTTGACCAGAGGTAGATTGTTTGGCACACCCAGATGTCAGCCAGGGTCAGAAGCTGTGATGAGGTCCGCTTTGCTAGTTGATGGATTTGCAGGTCAGGCTGGGGAGCCTGGGTCTGTGGGAAGGATCCAGTGTCTGAGTCAGTTTGAGGTGCCCGTGGGGCCCGGGATGTCTCAGTGGCAGCTCTGGAAAGAGGAAACTCATGCTTTATTCTGGCTAGCAGGCCACCTCAGCCCAGCTAGATGAAATGGTCCCATTGAGTCCATCCTGTTTCTCCTTCTTGGTCAGGCAGGTGGAAGAACTCAGTGTCCCAGCTACTGGTGGCAGGATGAAGATTTCCTTTCATCACAACCTTTACTTACACGATGAAGTGATCATTAAGGAGTATTGTATTGGCATAGTTGGTAACGAGTGCCTCCCAGCATGGTAGGGGAGTTGATGTGTGGGAGGGTGGGTTTGGCATGAACCTTTCTGACTCCTCTTCTCCAGGGTAGAGGGTGTCTTATTCCACTGCGGTCCAGTGGTTCTGGGATCATGAAGGTCAAGCATCCAGCTGCAGTCAGTACATCACCTACTTGAGCTTGTTCAGCTGGTTGGCTGAACATGACTGCCCGGGTTTTGGCAGGATTGCTGAGGTGGGAGTCATGGTGGGGCATCATGGGAAAGGACCCCAGTGGTCATTCCTTGGCCTCTTCGGAACTGGCTTTGAACCATGGCCTGTGACCTGGGACCCCTTCTGCAGTCCCCCAGATCATCAGCTAGGGCCTATGGCTCAATCCCTTGCAGTACTACGCTAGGAAGTAAGGGACGACATTAGAGACGGAACAGAGAGAGAGGAGGCCAGGCAAGCGGCCTAGGGTTGGGAACTGAGAGAACTTTGAGTCCTGAATCTGTGCCCACCATGGAGAACCCAAAGATCATGGAGAAGACTGCAGTGAGCAATCCCAGGCCATCTATTGGTTGGCAGAGAAAGGCCCATTAGGAAACTGTAACACCACATTTCAGGATTGGGGAACCCTAAACCACCTGCAATGCATGTGTCTAAGGTCAATGGGTGAGAAGCTAGGCTTAAGAGATAGCTGTCTCATCATCACTTGCCAGTTCCCTCCCCTGCCCGAAGGCTTGCTGCTACCTGGGGCTCAGTTTGAGCTCAACCAGGGCCCTCTCCCTCTCCATGCGTATATCCACCTGAGGCCTATCTAGGTGTACATCCTTTCAGAATGGTTCTCCCAGGCCTTTCATGTTCTGTTTCGATGACCCCAGGCTCCCCTGACATGGGTTCTCCTCTCTGCCATCCTCACTCCCACTCCCCTACCTTCCCAGATTAAGACAGGCCAGTGCACAGGGAATCTGGAGGACCACACTGGGTTTCAGTGTGAGGAAACATTCTATTTTCTTCATGTTACATGTATTTTAGAGTTTCCTCAAGGGGAGGAAATGTGAAGAGATTTCAAAATGGCTGGGCACCTTCAGTGTGTGTCCAGAGAGGGAACCTGGCTGGGAATTAAGGCCCACTTGAGTAAAGGTGTGGACACCCAGTGTCAGTTATCTTGATAAAGATCTGCTTTGTTATATCACCTACTATTAGTATACATTTTAATTTCTTGGAATATTGAAAAAATGAATTTAAGTACGAAGAATTATAATTTGTTCATAATTGTATGAAAACTGCAAACAGATCAATTTTCCACTAGAATTCTTATGTGAGACTTGATGTGTTTATAAGTTTTAAGATACATTTTATTGTTCTACTCTCTGGCAATTTTTATGATCATTTTTGCAATATATGGACACAGACTAGAAAGTTTTTAAGGGACTTTCAGCTTCATTTAGAATACTTACTTGTAAATTTTGATTTTTGGCCCAGTGGTTCTTTTCAGTTTACTATTTATACTTTATATGTGAGGTGTTAAATTTGTTTTCTTATTTGCCCCTTCTGGAACTTTTGTTTTAGAGGATTTTTTTTTTTTCCTTTTAGATATGTGTGTTTACCTGTGAGCCCTTTTTCTAGTACAGATTTTTTTGTTGTTCATTAGTTTTTAGGGTGTGTGTTTGCTTATTTGTTTTGAGATGGAGTCTTGTTCTGTCACCCAGGCTGCAGTGAAATGACATGATTTCGGCATAATGCAACCTCTCCCTCCCAACTTCAAGCGATTCCCCTGCCTTAGCCTTCTAAGGAGCTGGGATTACAGGTGCATGCCACCATTTCTAGCTATTTATTTTTTTTTTATTTTTTTATTTTAGTTGAGATTGCGTTTCACCGTATTTGCCAGGCTGGTGTCATACTCCTGACTTCAAGTGGTCCACCCACATTGGCCTCCCAAAATGCTGGGCTTACAGATGTGAGTCACCATGCCCAGCCTCATTTGTTGGTTTATGTAATTTAATCTTTGTTGTATTTTCTTCATGTACACATAGTTTAGAGTTATTCAAATGATATATTTTATTTATTTACTCAATACTTCATAGAATTTTAAGAGTAATGTTTTCATTCACCAAATATGGTATTGTGAATAGGTTAAACCTTGTACAATATTGTCATTTTCTTTTTGATAAATTCTTCAACAAGTCTGATACTGTTTTTCCCCCACCTGAGAACATGCATATTGTTATGAAAAAATTGTGTGAGTGAGTAGGTATGAAAATATAATTTGAAAGACTAATAAAGTTTACAACTACAATTTCACATTTGTATTTTGCATCATTTTGAACATTTTACTTGCTAACACAGGAAATTCTGTATTCACTGTCACGTTAAATATACACTTTTGAATCATTTTCAAGAATGAAAACAATCCAAGGCCAAGCATTAGTTCACAAAGTAAGTAGAAAGCAGTTGTTACGTAAAAACAAAACAAAAACAAAAACAAAACAAAACAAAAAACAAACAACATATTTATTGAAGGGATATTTAGATATATTTTAGAAAGTTTAAGTCAATATTTTTGTTTTTGTTGCTTTGGTGTTTGATTGTACTGTGACCAGACTATAGCATCACTAGTTATAGTCACTAGGCTACCAGTCTCAGGACTGCAATATTATTGAAGAAAGTGGCAGTGTGTTTGGCTATTTAAGGAGACTAGAGGACTTAGGAGTTTCCACCCAAGGCATAAGGGCCTGGTTTAGTGGGTGGCCTTCTTTTGCTGAAGTAGATAACATCCAGGAGAAGTGTAGACTCACTGTAGTAGCTGCAGCTTTGAGGCTGGTGAAGCCTATTTGTCTCCAACTCCTTATTGCCAGATATTGGTCTGCAATGTAACAGCACTTCCTGGACTCACTGACTCCTGTAAATTAAAACATAGAATTTGGATGCAAATCCCTATTCCAAATTCTTAAACTTAGCTGTAGTAAGTAGATAATAAAACATGTATTCAGAAGAAAGGGATACATAAGTACATAACTAAATCAACCTGATCAAATACCTTCAAAAATACTACTACAAAAAATCAGTAATATTTTTTGGTGATTAAACCTTAAAAATTATTTTATTTGGGGAAATAGAAAAAGGTTGGACTTGTTTTAAACTCTGAAGTGTAAAGCTACTATTATTAGAATACGGACATTATATATAATGTCTAATTTGTTTGAACAGCAGCATACTAGATATTTAGTATGGCTAGACATTAATAACCCATGTAAGAAAACTCAGAGATTAACAACAAAATTTTTTTTAGAGATTTTATTCTGTAATTAAAAACTTTTAAAATGATTCCCTACTGATCAATGATTCATTTACATTTATCATTTAGGCATACGTTGTATACCCTTTATATAGGGACAAAGTTACAGTTTCTATCAGGTAAGTAGAAAAAAATTGTGTACCACATTTGCATTAGAGTCTTTGGCCTGAGTAATGAAGCAACAATGGAACTGCCTCTGTCAGGGACCAGGTGGGCACAGCTGCAAGCTTCTATCACTTGTATCTTTACCATTTCTGAATTCTCATAGGTCTGTCCTAGAAAGACAAATGAACTATAAATATCCTAAAGAACATATGTTACATTTAAATCACTAAGTGTTGAGATAAGACCATGATTTGTTTTATCACTGTCTCATCACTTTAAAATTGTATGTATAACTTATACAAAGAAATTCAGTTTATTTTATCACCATTAACATTTTACATTGCACATGTGTCTATTTCGTTGTCTTTCCAGTGATTTTTTTTTTTTTTTTTTTTTTTTTTTGAGATGGAGTTTTGCTCTGTCACTCAGTGTGGCATACAGCAGCCTAATCTCAGCTCACTGCAATCTCCACCTCTTGGGTTCCAAGCAATTCTCCTGCCTCAGCCTCCTGAGTAGCTGGGATTACAGGGACACACCACCACTCCTGGCTAATTTTGTATTTTTAGTAGAGATGGGGTTTCCCTATGTTGTTCTGACTGGTCTCAAACTTCTGACTTCAAGTGATTCACTGGCCTCAGCCTCCCAAAGTGCTGGGATTACAGGCATGAGCTACCATGCCTGGTCCCCCTTTTCTATGAGAAAAGTTCTTGCTTAGTCACCCAGGCTGGTGTGCATTGGCACAACCTTCACACACAGCAGCCTCAACCTCCCAGGCTCAAGCTGTCTTCCTGTCTCAGTCTCCCACATAGCTGGGTCTACATGTGTGCAACACCACACCTGACTATTTGTTGTTGTTGTTGTTGTTTAGGGATGAAGTCTTGCTATATTGCCCATGCAGGTATCAAATTCCTGGGCTGAAAGGGTTCTCCCAGTTCAAGCTCCCAAAGTACTAGAATTATAGGAGTGAACCACTGCAGACAGCCTCGCCACTCTTTAATCACTTTTTAAATGCCACTCATCAAAATTAACAAGTAAATTTTTACTTATTAAATTCCAAATTCCAAGTCAAGTTCAGGTTCATTTTCATAAAGAGCTAAAAATAAAACAAAACAAAAACCCTTTTCCTTTGTTTTGAAGTTAGCAAAGAGTTGGAAAGCAAATTGTCACTACTTTGGTTTACAAAATTGACTGTACAGAGAAAGATCCTCAGATAATTTTTTTCAGATGTAAAATCTTGTGAAGTTATCATAGAACCATCATCTTATAAAATAAAAACAAATCTCCTAGCGAGTCTTTTATGTAGATGAAATATCTTATAACTAGAAATGTATAAATTGTGATTATGGTTATTCATTGAACTGTAATATTAAAAAATATGAACCTCATTTTTTAGAACTGCTACCCTAATAAGAAAAGTAACTGCTGACCTGGTAAAATAATTTGTGGCCCAGAGAGCCAGCATTCTGAACTATTGAGGTTCTTCAGATAACCCAAGGGTGCTAAGAGTCGAATGGGAGTCTGGACAGCTTGGAGTAGTAGCAATGACAGGTCATTTCTTGCTGCCCCACTCACCAACCAGAATCTTTCATGCAGTAGAATGGCAGACACCTTCACAACTCTCAGTGGTACCCCAGTGTGCATAGTTTCTTTATGTTCTAGCTTAAGTTTCTTTAATCAGAATACTGGGAGTCTTTCCAGCTTTCTCCCCCACTGCAACAATTATATAGCTATGATTTTAGCTACTTAGAAGTCATTGAAGTAAACAGGCAACAAAAAATGCAATAATTTGAGGTTATTAGAAAAATAATGAAAAATTCAGAGATAAGGCACCTGTCTCTAAATTGGAGCAGGGTTATCTTCCTAAACTTACAATCTTAGTGAGACATCAAACCAATAGTTTAAATAGAAAATTCAGGTTTGAGGGTCAGGAAGGAGCTCATATTTTAAAAATTATTTTAGAGTTCCTTAGGAAATTGAGTTGAAGCAATGCTCATTAATATGAAGACAGAGACATAAAAATGATGAAGATAACCTGTTTATAGAAGGGGTAAGGAAATACAGACAAAATTAGAAGCATAACTAAGATCTTAAGTGTAGTTGTCTTTGAATTAGACTTTGGAGGATGTGAGAAAATAATTATGGCCTCTTTTATGTTTTAAATGTATTAAACACTGTAGCTATGGCAATAAGTGGTACCTATAAAATAGCTGTGGTTAAGTGCACATTTAATAGATAAGACCAAAAGAGATCTCTCAATTTCCAAGGAAATAAGTGGAAGTACAGTAATGTGAAATATCAATTGCTAATGTTGTGATAGGTTTTCTGATAGCCAAGGGAAGGGGGAATGTGATAATCGCAATGTAATACAGCTAGTACACCAGCACCTAAAACACACTACTTACCAACTACTATGCTGTTTCCCAACATCATAATATGCTTAACTTAAATATACTTAATTTAAATGAACTGTTACAAATGGAAGCTACTGTGTGGTAGTAAGGAAATGTCTTTGTGTCAGGAGAGTGTGTCTTAAAGTTAGCCCTATTCATCTTTTGCCATGAGAACTTGATCAATCCATTCTACTTATCTAGTATCAGAATACACATTTAAGAAAACTATAATAATCATGTTATATGATCTACATCGTAAAGTAACCTGTAGGTATACTATGGAAATTGAATAGTAGTATGAAATGCCTTTGTAACCCATAAGTAAAATAATTTTTATGATTTGGTAGAGAGAAAACTTATGTATTTCTCAGGAAGAGCTTTATCTCCCCTCTCCTTCCCTCTATTCTTTACTATTTCCATTTTCTTCTTCCTTTGCTTTTCCTACCAGGTTTTTGAGACTTACTCTGAGCTAAGGCAGAGAGAGGAAGTGTCGTTGAATAGAAATGGGAGAGGAGGTAAAAACGGAGGCATCTGTAGAGGTAGAGACTGAAAGGGACACGGAATCAGAGGCAGTCATGGGCCCTTGCTGGTGCCAGGGTGCCTTTCTAGGCCATGGCACTCCCTGGAGCCAGAAAAGGAAAGGGTGCACTTGGCTGAAGACACAGGGCGTTGTGTAACACTCCTCAAAGTGACTCAAGATTTCCACTTGCACCCAAGTATCCTTTTGTTGTAAATGGCACACCAAATGTGATCCCAGGCCACCCTGCAAGAAACAAGAGACAAAATATCAATCAACATTTTGAAGGAGGGCCAGAAGTAACTTTTGGTGTTCAAGATATTCCTCTTTCTCCCTGGCATTCACATCCCATGAATTTGTCGTCTTACAGCCAGCCTCCCCCATAGCTTTCTTGGGCTCTACACAAAAAGTGAATTCACTCAGCTCGGGGCAAAATTTGGCACAAGTGCTCACTTGTAGGATGCTCAGATGCCTTTTGTTGCAGAATTCCAGGACTTCCTGATGGAAAACAGAGAAGAGGTGCTTGTGTTTGTTTGTTACCAAATTTAGCTTAGATTAGAGGGAGAAGTATGGTGAAGAGAAGGACAGATTTTTTATTATTTAAGAGAGGATGCTATTCTCTTTCCAAACATGATTTTATTCCATCCCAGTGTCCTCTTCATTGCTCACCCCTCAAAAGCGACCAACTAGGTCGCCAGCAGTCATATAGTTGTATAAATTTCTACTGTTCCAGACTTTTCTCCAAGCAAAGAGGAAGGATCAGGGGTTGAAAATGTAGTGACTACTTCAAGAAGATCAACCCAGGTCCTAGAGGTCCCTTGGGACCTAGGTAGGTTATGGCAAAGTCAATGCCGATAGTCTGAGCTTAGGCAGAATCTAGAAGATGACTAAGCCCCACTTGGACCATGGCCAGGGCTCCTGAGCTTTTTCTGGTGAAAAAAAATCAAGAAAAAGTCTTATTATTTCCACATTTCAGTTTGAATAAAGCCCTGGAGGTTACGTGAATCAGATGAAACCCAGGTAAGCACTAAAGTGCAAATACTACTTTAGAAACTATTTTCAGGTATCGTTTGAGACCAAGTTGGCAACATGATAAGACTTTATTTCCGTGGAAAGTAATAATTTAAAAAAATTAGACAGATTAAGTGGTGAATGCTTGTGGTCCCATGTATTCAGGAGGCAGAGGTGGGAGAATCCCTTAATCTTGGCAGTTTGAGGCTACTGTGAATCACACCACTGCAGTCCAGGCTGGGCAACAGAGCAAGATCCTGTCTCTATCTCTCTTTCTCTCTGTCTCTCTCACACACACAGACACACACACACCCCCACACACACAAATAAAGAGAAAGATATTCATTAGTAATCTCAATGTTGTAATTGCCTCATAATGATATCTTAATCTTGAAATGAATTACTCAGATTTACATAAAATTGGCACATTTAGCTGTGGTAAGGAACCACTGTTCATTTAGTATGGAACCAGCACAGAAATGGGAGAAAGACAGTTGCACAGAAACTATCCAAGGGAATTCACTAATTTCTGCCTCCCAGCAACTGAGACAGAGGGTTACATGGCCAGGGCATAATCCACACTCTGAAGAAGGAATACACCTGTGGAAGAGAATGAGATTAGTGTTACTATGCTCCCATTACTAAAATCTAATTTTAGGTTTTTAGGAATATGCTTGGAAATAAGTATCTTCAATTCTGAGAAAATATTTGGAAATATACATTATTAATCATACAATTTTAGATATACTACAGAGGTGATGTGCATATTTTCCCTTCAAATAATAAAGTACATATATATAATATACATATATATAATATATAATCTTACTATTTATATCCAAGATATTATACTATTATCCAATAGCATGTGTATATATTCATATACCTCCAGTGGAATAATAAACCATTTCTAACAAATAAGACTATCTTTAAAATACTGTTCTCTTAATAGAATTGTGTTTATAGAACATAGCTCACAAATCCTGTTTGACAAAAAAAAATTCTCTCAATATTTAGACATCTCTGCTAATTCATATAATAACCTAAATTTTGGTTTTGCAAAGGTCTGAGAACATAACCTCTGATGTTACACACTCTGGTTTTAGGGGTCAAGAAGAGACTTCATATCAAGTACATTAGCTCAAACATATGTCTAGACTAAAGGTGACGGTGAGAGAAATAACAGCTGTCTTGAAGAGTCAAAAAGCCTAGAAACTTTCTTTCCAGATCACAGCTAGTTAACACTCAACCAGGGAAACACTGAGTTCTGAAAGCCTAAGAGGTTGTTGTCCAGGCTTGGGTCCAGATTGAGATCAAGGCATCAGGAGAGGTTTTGTTATCAGTGTGGCTGGAGCAGCATGCAAGGACAAAAAAGAATGAGAAAAAAATTGACTCTTCAGTAAGTGTTGAAGGTATTTGCTGAAGAAGAGTAGCAGAAGATGATATGGATAGGAGAATAGGAGAGGAGACCAGAGGAGCAAAAACTGAGCAAGATGGGAAAATGCGGAATGAAAGATATATACAAAAAGAAAAGACTGAACAAGAAGGGCACAGTGTACACAGAGATGAAAGAGAACAAGAAAGAAGGAAAAAGGAGGAAGAAAGAGAGGTAAGAGAGGTACATGGGACATCAGGGATTTCTTTCATCTGGATAATTTTTAATTTCCTGCCATAGTGCTGCTAAACAACTCTTCTAGGAAGCCAAATGCTTGTAAGCTGCCTTGGTTGAAGAGAATTGATTTTATCTTGCTTTCTGTGGCAGTTATCTCAGTTAACAAAGCTGTAAAACACTGAACCAGGAAAGAAACAGTTTTTACTGGCAAAAAGGGTAAACGTTTAGACAAGTAACCAAAATGACTCGTTAGCAGTGTTTCTCCATTAAGCTCAATTTCAGGAGGAGAAAATGATGCAATTATATCAGCCTTATAATGGGTTCTGGGTCTTACTATTTCTGTTTCTGACTGGATACAGGTTCTCACTTTGCCAGCTTTAAAAACAGCAAAGAATTCAATACTATAAGCTTCAGACTGGATCCAGTATCTGTCTGCTTGGGTTATAGGTAGTATCCAAGATACAAGTGTTGTCCTTTAAGCAAGGACCATAGTTTGACTACTGGAGACAGAACCTTGGACCAGAATCTTAGCAGGAAAGTTTCAGAATGGATAAAAGAGTGAATTACATTAACTTCAGGCTGGATCCAGGGAAACATGACTACTTTAGATTTTGAATAAGACCATGATCCGCCTTTATTCATTTGAATGTAAAATGAAGATCTGACTATATCAGTATCCTGCTTCATCCAGGGTCTCACTGCTTGGGTTTCAGGGTGGGACCAGGTTCAATAGGTAGTAGCTCTTGGCTGAGTCCAGAGCTAAAATACACCAACTTCAGTCTGGGGCCACAGAGAGAGCGGCTGACTTTCAGGGTGAAACCAGGGTCCAACTGTATCACATTGAGTCTGTAAGCAAGATGTGATTGTATCCATTTCAGCCATGTTTCAGGGTTTTATTCCTTGGCTTACAGTCCAAATTAATAATACTTAAGTTTCAGGTTGGTTCCAAACTAACATCATCAAATGGACTAAAGTATAAAAATAACACACCAAGAGGAAAAATGTGTAAATCTTTGAGAAATAAATAAAATTGACAAACCTACTGGAAATCAATCTGCAGGTCGAGGAAAAGTTTCTGAACAAATGTTCATCTTTCCTGTACTAGCTTCTTAACTCATAAAAGTGACCTTTTTTGAATTAAAAGCTGTGTCCTTATTTTAGTTTGTAACCTTGTCTTCTCCTGTGAACAATTTATATAGTATCCATTTACTTCAGTTCCCCATGAAGATCACAGTTAGCTTCAAAGGCTGAAGGACAAATCACTGGGATACGTTTGCCTTCACCCATGTCATTCAATCACACATGACCACAGACATTTGGAGAGAGTGGTCTCTGTACCTTGATACTTAAAATGGAGTGAGCCTCAGAATCTCCCACAGGGTTTGCTAAAATGCAGACTGCCAGGTCCCCCACCCCCAGAGGGTTCAGCAGATATGGAGTGGGGCCCAAGAATCTGCATTTCCAATAACTTCCCACACGATGCTGATGCTACTGGTCCTGGAGTCACACTAATTTTCAAGAACCATTTTATAGATGATTTTGGATGACTGCCATCATGTCATCTGTTTTGAGGACCCACAGAGCCCTCCCTTAACACCATTTTAACATACAGACAGCAAGAATTTTACACGCATCCCCATGACTTTCCAATCACTCAGCATAGGCACAAGTTTTGAGTGCAGCCATGCATCACTACTGTTATAGCCAAATGTTACAGAGCAAACTGAATGCTGGCTGCTCAGTCCTTCAGATCCTCAACTCTTGGTACTTCCTATTTTATCATCCCCTGGAGCTTTCACTCCACCACATATGATGGGGGACATGACTTCCCAGGCTTACAGTTGAGGAAGGACAGGGTCCTAAGAGATGACAGGAATTTTCCATGCTTGCTTGGCGTCTTGGACTGAGCCTTACTTCCTCTGCATCCCATTTCTAGTTAGGAACATGGACGATGGGGAGCTCATGGGCACCATGGTCACATAGGACTAACTGGTGGAGCTGATCTCACACCAGGTTTTTACCTGGTTCCTTACTTCCCTCAGGACTTCTGGCACCTATGCTAATCAGCCCTGGGTGCTGTGATTTTCCAGTTCCTGCTTCTGACTACTCCAGTTCCTCTGGGTACTCCATTGCTATCACACCTATAAGCTATTATTTCCCATCCCTGTTCAGATGCAGGCATGCCCCTAACAGCCTTGCTTGTCACTTCACACATGCTAGGAACCACTGCAGCTTCAAAGCTGAGTATTAGTGTCCTACAGGGCATTCTATTTACCCCCAATCCCATCTCCACCTCAGTAACCAGGCAAGGGACTGCCTCATGGCTGCAGATCTGACAGGCACAACGGTGTGGCAAAAACTGGCTGTCTAGAGGGTCCCAGTGCCCCACACTCCTCACAAAGAGTTGTATCCACCTCTGTCTTGCCTCAGCCTGGAGAGCCCAGTTTGGTAGAGGCCCCCACAGCAATGCCAATTTTGTGTTCTTCCAAGATGTTCAGAAATCAGTTCTCTATGTCCATGGTGGGGCACAATGGCTCACGCCTATAATCCCAGCACTTCTAGAGGCCAAGGCAGGCAGAAACTTGAGGTCAGGAGTTTGATACCAGCCTGGCCAACATGGTAAAACCCTGTCTTTACTAAAAATATAAAAATTAGGTGTGGTGGTAGTTGCCTGTAGTCCCAACTACTCAGGAGGCTGAGGCAGGAGAATCATTTCAACCTTGAAGTCAGAGGTTGCAGTAAGCCTAGAATACACCACTGTACTTCAGCCTGGACAGCAGAAAGAGATGCCATCTGAAAAAAAAAAAAAAAAAAATTAGTTCTCTATGTCCAAATAACTTTTCCCTTTATATCCCAGACTGTGTGTGTACAAGAGACTAAGCTACAAAGTCTATGCTTCCATAGTTAGAAAAATGCCCTTTAGGTACACACTAGTGAATCTTAGAAATAAATTACCTCCTCTAAAGTCCCAGAAGAACATGGTTTGAGGAATTCCCCTGCCCACAGCAATTTGCTGGCCTCATGAGTCAACATTTCTCAAATACATTCTTTAGCACTTAATGGGTAATCTTGGGCCAGGGATATAACCTCTCTGTGCCTCAGTTTCCTCATCTATAAAACAGGGTCAATAACAGTATTTACTTAAAAGGATTATTGTGAAGATTAAGTGGGTTCATGTGCATAACTCTGGGGATAGCTGGCAGAGGGAGTCACAGGGTCTGGCTCTGATAATGATGCTGCTCTGATTATTAACGGAGGCCATAAACGATGTGGCCTCATTTATATCACTTAGAATTGTCAGTTATTGCAAATTAAGGAAAGACAACTCTCCTTCCACCAAATGGCCACGTAAGCGCAGGGTGTTTTTCCTGCAGAAAGGGAAGAGTGGGGCCAACCCCTCTGTGGAGGTGGCTTTGAAAAGAGGGGAATAAAAGGATTAAGGGAGTCAAGGACCTACCAGGTCAACTCCCTCTCAGAAGGAAGTCACAGCTGAGCAACAGCCCCAAGGTCAGATTGAGCTGGCAGATACAACAATTGTTGTCTACACAAAGAAGCAGGTCTGCCAACCCCACTCTTATTTGCAGGACTGTCCATTGTTCAACCAAACAGCATCATAGCCCCGTATGGTTTTGCTATCTTCTGTGCAAACACCTTTAAAGATGAAAACTCCATCTGTCGAGCCATGTGAGAAATCTGTGGAAAAAGAAAAAGGCCGGGGTGAAGTTGGTAAACTGTCTGTGGCAGAAGTCTTCTAAGCAGCAAACATTTCCACTGTATTCATTAATAATATCAATCAGAACATCTTTTGAGCATGTTGATTAAAGAAGTCACACATAGCCACAGGGCCTATCTAGCCCTACCAGAATGAGGCTAATTTATCTCACAGTTTTGAATAATAGCCTTGAGTTTACGAGCCGAAATTCATTGCTGGCAATTACCTTCTGATTTCAAGTGTTTATCTTCCTTTTCATGCACCAGTGTCAGGATGCACTGGGGAGAACTTATCCAGGGTTAAACACAATCATTTAGAGACAGTTTTTAGAAGAAACTATAGGTGATAGGTTTTTTGGGAAGAGATATAACATACACACCAGATCTGAGCTTGTCATGTGCATTCTAGATGTGTTAATTCTTGGAAGTTCTCATGGGCTGCTGTGCAGACAACATTTTAGGCAGCTCTTGTGAAGAGGTGGAATTTGGGGAGGGGGAATTTTCCCAAATAATTTACCACTGGAAGTGTTTCCCTGGGCATTGTTCTAGTCAATGTATCAGGTTCTGAGCTTTGTACAATTTGACAAGTAAACATGAAATGTGTAGCATGATCAAGAACTGTCTTAGGAAATCAGGGTAAAACAAAATATAGAACAGACCAAGTTCATTGGCTCACACCTGTAATCGCAGCACTTTGGGAGGCCGAGGCAGGCAGACTGCTTGAGTGCCAGAGTTTGAGACCAGCCTGGGCAACACAGTGAAACCCTGTCTCTACTAAAATACAAAAAGTCAGTTAGGCATGGTGGGGTGCATCTATAATCCCAGTTATTTGGAAGGTTGAGGCAGGAGCATTGTTTGAACTGGGGAGCTCCACCTCCACCTCCAGCTCTGCAATAAGCAGAGATTGCACCGCTGTACTTTAGCATGGGTGACAGAGAGAGACTGTCTCAAAAAAAAAAAAAAAAAAAAAAATACAGAAAAGAGTCCCTGACCCTGCAGAATACACTAAGGGAAGCATCTTTTGCCCCTTTGTTTGGTGCATGGCTCCTAAATGTCCTAGGTTCATTTTGATAAGGGATTTGAGGAAAGAAGACTGGCTTAGAAACAAGTAGTTTGGTGCTAGGCTGTATCATGAAAGGTGATGGGATTCTTTCAAGGGCTTGGTCTCTCATCTGTAAAATGGGATGATGGACAATCTGTCTTGGTTCCCAGATTCTATGCTATAAACGCTGCTCAGTCATAATATTATGGACTGAATTGTGTCCTCCCAAAATTTGTATGGTGAAGCCCTAACCTCCAATGTGACTATATTTGGAGACAGAGCCTTTAGGACAGTAATTAATGAGGTCCTAGTCCTCCTTTTAATTACGGTGGGATGGGGCCTTAGTCTAATAGGACTGGTGTCCTTATTATAAGATGAAGAGAAACCAGAGCCCTCTCTCTGCATCTCCTGGCATGTGTAAAGATGAAAAGCCACGCGAGGAAACAGCAGGAAGGCGGCTGTCTGCAAGCCACGAAGAGAGCCCTCGCTAGAAACTGCAGTTGCTGGAATATTGCCCATGGACTTCTAGCCTCCAGAACTGAGAGAAAATAAATGTCTCTTGTTTAAGCCACCCGGTGTGTGGTATTTTGTTCTGACAGTCCTAGCAAACTAACACATATACAAAGCACATTTCAATGATATGCTCTTCTAAAAGGACAATTTTTAATAGAACAAACCCATAATAACGTGACCTTTTTTTTCACATGGAGGGAAGGGAAACAAATTCAGACAGTCCTATGAATCAAGCTGGAGTTCCCGGAACTACCAGGAACTGGAGTTCCCGGAACTGCCAGTATCTAGAAGTCACAAACAAAAAGACTGACAAAAGTGAATACATAACAATCTTTAGCTTTTGTTTCTCAACAGACCCCATATATATATATTTATTATATATGAGAAAATTATTTGCAACAACAATAACAAAAACAAAGGCTAAGCTTGATTTTTTATATATAAAAAGCTTTTACAGATAGTTAAAAAATACTAAAACACCATTAAAAATCAAAGGACATAAACTAGCAATAAATGACAAAGAATTTCCTTTTTACTCTCCTCTAAAAGTCTCTTGAAGGCATAACCAGAATCAAAGCTTTTTTAAACATCATGGGGAGATGATTTTAATATCATCTAAATGGAAAAACTTTCCTTAGAGGAATCTAAAAATGGAAGATAGGGCCACAGAAGGGCAAGTGACATGTTACTGGAGTTCAAGTTGATCCTGAATAACCTTCCAGTCACTCATTATGACACCTGCTGGGCATCTATTATGTGCCAAGTACTCTTGTAGTCACAGGAGGCCCCACAAGCAGCAAGACAAAGTCCCCACCACCATGAAGCTTACCTTGCAGTGGAGGAGGAAGACAATAACATAATGTCAGATGTGACAAATACTATAAAAACTTCAAGTGGGCCAACGGGAGAGCATGAAGGTGGACACAGTGGTGGTGGCTATTTTCGAAGGAGGCGTCATGGTAGGGGTCCCCACTGCGAGTGAACTAAGCAAGCAAGGGATATGGATCTGCAAGGTTTGAAAGTTCCAGCAGGAAGGGACAGACAGCCTGACATGCAGAGTGAATGAGGGACAGTCAAGGACCAGATGAGTAGCAGAATCAGGAAAGAAGTGGTTAAGACTAAATTGACTGGTGGGGAGGCCAGTGAATTAGGGCTCTGTTCATCTGACTTGCTTGGTCAATGGGATATTACCAGGTGTAATGCATGCAGAGGCCTAAAAAGCATGTGTGTGGTTTAGCTTGGCCTCTTATGTCTCTGCTATTATGTTGAGAGGGCATGCCACAGTTAGTCAGTTAGTTCTAGGGAGACGAAGGACAAATGGAGCAGAGCTGCCCCAGTGGAACCCAGCTGAGACCAGGTCTGCCTCAACAGAGCTGCTCCAACCAGCCCCCAAATCTGCCAGAATAAGCTGTTACCTTTGTAAGCCAATGAGTTCTGAAGTGATTTACTACACAGCATTATTGGAGCAACAGCTGACTGGCACAATGCTCAACCTAGACCTAAAAAGCAAGACCACTGTAATTTGCTTAGCCTGGGTACTTACTGCAGAATGATAGGGAGGCCTACCCAGTTCAACAAACCATGGCTGTAAGGGTAACAAGCACAGCAGCCTTATCCTGATATTTTCTCAACATAAGATAATTCTCCATTTCAAGTAAGAGCCCTATGGGTAAACCAATAACATGCTCCAGTTTCTTGTTTCCTATCCTGACAGTCTTTTATCAAATAGCCTTGGCAGGTTTTAAGTTTGCCTCTTTCATCTGTTTTGCTGAAAAATGTCTTCCAAGTGCTTATTCCGTGGCCTCCTAAAAAGACATGTTTCGTAGGTGATCAGGGAAAAACAGATGCTCTACAGCTAAATCACATCACAAGTATTTTAGGGTCCAAGGCAAACACGAACTATGGTCCAGCTCACTTTTTAAGTTCTGAGTAACACTCCAGGAGTCCATCTGGAGCCCCCATCATAGTAAGGATGCCCTAAGAAACCCCTTTGTGTAAGTCCTCCCAAATCCTGACCTACGCATGCTTGAGACCAGAAGACACTCAATGAGTCCCTCAGGATTACATCAACACTCCACACATTTGCTCAAGACTTCTACAAAAATATGTTACATCAAATTTCCAAAGCCTCTACCCACAGATCTTCTCAATGGAAAACCTCCAGGCCCTTTAAATGTGGCTGCCATGTGATTTAATTACTTATGGGCCTAATGCAACATGAATTATATGATGGTGTTTAGCCTGCCCATGGTGAGCATGGTAGAACCGAGGTCCAGAAGAGGGAAGGGGACACTCACAGCCCATCCAGACTTTTTCTCTTTCCCCTGCCGGGCTTCCTCTCTTCCCCTTGAGTCATAGGCCTGCAAGGTGGGCTGTGTAGTCAGCAGGAAAAGCTACGGCTAGCTTGGGGGTATGAAGGAACACACAGAGATCGTTATTTACCACCCATCTCATCCACTGCCTGCCACCCAGCCTCCCTACCTCAGTGTGATGCTCTAGTATTCTGAATCCAGAGCACTAATTCACCTACTTAACCATGAGGCTAAAGTTCAGAATGGCTGTCAAACTCTGGTCATCTGTAACAGCAAAACATCAATGAACTACAGAGAGCAGACAGCTGGCCTTTTAAAGATTCACTTGTTTCGATGGCCTTGTCCACTCCTTGTCTCCTCATTACCTTCGTGGCTCAGCCTCACTGTAATGTGCATTGACTTGGGCATAAACAGGTCTTTCTTAGAGTGAATGCTCTGATATTAAAAGGTTAAACCACCCTTCATCTATGGAAAACATTCTGTTATCACTAAATTTTTTATGAAAGTAAAGATGCTTCCCTATTGTGCACAAAAAGTTACTTGCCTTCATACTGTAAAAATATTTGATGCTGGTCTTTTGGCAAAAGTCCACCTTAATATTGCAAGCTTATGGTTTACAAGAAGGGTGTGGAAAAAGGGGATCTGTCATATTATTTCAAGAGGTAAATTCTATGAGGCAACCACTCTTCTCCTGCAGACTCTGAGGCATTCAGACTGTCTATCAAGCTAACCTTCAGGTTCAGCCCTAGGCTGCTGTGCTTCGCCAAACTCTAGCCTGACTGTGCCTAGACAAGCAGTCAATGCATTTGGCCTATTTTTTGCAGGGTTAAAAACAAAATGTTACTGTTCTTCTTTAAACAAACTAGACTAGACTAGATTGTCCACCCTGGATAGCTAGCCTAACAGATGCTCTTGGCTTTCCGAAGGTGCCTTCTCTCCGTCAGAGGCTGCAGGGTGCTCTTGGCACCACCTTGATTCCAGGATTGGCACCAGTCAAGTACATAAGTGCAATTGCACATGTGGTCATATGACAAGTGATCCCATGGCAAATATAATCACTGTTCAATTAATCCTAGATAATGCTGCCATTTTGCTCCCCAATCACACTACAGCTAATTTGCTCTATTAAACAAAGAATGAGCAAAGCTGCTGCCTTTTCTTGCTTCTTGAACTCTCTCTGCTGCTCTGGGCCTGGTTATCTTCCTACATTCTCAATTGGAGGCACTGAACAATCTAGAAGAGTTATTACTCCTCTGCAGCTAGAAAAGGGTTAGCTTGCAAGTTGCAGTGCCATTTAAATGACCAGATAGGGAAGAAATATTCTGATCAGTGGTTGCTGGATGTGAGGCACTCTGCCAGGTGCAGTTCGAAGCTTTTCATTGAATCCTCTCCGAAATTCTAGAGTTATCATTCCCTTTTAGTGGATAGACATCTAAGTTACATGATTTGTCTACGTTAATATGGAATATGGGGGCCAAATCAGATCCAAAATATGTTTTGTTTGATACTAAAACCTACCCCCTTTCAGCAACAGACATGTATTGCGCTACTACTATGATGAAGCAGACCCTGTTTGAGGGACTGGGGGTAGGTGCTAAACAGGTTAGGTGTCTACACTTGCAGAGCTGGTGTTTTCTGACCACTGCACCATACTCTCTCTGCCTTGGTTGTTAGCATGAGATTTCAGTTGGGTCACAGTAAGATGGGTTTAGGGCTTCTGTTTGGGGCCACATCTGTGCAGATGCCATGCCGTCCTATATAGAGGAAAAAAAAAAAAAAGAATAAAAATATACTTGTAATGTAAATGGTTAAGTTATGTATATAGATGTGTGTTTGACACAATGGATTAGCATACAGCTATGAGAGAAAGTGGTATGCAATTACATGTAAAAATGTGGACAACTACCACAGCAACAAGGGTATGTATAAAGTTTGTATATAGTTCAAAACTCATCAATAGTGTTTCAAGTAGGGACTGTGGTTACTTCAGGGGGATAGAAACAGTAAAACTACATGTAAAAATGTGGAAGAATCCCACAATGACAAGGGTATAAAGTTTGCATAAAGTTTTGTAAAAAGTTTCCATAAAGTTCAAAACTCATCCATAATGTTTCAAGTAGAGACTGTGGTTACCCCAGGGGGAATAGAAACAGTGCGGGGCCTGCAGGGGCCTCTAGGGTTTTGATATGTTCTATTTATTGATCTATGTGCTGGTGACATGTGTGCTCACCTTGTGAAAAGCCACTGAGGTATATATCCTTGTGATCTGTATAATTTTTTACATGTGTGCTAAACTGCAATGAAAGTTTTTAAAAGATTCTCATGAACACATGAGAAAATACATATAATGGCATACGTGCAATTTAGCCCCTACATTATTTAGTGGCTATTTTGAAATAGAAGCCCTGTCTATAACCACTAGGCCAGACATTCCAGGAGATGAGTGGTGTCCCAAGGGAGTGGCAGTCAGAAACCCCTGGTGTGGCTTAATTCTCCCTCTTTTACCAGTCTCACCCTAAAACCTGCAGGTTCCTGGTGAAACACTCCGATATCAGCTTTTTCTGCCATCACCACTGGCATTACTGAGCATCATCCAGAACTTTCATTAGTTGCCTTCTTTATACAGGCACTGCAATATTAAGAAAGTATAAAAAGTAGGACCTGCCTTGGGGGTTTCTTGCAAGTATGTCTGTATAAAGTATATTCCCCACATATTTAATATACATTTTATTTAAAACATGTACCTGTGTTTTACATATATATTTGGCAAATAGATGGTCATAGAGGATATGTTAGGTGTCAAAAATGGTGGTATAAATACCAAGTGTTACTTGAATTTAGATGTAGCTGGGGCATCAGATGAAGTCTCAAGGAAGGTCTAATCTTTTAAAAAAGTGGGAGCAGAGAGACATCTGGGTGCAATGTGAACCCTATGTGATGCAACATGGAGAATACATTCTAGTCGTAATTGTTAATTTATCAAGGCCTTAGAAGTAACTACTAGTTTACAGGAAATAGAGGCTAAAGAAATGAAATCATTGATGCCATGAACACTGACCAGATGAAGCCGTCATGCAGGCCATTCTGCAGAATAAGAGGATAGGTTCCTTTTGAGCAGATAGGGAAAGAAAAAAGGGTGCTTCTAGGCAAAAAGAGAAGTGAGGATATGGTCGCTGCAAACACTGTTGCGGGAGTGGATTCTGGTTTGGACAATTAGCTGCAAAGATAATTTCTGAAACAAAGAGGTGGAGGACTGCCAGGATAGGAAAGAGCAAGGACAGGCCAAGGGCAAGAGAGATTGTGGCAGCAGCAGCACCTCGGTGGCCAATGATGGCAGCAGTGATTCTGCGGGCCTAGAGACCTTGTGAGAACTCAGCCTCCTTGTTGAGTCTTCAGGGCTGAGTTCAGGAATAAGACCTAGTTTTATGCCTATGAGCTGGGTCCAAAAATGAATAACAATCGCACCTGTGGCCAGATCCACATATAAGGGTCACAAAGCCCCTCAGCACTGGGCTTTGTAAATATGGGATGGTGACAACTTTTACTTTCACCTGGGTGTGTAATTGACAGCCACAATCAAAACATTTTGCTAGGCCTTGTTATGAAACTGTCTGTACCACCTTAGTTGTTTATACAGTGTGAGTCTGTATTGTAAACTTCTGTGAGCTTTGTAAAGATATGCAACCCAGGATTTTATCTATTGCCCTATGTCTAGTGAAGAGAGGCACAATATCTCCTACTTGCTGAATCCCAATAAAAGTTCAACTATCATGCCTGTGAACTGAAGTTAGTTATATGTCATCATCCCATGTGTGAGCAAAAAATCAGGACAAAGACTAACATCACTCAGGTGATGTGGCAAGCAATATGTCACAATACTATCTCTAGGAAGAACCTAAAAAGGAGGGTCATATTAACGGTATGCTGGATCAATTTCACATGGGGAAAAACTTAGCTAAGGGATGAGAGCCAAAAGACCTACAGAATGGGTGTAATTTATATGGCTTTGGTGCAGGCAAGACAGTAGCATCATCGTGGTGCTGGGGTCACCAGTATGCCAGAATTATCTCTTTATTCAGGACTCTGGCAGAACAGTAACATCATCTGGGTGCAATAGATCAAAATTTCCCTTTTTGGGCATGGTTCAGAAAAAGGAACAGGAGAGTCACATGACCTAAATGCTGGGCTCAGTAAGATGTCAAAATTCCACCCTTTTAAAGGCCCAGTTAGGGGAAGACAGTCATATCACTTAGGTCATGGACTCAGAGATATATCCCAATTCTCCCATAGACAAGATGCAGACAGAAAAGGAGAGTCATATAACATAGGTGGTTCTTTACGCATATATCACAATATAAAACATAGGGAGAAAACAGGCAGAAGAGATAGATAATCTAGGGGTTGAGTCCTGAGATATGTCACAAGGCTCCCTTATGACAAGAGCAAGACAAAAGAGTTACATCACCTTTCTGCAAGTTTAACTTTTATGTTACAATGTTCTATGTGGGTGAGGCCTAAGCATTGAGTCACATCACCTAGGTGATAGGCCCAGAGACATGTCACAATGCTCCCCTTGAGAAATAGCCCTGGCGGAAGAGTACCATCATCTGTGTGCCTGTCCTAGCAATACATCACTCTACCACTCGCTTCATTCAGAGCCCATTCCTGAGAAGAGAGTTGAATCAGCTACCTGGTTGATACAGTGATATGTCACAATAACATCTGTGGACATGGTTCAGGGAAGAATGTATCACCTGGGCGCTGGATCCAGTGATGTGTCACAACCCGTACTGAAAGAAGGACCCAGGCAAGAGAGTCATATCACCTGGAGTCTGGCCCAGGTAGAGATCGCAGTCCCATATATGGGCTGGAACCAGTCTGGAGAGTCAAATCACACAGATGCTTGGCAAATATTTATATTATATCCACACTGGGAGAATATTCCACAGATGAGATTTACAATACCACACATGTCCTGATATAATGAGTGACATTTGGCTTCACATATGTGAGATATGAGAGTCGTTACTTTCAGCCAGGTGTGCATATAAGACTCACAATTTTACCTTTCTGCTAGGTTCTGTTATGACACTCTTTGTATAAGTCAAGGACTGTAAATTACCTGAGGCTCTTACAATCTTCTGTAAACTTTTTACCAGAAAAAGATCTAACACATTACTCATGTTCCTAAGCAAGTTGTAAGAGTACAAAATTACTCTTATTTGTGGAGTCCACTTATGAGAGTCATTATCATGCCTGTGAGTTGTGCCTAGGTATAAGTCAATATTTATTCTGTGGTAATGAAAAACGAACGACAACTACATAACCTAAATGCTAAGGCCAAAATGTTCCTATCTTCTCCTGTAGGCAAGTTCCTGGCAGAAAAGTCACATAACTTCAGGGGGTTACTCCCAATCGTATGGCACAATGTTCCTTGTGGAAAGTGTCCCAGCAGAAAAGGAAAGTCATATTACTTAAATGATAGGCCCAGAGATATGACACAATGACTCTTGTTGAAAGGGCTGGGCATGTATCATTTCCGATTATGGTCATTTTTTTTTTTTTTTTTTAACTGGAGTGGTTTGGCATCCTATTGTGGCTTTAATTTACATTTTTCTAACTAATGATGAGCATCTTTGCATGTACTTGGTCATTTGTATGCCTTCAATGGAGAAATGTCACTTAAGGTCTCTTGCCTATTACTAAATTTTGTGTTATTTTTTGCTGTTAAATTTGTTATATATCCTGTATGTTTATCCCTTGCCATATGTATATTTTGCAAATACATTTTTTTCACACTGTTTTCTCTTCATTCTGTAAATGTATTTTTACTAGGTAATGTTTTTATTTTATTTATTTTCATTTATTTATTTTTATATTCTGGTAATTTAACTTGTATACTTTAGCTCTTGTTGCTTGTGCTTTTCAGGTCTTATTTAAATGTTTTTCCCTGTCCTGTTGGGTAAGAAATATTCTCTGTGTTTTACTCAAATAGTTTTATGTTTAAGTTTTACATTTAAATCTTTTACCTATTTTTAATTAAGTTGTTTTAATATTATAACAGGAAGGCATCTTGTTGTATTCCTCTGTATGTAAATCATCTTATTTTTATAGCACCATTCATTGAAAAGCTTCTCTTTTCTTAGATGTGTGTTTTAAACAACTTATAAATTAGTTGTCTCTAGGTTTATGGATTTCTTACTGGGATCACTGGATACTTTGCTCTATGTGTCTGTTTTCTATGCAAGTATCATACTGTTTTGCTTATAATAGCTTTGCAGTATATTTTGAAGTCAGGTAGTTTGATGTTTTCAGCTTTGTACTTTTTTCACATGATTACTTTAGCTACTGGGGAGTTTTAATTTTTTGTTTCCCCATAAATTTTAGGCCTTTTAAAAAATATATGTGAAAAAATGTCTTTTTATTTATTTATTTATTTTTGAGACAGAGTCTCACTCTGTCACCCAGGCTAGAGTGTAGTGGCGCAGTCTCGGCTCACTGAAATCTCTGCCGCCCAGGTTCATGCCATTCTCTGGCCTCTGGCTCCCAAGTAGCTGGGATAACAGGAGCCTGCCACCACATCAGGCTAATATTCTTATTTTCTTTTGCACTTTTAGTACAGACAGGGTTTCATTGTGTTATCAGTTTGGTCTCAATCTCCTGACCTCATGAGTCATCTGCCTCAGCCTCCCAAAGTGCTGGGATTACAGGTGTGAACCACTGCAACAGGCCTGGTATTTTTATAGAGTTTGCATTAAGTCTGAAGATTACCTTGAGTAAAAATGATTTTAGTTTTTCATCAAATTTTAAATAATTTATAGTGTAGAGACTGTTTATCTTTTAATTAAATTTACTGATAGACATTTATTTTTTATTCTAGAGGCAGAAAAAGTATTTTAAAAAATTAAGCATACCTTTGTGATTAAAACAACTGAACAAATTAGGCATAGATGGTATGTAATTCAACACAGGTAAGGTAAAAAATGACAAATCAATAACTGATATCACACTGAATAGGAAAAGAATAAAACATTTTATTTAAGACTGTAAGGCAAGGATGGCCGAATAGGAACAGCTCCAGTCTCCAACTCCCAGAGCTGAGCGACACAGAAGACCGGTGATTTCTGCATTTTCAAATGAGGTACTGGGGTCATCTCACTAGGGAGTGCCGGACAATCGGTGCTGGTCAGCTGCTGCAGCCCGACCAGTGAGAGCTGAAGCAGGGCGAGGCATCACCTCACCTGGAAAGCACAAGGGGGAAGGGTTTCCCTTTTCCTACCAGGGGAACTGAGACACACAACACCTGGAAAATCGGGTAACTCCCACCCCAATACCGCACTTTAAGCAAACGGGCACACCAGAAGAACATATCCCTCACCTGGCCAGGAGGGTCCCATGCCCACGGAGCCTCCCTCATTGTTAACACAGCAGTCTACAGCGATGTAACCGCGAGGCAGCAGCGAGGCTGGGGGAGGGGCGCCAGCCATTGCTGAGGCTTAAGTAGGTAAACAAAGTCCGCTGGGAAGCTCGAACTGGGTGCAGCTCACAGCAGCTCAAGGAAACCTGCCTGTCTCTATAGACTCCACCTCTGGGGGCAGGGCTCAGCTAAAAAAACAACAGGGGAAGCAGGAGAGGCCTGAGCAGACTGCAAACGACACAGTCTGACAGCTTTGAAGAGAGCAGTGGATCTCCCAACACAGAGGTTGAGATCTGAGAAGGAACAGACTGCCTGCTCAAGTGGTTCCCTGACCCCTGAGTAGCCCAACTGGGAGACATCCCCCACTAGGGGCAGTCTGACACCCCACACCTCACAGGGTGGAGTACACCCCTGAGAGGAAGCTGCCAAAGTAAGAATCAGACAGGTACACTCGCTGTTCAGCAATATTCTACCTTCTGCAACCTCTGCTGCTGATACCCAGGCAAACAGGGTCTGGAGTGGACCTCAAGCAATCTCCAACAGACCTATAGCTGAGGGTCCCAATTGTCAGAAGGAAAACTATCAAACAGGAAGGACACCTATACCAAAACCCCATCAGTACATCACCATCATCAAAGACCACACAGATAAAACCACAAAGATGGGGAAAAAGCAGGGCAGAAAAGCTGGAAATTCAAAAAATAACAGCGCATCGCCCCCTGCAAAGGAGCGCAGCCCATCACCAGCAACGGATCAAAGCTGGTCAGAGAATGACTTTGATGAGATGAGAGAAGAAGACTTCAGTCCATCAAACTTCTCAGAGCTAAAGGAGGAATTATGTACCCAACGCAAAGAAACTAAAAATCTTGAAAAAAGAGTGGAAGAATTGACAGCTAGACTAATTAATGCAGAGAAGGTCATAAACGAAACGACAGAGATGAAAACCATGACACGAGAAATACGTGACCAATCCACAAGCTTCAGTAACCGACTCCATCAACTGGAAGAAAGAGTATCAGCGATTGAGGATCAAATGAATGAAATGAAGCGAGAAGAGAAACCAAAAGAAAAAAGAAGAAAAAGAAATGAACAAAGCCTACAAGAAGTATGGGATTATGTAAAAAGACCAAATCTACATCTGATTGGGGTGCCTGAAAGTGAGGGGGAAAATGGAACCAAGTTGGAAAACACTCTTCAGGATATCATCCAGGAGAAAATCCCCAACCTAGTAGGGCAGGCCAACATTCAAATTCAGGAAATACAGAGAACGCCACAAAGATACTCCTCCAGCAGAGCAACTCCAAGACACATAATTGCCAGATTCACCAAAGTTGAAATGAAGGAAAAAATCTTAAGGGCAGCCAGAGAGAAAGGTCGGGTTACCCACAAAGGGAAGCCCATCAGACTAACAGCAGATCTCTCAGCAGAAACTCTAGAAGCACCCAGATTCATAAAGCAAGTCCTTAGAGACTTACAAAGAGACTTAGACTCCCATACAATAATAATGGGAGACATTCAACACCCCACTGTCAACATTAGACAGATCAACGAGACAGAAAGTTAACAAGGATATGCAGGAATTGAACTCATCTCTGCACCAACCAGACCTAATAGACATCTACAGAACTCTCCAACCCAAATTAACAGAATATACATTCTTCTCAGCACCACATCACACTTATTCCAAAATTGACCGCATAATTGGAAGTAAAGCACTCCTCAGCAAATGTACAAGAACAGAAATCATAACAAACTGTCTCTCAGACCACAGTGCAATCAAACTAGAACTCAGGACTAAGAAACTCAATCAAAACCGCTCAACTACATGGAAACTGAACAACCTGCTCCTGAATGACTACTGGGTACAAAACGAAATGAAGGCAGAAATAAAGATGTTCTTTGAAACCAGTGAGAACAAAGATACAGCATGCCAGAATCTCTGGGACACATTTAAAGCAGTGTGTAGAGGCAAATTTGTAGCACTAAATGCCCACAAGAGAAACCTGGAAAGATCTAAAATTGACACTGAAACATCACAATTAAAAGAACTAGAGAGGCAAGAGCAAACACATTCAAAAGCTAGCAGAAGGCAAGAAACTAAGATCAGAGCAGAACTGAAGGAGATAGAGACACAAAAAACCCTCCAAAAAATCAATGAATCCAGGAGTTGAATTTTTGAAAGGATCAAAAAAATTGACAGACTGCTAGCAAGGCTAATAAAGAAGAAAAGAGAGAGGAATCAAATAGATGCAATAAAAAATGATAAAGGGGATATCACCACCGACCCCACAGAAATACAAACAACCATCAGAGAATACTATAAACACCTCTACGCAAATCAACTAGAAAATCTTGAAGAAATGGATAATTTCCTGGACACTTACACTCTCCCAAGACTAAACCAGGAAGACGTTGAATCCCTGAATAGACTAATAGCAGGCTCTGAAATTGAGGGTACAATTAATAGCTTACCCACCAAAAAAAGTCCAGGACCAGATGGATTCACAGCTGAATTCTGCCAGAGGTACAAGAAGGAGCTGTTACCATTCCTTCTGAAACTATTCCAATCAATAGAAAAAGAGAGAATTCTCCCTAACTCATTTTATGAGGCCGACATCATCCTGATACCAAAGCCTGGCAGAGACACAACAAAAAAAGAGAATTTTAGACCAATATCACTGATGAACATCGATGCAAAAATCCTCAATAAAATACTGGCAAACCGGATTCAGCAGCACATCCAAAAACTTATCCACCATGATCAAGTGGGCTTCATCCCTGGGATGCAAGGCTGGTTCAACATTCGCAAATCAATAAACATAATCCAGCATATAAGCAAAACCAAAGTCAAGAACCACATGATTATCTCAATAGATGCAGAAAAGGCTTTTGACAAAATTCAACAGCCCTTCATGCTAAAAACGCTCAACAAATTCGGTATTGATGGAACATACCTCAAAATAATAAGAGCTATTTATGACAAACCCACAGCGAATATCATACTGAATGGGCAAAAACTGGAAAAATTCCCTTTGAAAACTGGTACAAGACAGGGATGCCCTCTCTCACCACTCCTATTCAACATACTGTTGGAAGTTCTGGCTAGGGCAATCAGGCAAGAGAAAGAAATAAAGGGTATTCAGTTAGGAAAAGAAGAAGTCAAATTGTCCCTGTTTGCAGATGACATGATTGTATATTTAGAAAACCCCATTGTCTCAGCCCAAAATCTCCTTAAGCTGATAAGCAACTTCAGCAAAGTCTCAGGATACAAAATTAATGTGCAAAAATCACAAGCATTCTTATACACCAGTAACAGACAAGCAGAGAGCCAAATCAGGAATGAACTTCCATTCACAATTGCTTCAAAGAGAATCAAATACCAAGGAATCCAACTTACAAGGGATGTCAAGGACCTCTTCAAGGAGAACTACAAACCACTGCTCTGTGAAATCAAAGAGGACACAAACAAATGGAAGAACATACCATGCTCATGGATAGGAAGAATCAATATCGTGAAAATGGCCATACTGCCCAAGGCTATTTATAGATTCAATGTCATCCCCATCAAGCTACCAATGAGTTTCTTCACAGAATTGGAAAAAACTGCTTTAAAGTTCATATGGAATCAAAAAAGAGCCCGCATTGCCAAGACAATCCTAAGTCAAAAGGACAAAGCTGGAGGCGTCACGCTACCTGACTTCAAACTATACTACAAGGCTACAGTAACCAAAACAGCATGGTACTGGTACCAAAACAGAGATATAGACCAATGGAACAGAACAGAGTCCTCAGAAATAATACCACACATCTACAGCCATCTGATCTTTGACAAACCTGAGAGAAACAAGAAATGGGGAAAGGATTCCCTATTTAATAAATGGTGCTGGGAAAATTGGCTAGCCATAAGTAGAAAGCTGAAACTGGATCCTTTCCTTACTCCTTATACGAAGATTAATTCAAGATGGATTAGAGACTTAAATGTTAGACTGAATACCATAAAAACCCTAGAAGAAAATCTAGGTAGTACCATTCAGGACATAGGCATGGGCAAGGACTTCATGTCCAAAACACCAACAGCAATGGCAGCAAAAGCCAAAATTGACAAATGGGATCTAATTAAACTAAAGAGCTTCTGCACAGCAAAAGAAATTACCATCCGAGTGAACAGGCAACCTACGGAATGGGAGAAAATTTTTGCAATCTAGTCATCTGACAAAGGGCTAATATCCAGAATCTACAAAGAATTCAAACAAATATACAAGAAAAAAACAAACAACCCCATCAAAAAGTGGGCAAAGGATATGAACAGACATTTCTCAAAAGAAGACATTCATACCGCCAACAGACACATGAAGAAACGCTCATCATCACTCGCCATCAGAGAAATGCAAATGAAAACCACAATGAGATACCATCTGACACCAGTTAGAATGGCAATCATTAAGAAGTCAGGAAACAACAGTTGTTGGAGAGGATGTGGAGAAATAGGAATACTTTTACACTGTTGGTGGGATTGTAAACAAGTTCAACCATTATGGAAAAAAGTATGGCAATTCCTCAAGGATCTAGAACTAGATGTACCATATGACCCAGCCATCCCACTACTGGGTATATACCCAAAGGATTATAAATTATACTACTACAAAGACACATGCACACGTATGTTTATTGTGGCACTATTCACAATAGCAAAAACTTGGAATCAACCCAAATGTCCATCTGTGACAGACTGGATTAAGAAAATGTGGCACATATACACCATCGAATACTATGCAGCCATAAAAAAGGATGACTTTGCGTCCTTTGTAGGGACATGGATGCAGCTGGAAACCATCATTCTTAGCAAACTGTCACAAGAAGAGAAAACCAAACACCGCATGTTCTCACTCATAGATGGGAACTGAACAATGAGATCACTTGGACTCGAGAAGGGGAACATCACACACTGGGGCCTATCATGGGGAGGGGGGAGGGGGGAGGGATTGCATTGGGGAGTTATACATGATATAAATGATGAATTGATGGGTGCTGACGAGTTGATGGCTGCAGCACACCAACATGGCACCAATATACATATGTAACAAACCTGCACGTTATGCCTATGTACCCTAGAACTTAAAGTATAAAAAAAAAAAAAAAGACTGTAAATGAGAAAATGATTTCTACTTTCACCACTTTTGTTCAATGGTGTAATGCAATTCCCAGCAAGATAATTTATGCAAGAGAAAGAAATAAAATCAACCCAAATAAAAAGGAAAAAATCAAATTGTCTTTATTTCATATCGTATAATTGTCTATATAGCAAAACTTAAATACCACACTAAAAACATTGAGAATTAATAAAGAAATTTAGAAAAGTGTCAGAATACCGAATTAACACCAAAATATTAGTAGGAGCATTTTCACATGCCAAGAATAAACATCTGAAAAAATATTTAAGAACATATTTACTCACAACATCTATAAACATTGCCTTACTTCAATATAAGTTCATGCTTGTGGTAAGGTTCCACTTTATTTTTTATCATTTTAATATTCAACGTTCTCCAACCACTTTGTTCCTGTCTCATTTTGAATGATAGAGACAGGAGACAACCAAGATAACTTTTCTCATTTTGAGTGATACACATAGGAGACAGTCAAGAGTCCTGGGCATCACTTCGCCTTCAAGCCTAAAACAGCCTGAAGGCTGAAAAACTGGACTACTGGTTTCAGATGAAGCTCACCCTTTCCTGATTGTTTCTCTCTGAATAATGCCCATTTGTGCCCTGGTAAAAGGAAAAGGAGTAATGGAAATTCACAGTTTAGGCAGGAGAGGAACCTGGAATTTTCAGTTGTTCTGTGGTGACCTGGTGTTCATCAATATGTGAGATGGGGGCCTGTTAACAGGAGGGCCCTCTCACTTTGCTGACAGTTTGTTGTTGTTTTTGTTGTTGTTGTTCTTTTTGCCCAATAAACTTAATTCTCACCTTTCAGTGTGTCTGTTAGCCAAATCATTCTTGGTGATTTAAAAATATCCTAGTTTTAGGTAAAATATGAAAAAAATTCTACAAAATCCTTGTATCTAGACGTGGGGATTGAGGAATGGTAAGATGCAAGTCAAAAAATCTTTTTCTCTTTTGTTTGTAAGCCTTTTCATACTTGGACTTCACCTGAGGGTAGAATAAACTGTGCACCACCCCCCACAACAGCTACAGGTACATGCAAGATGCACAGGTGAATGGCAGCTCCTTACCCCATCTCTTCGTGGCTAGAAAATGACAGGTATTCAAGGTGTCTTTACCTTCATCAGCCAAGAGATCTAGCCTCATCCAATAGCAATTAAGTTTTTCTCTCTGTTGAGGAAACCCATTGGCATAAGGATAAAAATTTTCTCCCCTGATTTACACTTAGGTCTCTTGTTTGTTTGTTTGTTTTTTTCTTTTTTTGACCTGTCAGCTACTGACTTTTATGCAAAAGGCTTTTATTTTTGTTTTTAGAAAATGTTGGGCTGGACTAGGCACCCAATGATCACTGCTTATAATTCTTTGTAGAGTTTTAATTGTGAAAGGGTATTTGTGAGGTTGCTCTTGAGCTATGGCCAATTTGGTATGCTTTGTGTGTCACCATCTATGGTTGTTAGAAAATTTTGTTGCAGGCCTCCATGTTGTTTCATGTTTTTAGCAGCACAAACTGTAACCACTTTGCAATGTTTTCTTATGGCCTTTGACATTTTGCAATGGTGGCCCAGGTTTAATCCTGGCTTTGAGAACGAGTCCCTTCTGGTTTCATATCAGCATGTAACTTTGAGAATTTGTGGGCTCTCTTCCCCTTCATTCATGACCTTAATTTTTTTTTTTCCTAAACACCTGGTAAGTTACCTTTGGTAAAATTTGAAAGCCGGAAATACTGACTGCTTGGTGCTGCTAGAGTCAGGCAACAAGGAGTTTAAAAGGATTTTGTTAAAAGCTGCTCAACTTAATAAAAAGTATATATCCAAATTATAGGTATAGTTAAAATACTTTTATGTTTTTCTCTTCTGAGATCTTGTTTTGCTGGGAAAAGTTTTTTTCTCAGCCAATTGAATTCTTTTTTTTTTTTTTTTTTTCATTTTGTCTTGGCACTCGAATGCATGCACGAGAGGCACGTAATTCAATCAGGATATTGCCAATTAAAAATTTTATGGCTACTGAGTTTTTCTCCTGCCTGCCAGTGTAATCATATATGTGATGTATGTGTGATGTCTATAAAAAAGAGCTTCAATAAATTTACTTATGAATGATAAACGCTTGGATCAATTGTTTTTTGAAGAGAAGGAAAAGGCTGTGTACCTTTTAGTTCACATGACTTTAATATTTGAGAAATGAAAATAACCTTAAAGATAATGAGTAAAACACAATGTCATCAATATATGAGTAGATGTATTAAATTATGCAGGATAGGCACTAGGTTTGCTAAATGTTTTAAGGTTACAATTTTTTTTTTTTTTTTTTTTTTTTTTTTTTAGAACAGTTCAACTTTGCTTCACAATGGTAAGGAGTGAGGAAAAATGGAATTAGCTACATTCTTTTTTTTTTTTTTTTTTTTTTTTTTTTTTTGAGACGGAGTCTCGCTCTGTCACCCAGGCTGGAGTGCAGTGGCCGGATCTCAGCTCACTGCAAGCTCCGCCTCCCGGGTTCTCGCCATTCTCCTGCCTCAGCCTCCCGGGTAGCTGGGATTACAGGTGCCGCCACCTCGCCCGGCTAGTTTTTTGTAGTTTTTAGTAGAGACGGGGTTTCACCGTGTTAGCCAGGATGGTCTCGATCTCCTGACCTCGTGATCCGCCCGTCTCGGCCTCCCAAAGTGCTGGGATTACAGGCTTGAGCCACCGGGCCCGGCCAGCCACATTCTTAACTATGCAGAAAGGAGCCAAACCCTTGGCTGCACCCAGCCCATAATTAAAACAATTTACCTGGTTTTACATTAAAGTTAAAATCACTATAAATTACCATTGTAACATGTAATTGAAACCACTGGAAGTAGATTTACGTACAATATGTGTAAGAACAATAAATACGTTTTTAAGAAAAGATTAAAAGAAGGCATGAAAATATAAATTCTTTCCTAGGGTTAAACAATGGTTTTGATTTCAATAAGATAAAGCCAAAAGTTCAAGTAAGTTGTGGAAGGATTGTAAAAATAAATATAAAAGCACAACATTGTAGTTTTAAGGCACTAATTTTCTGTTTAGCAAAATTTGTAAAGAATTATGAAAGTTTTTACTTTTTATATTTCTAAGTCATCATTTTTGTTAAATAAGTAATTTATGTTCATATGGAATTTTAGTTCATAACACCATGTGTTTTAAACCTCTAACATGTAACATCTTTCTCAAAATCAAACTGCAGTTACACAATTGTCTTTCCTAATTCCTGGCTTTTGCATACTAAAGAAGGCTTTTATGGTATCCACAAAAGAGGCAAACAAAATTATATGTCATGTATGTCATGTTTTGTTAATGGAATTGACAAACTGGTATTCAATATTCTTTAGATCATATTTTGGTAAAAAATACTGATACATGTTTCAAAATTATGTGGGATCTCTAAAATTCTAATGTCTGAAATACATGCAACCAACAACAATTAAGGATATTATGTTAAGTTATTGTAAATCACAGAGATAAGTAAAAGTTTTTGTCTTTATTTCTGACTGTAACTACTCTGGACATTTTGTTATACACAGACAATTCTTGTCTTCTTTCAAACTATTTCTTTCAAAAAATGTTTTTAAATCAGCCATAGAATTTTTACAAATGCTTTCAAATGAAGGCTTCTGATAAATTTGGAGCTTGTGACATTGGAATGCAGGAAAAATGTACAGGATGCATGAAGAGCTAAAAAGTTCAGGAATATTAAAAAAAAGTTAACTGAATGGACTCTAGTAATAAAAACATGAAGTAGTCTTTCTGACTTTTGCGTGTAACATTACTGATCCTTGTATTGTTTACCAGAGCCAAGGAATCTTCTTCTGAGCTATTGACAGCCTTTGATAATTGACTAACGTATACTTCTGTGAGCAAAATAGGGAGCATATTTTTCTCTCTGCCTAACTTCTTCAGAATTTGAAAAGTAGTTGTATGTTTTCTTAACTTCTGGCAACATAGCTGTTTGAATCCATGTAATAATAATTTATTTTCTTTGCAATAAGACAGAATTGGAGAAACTGGTTGACATATGTAACAAACCTGCACATTGTGCACAGGTGCCCTAGAACTTAAAGTATAATTAAAGTGCCTAGCAATTAGAAACATTATATATTAGGCTATTGTTGGGTGAAATATTTTGTAGATTATCCCTAGGCATTATTTCTCTTTGTAACCTTTTATTTGTCTGTATATTTGCCTTTATCTTTATTTTCTTTCTCTTTGTTGTTTATCTCACTTCTTTCTGTTAATTTAACTTTATTTCTATTTTTCTTTTTATTTTCCTCATTACATTCTCTTCACTTCAAAATTTCTCCAATTTTTTATCTTGTGTGTAATATTTTATTGAATTTATTTTTGTTTATTTTATTTATTTCCATTCATATCATTTCATATTGTTTTATTTTTCTCTCCATTCTCTTTTTTATTTTCATTTTTCTCCTCATTTTAACTTTCATTTTATTGCAAATTATTTCATTTCTCTTTATTCCTCTCAATTTGCACATATTTATGGTATATTTTCATGTTCATTTTAATTTCACGCACCTTAATTACATTTCTCTTTATTTTTCTCTATTTCATTTGTTTATTTGTCCTTACTAATCTTCTATTACTTCAAATTTATTTCTAGATTTTATTCCTCTTGATTTTTTTTTTCACTTTATATTTCTATACTTTTCTTTGTAAAACAGAAAAGATGAACTATTTTAAATTGGCCCAGTCATAGTGGTCAAGACTCATTTGCTGAGGCTCTCTGGAAGCCACACTACCCCAGGAGTCTCCAATCCAGGATATATTCTGGGCCTACTGGTAGTATTGATAAGATCCCTGGGCAGGTCTTTCATTGTTACAGGCCCATCTAACTAGCATTAAGTGTTATGGGTCATTTCTACAGTGTTCAGAAGCCCCCAGCCAGCATCAGTGTTGCTTAGCCGAGGCCCTGACTGCATCTTTCTTTATTTGTGTCCCATTGGATCTCCCACATATAATCCAGGGCACTGACTGTTGCTCCTTTTTTTTTTTTTTTTTTAAAGGGTCACACCCACTCTACTTCATCAAAACATGTCTGGAACATATATGTGTCTTTTTGTTGTTAAACAAAATATTTTTTGAGATGGATCCTTGCTCTGTTGCCAAGATGGGAGTGCAGTGATGCAATCTCAGCCTCTGCTTCCCAGATTCCAGTGATTCTTCTGCCTCAGCTTCCCCAGTAGCTGAGATTACAGGTGCCCACCATTTTTTCATATGCTTGGTAGACATGGTTTCACAATGTCGGCAAGGCTAATTTCAAATTCCTGACCTCAAGTGATCCATCTGCCTTGGCCTCCCAAAGTGCTATGATTACAGGTAAGATCCACACGCCTGGTTAAATTTTTGTTTCCCATTTAACTTGATATACAATTAATTTATTATAAGAATGTAAGCTTTATGAGTAGATATACATACAAATATATGTAAAAATGCGACTGATGTGAGAAGATGAACAGTTCTACATTTTACCTAACCATTTCATAGAGTTGCTACTTTACTTTTTTCTGCTTTTATCTCTGTATTCTCAGTGAAAACATCCTCAGTGAAGACTCCTCAGTAGGACAGAAAAATGTCCAATCCAACAGCAAAGACGTGGAATCAACTCAAATGTCCATCAGTGACAGACTGAATTAAGAAAATGTGGCACATATACACCATGGAATACTATGCAGTCATAAAAGGGGATAAGTTCATGTCCTTTGTAGGGACATGGATGCAGCTGGAAACCATCATTCTCAGCAAACTATGGCAAGGACAGAAAACCAAATACCGCATATTATCACTCATAGGTAGGAATTGAACAATGAGATCACTTGGACACAGGAAGGTGAACATCACACACCGTGTCCTATTGTGAGAAGGGTTGGGGGAGGGATAGCATTAGGAGATATATCTAATGTAAATGATGAGTTAATGGGTGTAGCACACCAACATGGCACATGTATACATATGTAACAAACTTGCACATTGTGCACATGTACCCTAGACCTTAAAGTATAATAAAAAGAATAAAAGAAAAAAAATGTGCAATCAATCATAAAGATGTTGTGAAGCAATTTCTGTTTTTCATTTGGAACTCTTACACCTGGGATTAAAACATTCCTGGTTGTAAACTCATATCATGAGCAATTACAGTATGCTGTCTTCTTCTGCCCATTTGTCTACCATCACAATTTTTTGATCTTGAAAAGGGAAAAAGTGAGAAATTGTTTCCCTCAGACCTAGGTTTGAGGGTTTCATAGGTTTTCAGATTGTGCGTTGTTCAGATTGCTTAGAAGTTCATAATCACAGAGGTCGTATTTGTCAAGATAAAGCTTTGTTGAAGCAGGATTAAATGAAGGTATTTATCAGCCAGGGCCCATGATTTCTCCAGAGGCAGGATGGAGCTTAAAAACCATTACTGAAGCCAGGAAGTCATGAAATAAGTTAAGAGCCGCTCACAGAAGAAATAAAAATGATCCCTTTTGCTTTTCCAAGTGGCCACTGTTTATTCTGGCATTAATCTTGCTTCTGACCATGATGTGTTTCTTAGTATTTTTTCTTGATTGTGTGTCTAAAGTAAAGAGGCCTGTTAAGAGTGGTAAAAAGAATAGCTGCATCCTTCTTTAGCTGATGCCTTGGTGAGCTTGGAAACACACTGAGTAGAGTCCGAAATCCTTCCTTAATACAGTGTAAGTTGTGTCATATTCGACTGTTTTGGAAATGACACTAGGTTCAAGATGTCAAAGAAGAGACTCAGAATCAGTGAATGAGATATGGCATTTTACTGGAAACTTATATAAAGGGGAGAAAGTCCAGTGTCAGTGGTCTTAGCAGGATAACATGCCCACTTGCAAAAATCATACAGTATGTATAGCATTTTTATTTAGCACTTTTTTTCAAACAATCTTTCACCAGTCAGCCTTCATTTAAATAAAAATAAATGGCCTCAATTTCCTGTGTGGCCTGTATTCTGTGCCACTGGATGGGACAGACCAGGGACTCAGATGTTCCTCATAGATAAAGAATAATCTTTAGAAGTTGGCCACTACTAGATTTTTTAACTTTGAACTCTGAACACTCAGAAGCATTTATTATATAGGGTCAGTCTCCAGGTATGCTCACGTCAAGTTAACACTGTCAGTTGTGTCCATCTTGCAGGATCATTCAGACAATGGAAGTTCTCCTTCCTAATATTCTAGATTCAAAAGAGTTTTTGCTCTTTCTTGAGTCATTGCGTTAACAGGAGAGTATCTAAAACGGCTGATGTGTGTGCACATTCCTGGTACAGTGGTCAAAGTTAATGAGAAGGCTTCTTGTTGGTAGGGTATATTTCTGTTACAGGGTTGACTGGGTGTGTACAAGCTGCTGAGGTGCCTTTTCTCCAGATTTTTATTAAACCACGACATTCTGGGACCCTAGTTCCACTATTTTCCAAAGTTGGACATGCAGGACCGGACCCTGAAATTGTGCTTCAGTCTGACCAGGCTGAGGTTCCTCTTTAATAAACAGAACTGAAAATCTTTTTTCATATTTTCCTTGTCTTTCTAATGTATCTTTTGGTTTGGAGAACTTAAAAGAGTTGGAGTATGTGACAGCCCTCCTCCTGTAGTTGATACTATTTATACATGACTCTTAAGTGTCAAGATAGCTTGAGAGATCTCTTCCTGGCACAGCCTGAGTAGGCTAGAACACTGTGAATTTTAATGTTTAGCTCATGCAGTCTTCAGAGAAATTTCCAAAACCATAAGATGAGAGGGGTAGAGAAAGATCTGGTATAAATAACAAATTCACGTAAAATAATTGGAGGCAGGAACAGAATGGGAACTGCTTGAAACAGTAACCACACCATGAGGGTGCAGCTGAAAAGCCAAGCCAGTTCTCTGATTGGGGCCTTGTGGGGTGGAATTAACAGGCCCACTTCTGCTCTGGCATGGGTGCCGAACTCTTAAATTCTGAGCCAAATATAAATCCAAGATTCTGGAATTTCAGTTGTGTTACACAGGCCAGTAGAGTGAGACAGTCCAGGTGGGCCCGCATATGTGTCTGTGGGTTGGCTTACCACACATGACCGGCTGCTTCTGTGTCTACACTCACAAGGAAGATGGATATTTCTCAAGATATGCCCAGTGAGAGGTCTGTGAATTATTGGAGCCCGTGAAGAAAAAAGGTGATGCCTCAGCCAAGTGCTTTTGCGCCTTCTGACTTGTGGTTTTGGGGGCTCAATTTACTCATCAATAACATGGGAAATGAAAGACCCTCAGTGACTGGCAGCTTACCCTATGTTCATCAGGCCATTGCACAGTGCCCACTTTTAGGCACGTGCCACCCAGGATTTTTCATAAAACGGGATCTCAGGCAATCAAGACAGCATATTCTGCTCTAATTTATCGACTATTTAATCAATAAATCATGTTGCCAAGATGGGTGTGGGGCTTGACACTCTTGATCTAGTAAAGCTGTATTTGGCATTGCCATCCTGATTTATTTGTGGAAAAACCCACCATGTGAAGCTGGGCTCAAGGGACAGGGACAGGACAGGGCACCTAGGCTGGCTTCTCCCAGGGGCCCTCTGAAGTCCCTTCAGGTAGGAGAACTACATGCAGCTCCAGACCCCTTTTCTAGGATGGTGTTCATAGTTTTTCATGGACCTCAAAGTAGGGCTTACTTTTTCTATAACCTGCACCCCTGGTATCTATGAGGTAAGCATCCATTTATCTTTGTGGACATGGCCTTCTGCTTCATTTCCATGGGATGTGCTCCTGGAAGGAATGCGTAGGGAATCCTGAGCCTGTGCTGGAGGTTCTCAAATTGCCAAAGTCGTAAGAGAGTCTCAGACATACAACTAATAGTATTTTCTGAACATTACTAACTCAGAATTACTTTTGCCCAATTATGTGTAAAAATGAATATTAAGATGTTTGCCGTTTATATTATTTTGATCATAATACAAACCTTTTATTTTCTTCAAATCTATTTTCATGCCAATAATTGCCTTTTTGTGTTTTTTTAAATAATTATCTGTTTTAGAGGTAAAACTTAAAAAAAACTACACAAATGAAAAAATGTAATTAGATTTCTTAAATAAGTAAACTTAGTTTATATTACTTGTATAAATTGTTTCACATCTCCTCCTGAGTTAAAAAAAAAAAATTAGCGAGATATGCAATACAAAATTGACAATTTTTTTAAATAGGCACTTAAAAACATTTTACTGGACATATTGTGTAATATAATTCTTAAATATTTTATCTTAGAAATCAACATCCTTGCCAATTAATATTGATAGTATATATGAAAGTGACATTATGAACATGCTGTTAGAGATGCCAAAAATTTAGGAGAGAAAATAATCTGTTCTGGTCTTTTGTAGTAAAACTTAGAGATTGTAGAAAAGAGATTAAAATTACTTGCTAAATTACCCATGAATACTAAAACACATTAATTTACTTTTTTCTTATCTTTCAGTGTCTTATAATGGATGGATTTTAAGACACTCAGAATCTGCTTTATTGTAGAAATAAAACCAAACAGCTCTTGCAAAAGAATAATTAAAATATGTAGAACAAACCTATCCTTTATAGTATTAAAAATTCACCCAATTAATGGTCAAAAAAAAAAAAAAAAAAAAAGCCAGGCTTACTGGGTTTTACTGCTGCCAGAAACCAGGTTTTCTTAGAAGCTGATGCAATATAATAACTCTAGTATATCATCCAATGCCCCATAATCTACCTAGAACTGAAAGCTGATCCTACCACTTCCTAAGAAGAGATTGTTAGCAAACACCCCATTTTCACTTGGGCTTGTTTGCTATTTCTATCTTCCCATAATGTCTGCCAGAATTACACTTCTAGGAGCCCAGGGCAGCAGGGCATAAGGACACCATCCTTAGGTTATAACAAATATTTAGTATAGTTCTCCCATATCACACAGTTTTTCTATCCTCAGAGACAATTAATTGAGAGTGTGCTAAGATCTAGAATTAAATCCAGATGCAGTTTATTTATATTTTTATTTATTTATTTATTTTTTGAGACGGAGTCTCGCTCTGTCACCCAGGCTGGAGTGCAGTGGCTGGTTCTCAGCTCACTGCAAGCTCCGCCTCCCGGGTTTACGCCATTCTTCTGCCTCAGCCTCCCAGTAGCTGGGACTACAGGCACCCGCCACCTCGCCCGGCTAGTTTTTTGTATTTTTTAGTAGAGACGGGGTTTCACCATGTTAGCCAGGATGGTCTCGATCTCCTGACCTCATGATCCGCCCGTCTCGGCCTCCCAAACTGCTGGGATTACAGGCTTGAGCCACCGCGCCCGGCCAGATGCAGTTTATGCCTGGAATACCAGAAGTTTGGGAGGCTGAGACAGTGGATCACAAGGTCAGGAGATCAAGACCATCCTGGCTAACATGATGAAACGACATCTCTACTAAACATACGAAAAAATAGATAGATGGATGGATGGATGGATAGATAGATCGATAGATCGATAGATAGATAGATAGATAGATAGATAGATAGATAGATAGATAGATAGATAGATAGATAGATAGACAGATAGATAGCCGAATGTGGTGGCAGGCACCTGTAGTCCAAGCTATTCAGGAGGCTGAGGCAGGTGGATTGCTTAAACCTAGGAGGCAGGGGATGCTTGTAGTGAGCTGAGATCATGCCCCTGCACTCCAGCTGGGGCAACAAAATGAGACTCTGTCTCAAAAAAAAAAAAAAAAAAAAAAAAAAAAATCTAGAATCAAACCTAAGAAAATTGCCTGATAATTCTGTCTAAGCCTGAATATAGAGGCAAAAGACTAAAACCATAGTTTCTTAATCTAAATGTATAGACTTGCCCTCCACTTCACTCAGTAGATGTTTCAATGTAGAAACACAATCCAAAACTTACAAGGTTTTCATCTAGTTTTGCTAAAATGCCCATCTCTTCATATTGATTCAATAGGGAGGGGCAACTATACAGCATAGGTACAATTTTGCTGTCTTCATATGCAGAATTAATGCCATTCCTTTACTATATAGACATTTTCAATTTTTCACCTGAGACCACAGGCTAATTTCAAAAACAATATTTATTTCTAATTATGTAGCTTCTATTACGTAGCTAGTATTATATTTGTTTACTTCATGTATATGCCAAAAAGACTTTATGACTTATTAAATGTTCAACTCTTTATATAAATAAGTTGTTGCAATAATTTTAATAAACTCAATTGCATCAATTTTATATAGTAAAATAAACAATAACTAAACAAAAATTGGATTAAATAGAATTCTCTAATTGAAATAAAATATAAATATACTAAATAAAGAACTTAGAATAATACAAGCACTGTGAAATTAGTCACATGTGAAAATTATTTTGAGAATATCATTAAATTTTATCAAAGTCACTTTCATGATCTCTGAGGATGTTGTGCAAAGAACGTTTTATGAAACTAAACAAAAATAAACTTATATATCACGTCTATGGTGAGCCACAGGCAAACAGAGAGAAAAAAAGGAGAATTTCACAAGAGGTTTCTAAGCAAGGAAAAATAACATTTTAGATAAATGAATTTCATACAAAGCAGAGAAAATAGATTTGCTTTAAAAAATGGTTAAAGATTCTGGTTTGCTCTTACCAATGCTTGTAAAATTATCTGTTTCAGTCTAACATTTTAATTTTTCTCTCAAAATAGGTACACAACCATAAAGAAATATAATTATTATCTATAAATCTGTTACACCTAAAGTTTATTTTACAATGATATACCTGTATATTTCAATTAATGTAAATCAAACTAAAGGTCTGTATGTGTTTTTCAGAAAAAAGAAGTCATATGTTCACCATAAAAAAGTAGGATAAAATTTTGTAAATTTGTTCAGAATTCAGAAACAGCTCCATTATACTCATATTATCTTTATTACAATTATCACAATAATCTGTGGTTACAAAAAAAGCAAAAAGATCATTTTTAGAAACCACAGTTTCCAAATCAAGTTAAAGACCACTGACAAAGGAATCACTAGAGATGTTCTTCCACTGTCACTCAATAGTGTATTATTCCCATCTGTTACCTACAACCTTGGGTAAATGGGATAAGTTAACATCAGCGACAAGATACACATTCGATGTAATACAGCCTTAACACAGTAACAACAATTTTGGTTTATTAAAACAAATTAAGGTCACACATTCTCATTAAAAATCCATTTTAAAATTTACTGTATTTTAGTTATCTTAATTTGCAAACAGTAAAGCAATTTTATTTTAAAATTCAAATTGTTTCTCTTACTATAGAGAATATTATCATGATCTCTTTCCACACTCCCATTATTCTGTCACTTACGATACTGCTGTAAACCAACCACTAAATGGCCTTTCCACTTAGAATCTCTTCATCTTAGTATTTCGTTTTCTTAATCTTCCAAAGGAAACTATATAAATCTGTTGATCTAATATAGAACAAAGTCTCATAAATCTGGTGCAGAAACCATTGACCAAGTACCTTCACATAAATTCTAGAAATAAAGACATAGCATCAAATATAAGAGTTAAATTACATAAATATTTTCATTTAAAAAAAATACTAAATCCCTTTTTTGTTTATTGGCTTGTTTGTTTTGAGAGGAGACTCACCCTGTTGCCAGGTTGGAGTGCCGTGGTGCGATCTCTACTCCCTGCAACCACTGTCTGTCGGGTTCAAGTGATCCACCTGCCTCACCCTCCTGAGTATCTGGGATGGGCATGATCCACCACATTCAGCTATTTTTTTTTTTTTTTGGTAATTTTAGTAAAGGCAGGGTTTCACCATGTTGTTGAGGATGGTCTCCATATCTTGACCTCCTGATCTGCCTGCCTCAGCCTCCCAAAGTGCTGCTTGAGCACTGTGCCTGATCTAAATTCTTTTTATAAAAACGTAGGTTTCTTTTAGAATAAAATGACCAAGATTTCTTACTAGAAGCAGCTAGACTGTGTAGTTCTCACAGAGAGAAATGTAAGGTATGCATAAATATATTACCTTCAACTAAAACTTCCAGGTACTTGCATTGAGACTAATCAAAGAAACAACTTAACTATCGAGAATGAAGTAAAGCAAGACAGGAAAATGGGCCAACAGGGACAACATGAAGCCAAGGGAACCTCCTCACACGGTAAAGCAGTGAGTGCTTGTGTGCCCATGGGAACCCATGATTCTCCAACAGATCTTTGCAACCCTCAGATGAGGAGATCTGCTCATGAACCCACATCAGTAAGAGCTTCAGTTTAAACTGCAGAGCTACATGGAATCTGAGGTGAGCAGCCACTCAGTCCTGTGCAGAGATTCAAGAGACTTAGATACTCTGACTTTCCAGGCTCCACAGAAAAATAGCTGCAACTCTGGCAGAACAGGAGGTTATACCCCAATACATAACCAGAGGAAAGAGGTGGAATCCAGGAGACTGAGCAGTGTTGGTCCATAGGACCCACCTCCACAGTGCCTCATAGGGTAAAACCTCCTGGCTTAGAATTCCACCCATCCATTGGTAGCAGCAGTGCCCCTCCCTGCGATGGAGCTACCAAAAAGAGGACTGGGCCACCATCTTTGCTGCTTGGGCAACTTAGCCATTCCAGCCTTCAGGTTATGAAGAGCCCAAACTGAATGAAGGCAGAAAAAATATCCTAACACAGTACAGGTGCTCTTAAAAGACATGCCCAGATGGCCTGTTAAAGCGGGCTTTCAATCTTGTTTCTCCTCCTCACTGGAAAGTCCTTTCCGACTAGTGTTTCCAGCTACCACCACTGGTGCTCTTTGGTTGATGCAATTTCGAAACCTCTTTGGGATACAATTTCTAGAGTGAGGAATGAGTTGCCGTTTATCATGATTGTGTGACTTGCCTTTTTCAGGCTTATGGGTTGGGAGAATCCAGATAAGCTGGTGTGGAAGTGGTACCTCTTCACAGTAGAGCTGTCCTAAAAATCGTGGCTACACTGCTTTCTTCAGTGGGTCCCTAGTTATGTTCTCCTCACTGAGTTAGACTTTTCAACAATGGTCTCCAACTACCTCGTACAGGTGATTTGTGATTTGCTTTCTAAGAAACTGATTTGCTTTCCAGGAAACTGAATTGCTTTCCAGGAAACTGATTTGCTTTCCAGGCTCACCAGGGCGAGTATTAAAGAACCAGTGAGTAGACAAGGCTAGGAGCAAAACTGCAAATTTATGTTTTTTGGTCACCTAGCTTCAGGGAAGAAGGTGTGGAGGGTGAGGTCTGTCAGCCTCCGGCAAAGGAGGCCGAGAGAGTCACCCAGTGGAGCTCTCGGGCGGAGTTCCTGCAGTCCCAACAGGAGTGGGGGCTGAGGAAGTGCGCGCAGCGCGCCCGCTGGGAGCGGCTTTTATGCCCTGGGCCTGGGAGTGGGAGGGCAGTGGGCAGGACTTAGACAGGTTGGAGGCCGGGCAGTAGGCATGGCTAGGTGGGTTCCGGTTTTTCTCTGTCGGAGGTCAGGTTGCACCTGTGCAGTCGACCTGTGTCTTTCCCAGGCACGGGAAAGTTGATGGTGAAGAACCCACAACTGCACCATCTTGCCTCCGTTCGTCCAAACAGTCCAACCTTTTATTGACAATAGTGATAAGGGGTACCATGGTCTGTCTGGCTACTTCCTGCTGCTAGGGGACATCGTTAAGGTTGGGGTCTATGGTTGGTATTTGGACGTACGGATGAAGAAGCATCTGGTTGAAGGTGATGCGCGTGATCTCTTGAACTTTGGCTCGGAGAAATTTGATTAAAACAGGAGCAAGACATAAGACAAAACAGAGGATTAGTATGGGAATTAGGAATGGGAACATCTGCTGTATTATGGGCAGCAGCCATATCAGTGGTCCAGGGGTGAAGGGGGTATTGTAGGTTTTTAATTCTGCTTTAATCCTGTTTAGAGTTTGAATGTTAGTGTCTACTAGGCCTGACTCGTTTATGCAATAGAAGCATTCTTCTCCTAAGAAGAGACGTTCCTCCTTTTTTGGCAGTAAGTAAATATAATGCTCACCTATTCTTTGCTGCTACTTGGGCCACTGAGGTAATTTGATGCTGTAGAGAGGCCAGGCTTTCAGCTGAAGCCTCTATGGCCTCTCAAATTTGAGCTGTTAGAGATCGGGTAGACTGTACCAAGTAGGCTAGTGCCCCAGTTCCAAGCCCTGACGCTACTAGGGAAGAGGCCAGGGAGACTCTGATGACTAGGGGAAGGAAGACAGCCCATTTTTGGAGGTCATTAGGAAAAGGGTTTAATTGTACGACAAGTTCAGCTATTTCTGCTTTGCTATATAAGGTTAAACTAGGTACTAGGGACACTGGGACACAGAGGGATTGACCAATGAATGTGTGATTAAGGACCTTGAAGAGGATTTTGTTGCACCAGAAATAACCTCTGATGGGAGACGTCTGGGTCTTAGCAGGTGGCTGGGTATAATTACACCAGGAAGTGTTTGGAGTAGAGTAGCAGAAAGGAAGGACTGGACTTTCTGGGTTTTGGTATAGTGGCACTGGGAGTAAGAACGGTTTTTGGGAGGCGCTTGTAGAGTTAGTTGTAGCCTTGAAAGCAGTAGGTAAAGGGACTGCCACTAAGGGGGCTCTTTAAAGGGCCGCACAGAGAAAACAGTGGGAGAGATTTGTTATGTTGGCTGCCTGTGTTAGGTTTAACCTTTGATGGACTAGTTTTAACCATGAGAAGGGGTCTTTATTGGAGGAGTGTAATTGATCTTGTAAGGCCTGTCCTTGTGATTGTATGGCTAAGGTTAAATTCTGTAGGACTTGTATGTTTTGAGGAAGGGATCTTTGCTGGACAAGTGTTCTTTTTATCAGGAGAGTAGCATGGGAAATGAACTAAGAATTGTGTAGGCTGTGTAGAGTCCACCTTTGACTCCATCTGCCCATCGGGGGCCCCATGGGTCTTTGATATTTAATTGGTATTGAGGGGGGGTTCGTTGATTCACAACAGTGAAGAGAGCAGTGGGTTTCTCCTGTCTCGAGGTTGCATAATGGAGCTTACAATAAATATAAGGGCATCCTAAGTTCTTTTGTTTCCAGTAAGTCTTACAATTGTAATGTGTCTGATCATGCAGGAAGCAGAGAGCCTTAGCTCCCGCTGCACTGCAACACGATAGGGTGAAACTTATAGTAAGATGGGATTGGCAGCCTGAAGGGGGGCAGTCAGCAGTGCCTTGTAGCTGTGAGTGCTGTTTATTTTTGAGTGACCAGGTCTCAACTATAGAGAATCTCCATATGAAGGTTGGGTTAGTAATAGAGATTGAAATGCAAGAAAAAGATAGTACTATATATATGAAATAGGACTTCATCTTCAGTGTAATCACTGAGTACACCTTGCCACTGAAGATGTTCTATAAAGGTAAGCGGGAAAACCACTGTGATGGGCTATTATCTGGAGGCAAGGAGGGATCTAGGGTAAGATATTGGAATTCTGTTATGTTTATATAGAGTAAGGTGAGAAATCGCGATAAGCGTAAGAGGTCAGGGAATATGTGGTGGTTGGGAGAGTTTGGTGAATTTGAGACAGGTAGGGGTAAGTCTAGTAGATATCCACTGATTGTCTTCTGTGGGGGCCTTTTTTAATTGTGATATATGGACCCAGTGTGTGTGTCCTAGAAGTTTGGCTGCTGTGTATGTGGATAGGAGGACAGTACAGGGACCTTTCCACCTGGGTTGAAGATCTTTGGCTTGGATATCTTTTAAGTATACTTGGTCTCCTGGGCTAAGAGAGAGATGTGGGCTATAGGTGTCTGTTGCAGAGGGGTGTGCTAGTTCTGCATGTTGTCTCAGGAGTTGTCTCAAGAGGGGGAGGTATGGAAGATAAGTTGCCAGTGGGGAAGAAAGGGTGGGTAACTGCTGGAGGGTGAGGGGCTGGCCGTAAACTAATTCAAACGGACTGAGGCCTGTTGGACTCCATGGGGCTGCTCGCAGCTGGGTTAGGGCTAAAGGAAGGAGAGTTACCCATGATTGCCGAGTCTCAAGGGAGAGTTTGGTGAGCTGTTGTTTGATGAGTCCGTTAGCGTTTTCTACCTTACCAGACGACTGAGGTGTATAAGGGATGTGGAGTTTCCAGGTGATGTGTAGGAGGGCTGCCACCTGTTGGACTACCTTGGAGATGAATGCTGGACCATTGTCAGACTGAAGGGTGACCGGGAGGCCAAACCTAGCGATAATATGTTCAGTGAGTATTGAAGCAACAATGTTAGCAGTTTCTCCTGTGGTGGGATAGGCCTCTATCCACCCTGAAAAGGTGTCCACAAGGGTTAAGAGGTGTTTGAATTTTTTATGTTTTGGCATATGTGTGAAATCAATTTGCCAGTCTTCACCTGGTTGGTGTCCTCTGAGTTGGTGGCTGGGATGGGGATTACACAATGCGCCTTGAGGATTTGTCTTTAGGCAGATAGAGCACTACTGGTTGATTATAAGTAAGTGTTTTTGTAGTGTTGGACAGTGGAGGAGGGGATTTAGAAAATGGTATAAGGCTTTGGGTCCTATATGTAAAGAATTATGTATGTCTGTTAGAATGGTATGGAGTTGTGTTTCAGGAATAACTAATTTGTTATCAATATATATCCAGTCCTCTGTAGTTAGTTTGGCTGTTGAATTTTGTAATAGTTTGGCCTTTTCCTCTTGGGTGTAAATAGGGCTATATTGAGGAGAGAGAAAACAAATAGAGGGAAGCATGGGGGTGGAGAATCCCGCAGCCGATTTTTCAGTGGTGTTGGCAAAATTATTGCCAGCTGCTACCAGGTTAGATGGAGTTTTGTGGCCTTTACAATGTATAATGGCTACCTTGGAAGTTGCTGACAGTGCATCCAGTAGTTTGAGTATTTGGTTTTTGTTGAACATAGGGGTACCGCAGGTGGTTAAAAACCCTCTCTCTTTCCAGATGACTGAATGGGTGTGTGCAATTAGGAAAGCATATTTAGAATCTGTGTATATGTTTACTGTTTTTCCTTTTGATAGGAGGAGTGCCTTGGTTAGTGCAGTGAGTTCTGCCTGCTGTGATGTGGTCCCTTGTGGTAGGGGTTTTGCCTCTAAAACGGTGGAGGAGGTAACTACTGCATATCCTGCCTGTCTGTTTCCTTGAGGGTTGATAAAGGAGCTGCCATCCACAAATAGGGTTAGTTGTGCATTCTGAAGGGGCCAGTCACGCAAGTGTAGGTGGCTGGGGGGTTGAGCCTCCAGGACTTCAGGACAAGATGTTTAGTATGAGGTAGTTTAAGAGGGTCTGGCAGTAAAGTGGCTGGATTTAGAGAGGAGCAAACTTCTAAAGTAACAGTGGGGTCTTCCATGAAAAAGAGATGGAAATGTTGGAGCCGGGATGGAGTTAAGTGGCTAATACTTTTATGAGAGATAAGTTCCTGAAGATGGTGTGTGGAGAGGACTGTTAAATTAGTGCCTCTAATGAGTTTTTTCACTTCCTGGGTCAGGCAGGGTGCCACTGCCAACGCACGCAGACAGGGTTGCCAGCCTTGTAGAGTTGGGTCTAGTTGTTTGGATAGATAGGCTACAGGGTGGTGGGTGCTGCAGACAGGCTGGGCTAAGAGACCAACTGCCACTTTTTGCCTTTCATCTGTAAAGAGTTGGAAGGGATGCTGGAAATCAGGCAGTGAGAGAGTGGGTTGTGAGAAAAGGCAAGCTTTTAAGCTGCTGAAATGAGTCGAGATTAACTTAGGGTTGGACAAAGGTCCCTGTGAATTTCTTTGCATCTTGATTGGGAAGGTTTCATATTAGGGCCACACAGTCGGTAGTTAGTGACCGGGTTGTTGGGGTGATTTCAATTCCCAAGTATGTGATGGTTTGGCGAGAAATTTGGGCCTTGTGTTCAGTGAGCCTAAATGGTTGAGGAGAGTTGCAGTGTCTAGAAGAGAGTCCTGTTTGGTAGGGCTACAGATTAGGAGATCATATACATACTGCAGAACTTTGCTATTAGTGAGGGGGCAGGAGGCCTGGTCTTTTGTTAAGGCCCAACCAAAGAAGTGGGGGCTGTCCCAGAACCCTTGTGGGAGGACTGTCCATGTCAGTTGAGTGGAGGTGTGTGTGTCTGGGTCTTCCCATGTGAAAGCAAAAAGGAACTGGCAGGCTGTGTGTAGGTGTATGTTAAAGAAAGCATCCTTAAGGTCTAGCACAGTAAAGTAAGTAGAATTGGTGGGGATATGGGACAGAAGGGTGTAAGGGTTGGGAACTACAGGGTGTATTGGATGGATAGCCTCATTGACTAGCCGAAGATCCTGTACTAACCTATACATTCCATCTGCCTTTTTGACTAGAAGTATTGGAGTATTACGGGGGAAATGGGTGCGGACAAGAATATGTTGACTAAGTAGCCACGTGATAATTGGCTTTAAAACCTTGTAGATGTGTTGAAGAGAGAGAGAATTGGGGGCGGTTTGGGAAATGAGTGGAGTCTCTGAGCTTGACAAGAACTGGTGGGTGGTGGGCCGCTATGACCGAGATGGAAGTGTCCCACACTTGAGGGTGTACAAAAATAGGGAAGATGGGGGGTGGGGGCGGCATAGGAGGAATGTGTGTGCATGCACAAAGCATGAACAACAGGTCATGAAGGGATTGAAGGGGAGTAGATGAGTTGGTGGGAATGGATATGGAGGCCTTTCAGGTGCTCAAGATGTCTCAGCCTAATAAGGGGGTAGGGCATGAGGGTATAATGAGGAACGAGTGTGCAAAGTAGTTGTTGGCCAGACAGCAATTAAGGAGAGGAGTTTTTCGCGGAGTGGACGGCCTTCCATTTACTCCTACTGCGGAGATATTGGATGGAAGGCTAGGTCCAGAGAAGGATGGCAAAACAGAATAGGTAGCCCCACTGTTGATCAAAAAATTAATTGTCTTACCCGCTACCAGGAGAGTTACCTGCGGCTCGGTGAGGGTGATGGGGGTCCCTGAGTCTTGGCACCTTCAGTTATCGTTGTCCAGATGTAGGAGCTGGAAGGAGCTCCCAGGATCCTGGGAAAGGGGGTCACATTGAGACGTGGCACCTGTTCTCAGGGTGGGGCAATCAGACTTCCAGTGTCCTTCCTGTTGGCAAGCAGGGCAGGGGGTTGCTGGTGGACAAGGGTTAGGACATTTGCTGGCCCAATGTCCTGATGCCTTGCACTTATAGCAAGGCTGCATTAGGGCTCGGGGGCCTTGTGGACACCTGTTGGCATAGTGTCCTGCCTTGCCACACTTATAGCAGGCTCCTTTTTTAGCCTTGGAGTCCGTGGGGTGTGTGCTCTCAGGTTTGGGGTTACGAGTGGGCTGTAAAGCTGCTGCTAGGAGCTATACCTTCTGTTTGAGGTGAGCCTGCCACTGTGCCTCAGCCATTTCCTCTCTGGAGTTAGAGGCCTTAAAGGCTAGTTTAACTAGGTCTTGTATTGGTGTCTCAGGACTGTTTTCCACCTTTTGGAGTTGTTTGCGAACGTCAGGACCTGATTGGGAAATGAAATGAGATGCCAAAATGGTGGCCCCCGTGGGGGAGGCCGGATCTAGCCGGGTATATTGGGTTAGTGTCTCATTTAGCCTATTTCAGAATGTGGCTGGATTTTCTTCTGGATTTTGAGAAATTTCTTTTAATTTGTTAAAATTTACGGCTTTGTTTGAAGCCATTTGCATACCAGCCAACAGGCACTGGACCAGGATGTCTCTCCTACGGCGCCCAGGCTGGCCTACTTGGTAGTCCCAGTCTGGGTCTGCCGAGGGGACTGCTTGCTCCCCTAGTGGAATGGTGGCGTCAGTTAAATGTTGTTGGTTGGCATGCTGCCTGGCGGCCGCTAGGATGCACTCTTGCTCCTCAGGGTTTAGGGTAGAGGTTAGGATAACCTGGAGGTCATGCCAAGTTAAGTCATAGGCCTGACAAAGGTATCTAAATGCCTTTATGTATACAGTGGGATTAGCTGAGAAATCCCCTAAACGCTTCTCAATTTTGGAAAGGTCAGCCAGTGAAAAAGGGACATGTACTCTAACTACCCCCTCTGCCCCAGCTACCTCTCGCAAAGGTGCTAACACTGTAGGAGGGTGTGGGGCAGGAGTGGGGTGTCAGCAGGGCACTTAGACCAGGTGTGTGCAGAGATAGGGGACCCTAAGTGGCCGGTTGAGGACGTGGAAGGGGGCACGGGAGCGAGTGGGCCACCAGTCGATGAGGAGGAAGGAAGAGGAGTCTGGGCAGGAAGAAAGGGGGTGGAGAGAGCGGGGAGAGAAGGAGGAGTATAGGGCGGGTCGGGACGAGAGCGTAAGGTGCAAAAGCCTTGTATGTAATTAATTTCGGACCACTTGCCTAGCCGCTGGCAGAAATTGCTGAGGTCGGTTAAGACATTGTGGTCTAGGGTGCCCTCTGGTGGCCATTGAGACTGATTGTCTAGTTTGTATTGGGTCCACACCACAGTGGAGTGGAAAATTAACTGCTTTCTTTGGAGGTCTTGTTCGAGTTGTAGAGTTTTTAGATTGGCTCGGAGACAACCTAAAGGGGTGCTCTTTGGAAACTTGGACTGGGGGTTTCCCATTTGTTTCCTCTTTACTTACACAATGGACACAATGGAAATGGAAGTTGATCTCTGCCTGGCTTCAAAACGTCCTTTGGAGCCACCAGAGACATACTGGAGGCTCTTGGAGCCAAGGTGGAGATTACCTTCAGGTGGACGTCTCCATCCTGAACAGGTCTCCTGAGCAACTTGGTGGCTCAAAAGTGGGCCTCAGACCTGCGCACAATTTTTGGCTGAGGGAGGTAAAGAGGAGACAAGGGCACTTACCCCAGAGAGACCGTGAGAGTGAGGGAAGTGGGTCTCAAGTCCTGGTCCGTCCATGGCGTGGGTGCAGGAGGAGGTTCCTCAATCCTTAGAGGCCTGAGTAGGGGTCTCCTCCTGGGTTTCAGCACCAACTGATTTGCTTTCTAGGAAACTGATTTGCTTTCCAGGAAACTGATTTGCTTTCCAGGAAACTGATTTGCTTTCCAGGCTCACCAGGGCAAGAATTAAAGGACCAGTGAGTCGGCAAGGCTAGGAGAAAAACTGCAAATTTATTTATTTTTGGTCACCTAGCTTCAGGGAAGAAGATGTGGAGGGTGAGGTCTGTCAGCCTCCGGCAAAGGAGGCCGAGAGAGTCGCCCGGTGGAGCCCTTCGGCAGGGTTACTGCAGTCCTGACAGGAGTGGGGGCTGAGGAAGTGCGCGCAGCGCGCCCGCTGGGAGCGGCTTTTATGTCCTGGGCCTGGGAGTGGGAGGCCGGGACATAGGCGGGTTGGGGGCCGGGCAGTAGGCGTGGCTAGGTGGGTTCCGGTTTTTCTCTGTTGGAGGTCGGGTTGCGCCTGCGCAGTCGACCTGTGTCTTTCCCAGGCACGAGAAAGTTGAAGGTGAAGAACCCAGAACTGCGCCATCTTGCCTCCATTCATCCAAACAATTTGGGACTGAGAAAATATGTGTATCTCCCTGAGGTGTAGCTCCCAAAGACAAGGGCTTGCTGCCATTGTTCCTGTTTTTGAAGAATTCATTGAGATCACTTCAGGTACTGGAAAATCTGAGGTGACTAGATACTGCAGTGGACACTCAAGAGCCCTTCAGAAATGTGGCCAGACTCCTATGTGAGAGCCTTTTCTTATATAACCTCACAAGGCAGGTCGTCCAGGGCTACGTCATTAGCCAATCATTGCCATAGCTATTGAGCCAGTAGCAACTTTGCAACTCCTGGGACAGAGCCTCCAGGGGCAACTGAAAATCTTTCTCCCTCAGCCTCTGCAGTAGATCTGTTCTTCTTACCTTCAGACTAATAAAAAATCGAAAACACTAAGTGCCATATTTGCATTTCAAATATGCTACAGTTTACTCAAGGAGAGGAGTCCAGTCCGTCCTCCAAGGGTCCGCAATCTACCCACTGATCTTCACCAGACAGTGAACCCCTAACTTCCATAAAAGCACAGATTCTCCATCCTTGGCTGGCTTCAATGAGAGATTGCTGACCTACATCTCTTGCAGATTGAGCCCCCAGAAGGCAAGCAAAAAGTTAGGGTGCAAGCCAGCTCATGTAATGCCCAAGGGTTTCATGCAAGAGCATCTGTAGTAAAGTGTGATGAGTGGTGGCCATTTCTCTAGGCTCAACCTTCTCCTATAAGAAATTTTAGCCTTGGGGAAATGTTAGATCTAATTTCTGTAGGATGCTCTTCCCAATCAGAAGAAGGTGGTCCAACTGAGCACTCCTTGGCTTGCTGGCCTCTCCCAGGGACCCAATCTGGTTACAGCTGCTTACAGGGCAGTATCAGGTGCCCTGGGTGTCAATAGCACAGCATCTGCACTGATGGGTCACACCTGACTTCTGAAGAGCTTCAGAAAGTCAGCTCCCAAGACCACACCAGCCCACATGTTTTGTCCTTCTACAACCTTCCATGAGACCATGTCAACTAACCATATTACTTTGCTGGCACATATCTGCAAAGGCTGGTCTGGCTTTGCTTTCTCCACCAGGAAATGGGAATGCAGTATGCCCCTGTCACCCTCAGCAACTGTTATTGTAGATTAAGCTTTGATGGGTAGTGAGTCAGAAGGCCCCCATGCCTCCCTTTGTGCTAACGTAGTAAAGAGATCAGGGTGTCGTTCCACATTGTGAAAATTAATGCCCTACTGGGGAAGGCACAAATAAATACCTTCAAAACCTTTGCTGGACAGCGTCCTGCCCCAAGTCAATACGATATTTAGTGCAAAAGGACACATGGTCTCTAGCTGGTACCCTCAATCCTCCCAGCTGCTTTGTTTCTGTCACTGATACGAATGCCCAAGGACAAGCAGAAACCCCATATCCATTAGCACTCTGCTGCAGCTATGGCACCTTAGGCCCACAGAGTGGTGAACCTCTAACATCAAGGAGCCGTAGAAGACAGCTGGGGCTCAAACACATCCTTCAAAGTATGCAGTCTGAGTTGTGAGATGAGCATTGCTTGCCCACCTCCAAAAAAACAAAAACAAAAGCAAAAAAAAAAAAGCAAAAAAAAAAAAAAAAAAAAACTGCCAGGAACAAAGCCTGTGAATTAATGCACCTTATACCACAATCAAATACTCAATTTTTTACTCTTGTGGAGTTTCTTTCTAGTATCAAATATGATTAAAAACAGCAGAATTCCATTCAAAGATCACTACTCTCAAATATATTCCTACAAAGATGAGACTAAATCCATGCAAAAATGTTTAAAACACAAAAAATCAGAGTCACTACTTTCTTCCAAATGACCAAATTAAGTTTCCAGCAAGTCCTAAAATGACAGAAATAGAGTTCAGTATAGGGAAGGAAATAAACTTCATTGAGCTTGAAAAGTAAGTGGAGCCCAATGCAAGGAAGGAAAAAAAAAATGAAGAAACCAACGGAAGAAACAGCCAGCTGGGAGTAAAATGTGGACAATCTGATAGAGCCGAAAGACACAATACAAAAATTATATAATGTAATCAAAATTATTAACAGCAGAATAGGGCAAACAATGAAAATAATTTTACAGCTTCAAGACTGGCTTTTTAAAATGTGACAGACAAAAACTCTTAAAAAGAATAAAGAGAAATGAGCAAACCTCTAAGATATATGGGATTATGTAAAGAAACAAAATCTATGATTAAAGAGAGTGCCTGGATGCAATGGGGAGAATGAAAACACCTCGAAATACATATTTTGGGATACAATCCATGATAACTTCTCCAACTAGATAGAGAGGCCAACATTCAAATAAAGGAAATGTGGAGAAGCCCAATAAGGTACTCCATGAGAAGGTCATCTCCAAAACACATTTTCAAGAGATTCTACAAGGTCAGAATGAAAGAAAAAAATTGTGTTAAAGGCAGTTGGAAAGAATGGCCAGGTTACCTGGAAAAAAAAGTCCATCAGACAAACAATAAATCTTTCAGCTGAAATTCTACAAATCAAAAGAGATTAGGGGTCAATATTCAACTTTCATAAAAAATAAGAATTCCAACCCAGAATTTTACATCTGATCAAAGTAAGCTCCAGAAGTAAAAAAATATATATAATCCTACTAAGATAAGCAAATGTGGAGGACATCTGTTACCACATGACCTGCCTTACAAGAGCTTCTGAAGAAAGCACTAAATAAGAAAAAGACTATTATCAGTCACTACAAAAACTCACTAAAGTACACAACCTGCTGACACTATAAGGCAACCATATAAACTAATGTGCAAAACAGCCAGCTAAGATCATACTGACAGAATCAAATCCGCACATAGAAATACTAATCTTAAATGTAAATGCCCCAATTAAAAAAAAAAGAATGGCAAGTTGAATAAAGGATCAAGATCTAATTGTATTCTGTACTCGTGACACTGATCTCCAATAAGCTCAAAATAAAGGGAAAAAGAACAATCTACCAAGCAAATAGAAAACAGAAAAAAAAAAAAGCGCAGGGGGTGCAATCTTAGTTTCTGGCAAAACAGACTTTAAATCCACATAGGTCCTTTAAAAAGACAAAACAGGGCGTAATATAATAGTAAAGGCATATGTATGCACCCAACACAAAAGCACCCAGATTATAAAGCAATTTCTTAGAGACCCTCCAAAATATTAACTTAAATGTTCTTCAACAGTCATTGCCTTTATACTGCATTTCTTCGGCATTAAGTCTCTGATGTTGAACACAATATGAGGACTTGTTAAAAGTTTCTCCACATTTTTACACTTGTGGAGTTTCTTTCTAGTATTAATTATCTTACATCTAACGAGTTGTGAGAACAAGCTCAATGCTACGCCACATTCTTCACATTTTTAGGGTTTCTCTCCAGTGATAATTCTCTTGTGATTAGTAAGGTCTGAAAGGCACTTAAATGTTTTGCCACATTTTTAACATTTGTAAGATCTCTCTTCCATATGAATTCTCTTGTGATTAATAAGGGTTGGGATTGAAAACCATGTAAAAGTTTTTTAACTTTTGTGTCATTGGCAGGGTTTCTTTCCAGTACAAATTATCTTATGTTTAGTAATGTCTGAGAACGGCCAATAGGCTTTGCTACATTCTTAATATTTGTAGGATAATAAAATGAAGTAGCAAAAATTAAACCAACCAAAAGATGAACAGCACAAAATAAAATAAAAATTGTGGATTAGAAGTACAAAAAAAAGAGGCTAATATGCATTTCAACACTAGTAAAATATATAAGAAAATAAAAAAGCTCAGCAATTTTCATTTAAGATTAACACAAAATGATTTCTAACAAGCCACAACATAAGCAATGTTTTGAAATTCACAGGCAAGTAGATAATCTGGAATGCAGATAGAAAAAAGAGATGTGTTATTTATATGCATACTTCTGCAAGATTACCAGTAAATTTATTAACATAAATATTTCAAGCAAGAAGAAAGTAGGATGACATAGTTAAAACATTGAAAAAAAGTCTAAGCAAGAATACTATATCCAGCAAAAGTATCCTTCAAAGTTAAAAAAACTAATTATATCATAATCTATATTAAGACATAACTATATCATATCTTAAAGAGACTCACTTCAGATCCAATAAAAGAAAACAGAATGAAAAAGGCAGGATGAAAAATACATTCCATGCAAGTGTTAACCAAATGAGAGGAAAAGAGGCAACAATTTATTCAGTTGAAAACTGTCATATTCAAAAGAAAAAAAGAATACTGAGTAGGATATTCAATTATGTAAGAGCATCCATTCACTGAGATCTTGTAAACATATTTCAGTTTTCTCACACATATAAAGCAAACATTAACAGAATAGAAGCAAAAATAGTAAAATAATAATAGAAAGATATATCAATATCCCACTGTCATTAATAAATGAAGCAAGACAGAATATCAATAAAGGAACAAAAACTTGAATGCACCATATAATAATTACACCTAGCAAATGTATGCAGACAACAAAATAAACATTATGTTCAATAGCACATACAATATTTTCCTAGATGGACCACCTGTGACACCACATAAGAAGTCTTAACAATTTTTTAAATAAAATTTTACAGATGATTATTTATAGCCCAAATGGAATAAAGCTGAAATCAGTAGCAGAAGAAAAGCTGAAAAATTCAAAAAATATGAAAATTAACAGTTTTTTTTTGTTTTTTTTTGTTTTTTTTTTTTTTTGACAGAGTATTTCTCTGTTGCTAGGCTGGAGTGCAGTGGCACTATTTTGGCTCACTGCAGCATCCACCTACCGGGTTTAAGTGACTCTATGGCTCAACCTTCTAAGTAGCTGGAACTATAGGCACATACCACCACACCAAATATTTTTTTTCTTATTTTAGTAGAGATGGGTTTTCACCACGTTGGCCAGATTGGTCTTGACGTCTTGACCAAGCCATACACCCTTCTCCAACTCCCAAAATGCTGGTATGAGCCACTGTGTCTAACAACACAATTTTAAGCATGCTCTTTTCCCACTGTTGGAAGACATAATCATAAAGATGTCCATGCTGCTTTAAGTGACCCACACATTCAACCCCAGACCCCGTTTTCAAATTTAAATTTTACTTTTCAAAAAATGGAAAAGAACCCACAAAATTATGTAAGACTTCAACAGACCATTAAAAGCCTGACCATCTTTGAAAAGAAAAAATATATATATTAGAAGCATTTCACTTAACAATATTCAAATATACACACAAAAAAAGCCCTACAGGAATAAAACACTTTGTTACTGGTATAAAGGGAGAACACCAAAGTAAAAAAACAGAATTCAGCACAGAAATGAACTCTTGAATAGAGAGGATAGACATTCCATTTAGGTTTTGCATTCAGCCATATGTCACAATTTCTTCGGTAAGCAGGAGCCGGGCAGGAGTGGGAAGCTACATTACCTAGATGCTAGTTTCAGTAGTATTTCAAAATGTACTCTGGGGCCAAGGCACAGGCTGGAGAGACACATCGCTTAGCTGATAGGTCCAGAGATATGTGATAATATCTCGTGTTGACAAGGCCTAGGCAGAGGAGTCACATTATTATGATTCTGACCCAGCAACATATGACTATGCACCCATGAAAAGGAATTTGAGTCAAAAAGTATTAATACCAGGGTACTAGGTCCAGTGATAAGACACAATATCCTCCTCTTTGAGGGTGATACCTTTAACATTTAGCTGAGTATGTATATTAGTGTCACAATCTCATATATGTGCTTGGCCAATGTATGATACGCTCTACAATATCCAAGGGCTTTATAACTACTGGTATGAGATCTACAATATCATACATGTTGTGTTTTCATGAGTGACAGTTGGCTTCATATATGTGAGATGGTGACAGTCTTTACTGTCAGCCGGGCATGCATATGAGACTCATAATTTCACCTTTCTGCTGTGTTCTGTTATGGCACTCTCTGTACAAGCCAAGGACTTTATAAAATATCTGTGGCAATTATAATCTTCTGTGACCTTTTCTACCAGAAAGATATTTAATCACTCCTGTTTCCAAAGCAAGTTATGAGGTCAAAATTTCTCCTATGTGTGGGTTCCACGTATGAGAGCTATTATCATACCTGTGAGCTGTGCCTAGGTGTATGTCAATATTTACTTTGTGGTAAATAACCTACTTGCTGAGCCAGAAATATTCCAATATTCTCTTTGTATGCAGGGTCCTGTCAGAAAGGTCAATTAATTTGTGTGCTAGGACCAGCTCTGTGGCACAATGTCCTTCGTTGGCAGTATCCAGGCCGAATTAGCATTTAGGTGATATAATTCAAACAGGTTTTGCACTCAGTGGTATGTCACAATTTCTTCAGTGGGAAGAATCCAGGCAGGAGAGGAGAGTCACATTACCTAGACGTTGTATCTAGGTAAAAGAGTTATTATTGTGCATATGAGGTGAATCCAGGTATATGTCATAATTTCCCCTTTGGACAGAAAGAAGACAAAAAAGTCACATCATCTGCACATACCTTGTCTTTAGATACAAGAGTCATTATTAGGGCTTTGATCTGGTCTCAGGTTATGACACTATATTACCTGAGGGCAGGGAGAAAAATGGAAACTCATAGCACCTGAGTGGGTACTGGTTCAGTGAAATGTTACATATGGCATGTGGGGAGGACAAAGGAAGAAGAGTAACATCACCTGGATGCTGATTTCAGTGACATTTCTAAATCCCTGCTGTTGACAGGGATTAGGCAAGGGAAGAGACACACATCACCTAAGCAGTTGGCCTGGGTATACATCACAATGGCCTCTATGTGCAGGACCAAGGCAATAGAGTGACCTCACTTTGGTGCTGGGTTCAGCAATATGTCACAATCTCTCTGGTTGTCAGGGCCCAGGCAAGAGAAAAGAAACATCACCTAGGTGCTGAGCCAAGTGACATGTTAAAAATCTTACATGGTCACAATCCCACCTAGTAAACAGTCACATCACCTGGGTGCAGTACCCAGTTATGTGTCACAATGCACCACAATTACAGGGCCAAGGCAGTAGAATGAAGTCACATCACCTATAAGATGGAGCTAGATAAAAACCACAATGCTCTTTGTAGGCAGGATTGAGGCCAAGATTTTACATCAGCTGGGAGCTGGTCCCAGTGATATATAACAGTGCCCTTTGTCACACTGCCAAGAAGATGTTATATACCTCTTAGGTGCTTGGTGCATGTATGTCACAATTTCACTTGTGGTCTGGGCTTAGAAAGGAGAGTCAAAACACTCAGATACCTGCCAAAGTCATATTTCTCAATCACACACTCAAAAATCTTCATAAATAAGTTTCAGATTTCCGCACAAGTGCTGGCTTTGTGTATGAGAGTCAACAACTCCTATGAGTTGGGTCAAAATATAGGAGTCACACTCTTAACAATGGGCAAGATGCATGTATAAGAGCACCAAACCCACTTGAAGATTGTGTTTAAGTAACAATGTCAAAGCACCACAGTCCTGCTATATCATGGTTCAAATGTCACCATACCACATGTGGATCAAATTTTTGTGTGACAGTGACAATGCTTATGTGTGTGAGATTTAGTACCTCATTTGTACGTTCTGTTCATGTGTGAGAAGAGCAATAGTATCAGCTAGATGCTCATCAAAGAGTGAAAATAGCACCTGGTGACTTGTGCCTGTTATGACACTCTTTGTATCACTCAGGTTTTATATGATATGCCTAAGCAGCACTGTGAATTCTTACAGGTGAGAGATCTAGGACTCTACTGATTGCTGAAAGACTGGCTATGAGTGTTGAAATCTCTCCTCTGGTTTGGTCTAGGTATGAGAGTTATTATTGTGCATTTGAGCTGAATCCAGGGATATGTCATAATTCCACATTTGGACAGAGACAAGACAGAAGAGTCACATCAACTGGACACTGAGCCAGGCTTACAGGATAATCTCCCTTGTAGTCAGGACACAGGCAACAGAGCATATAAACTGGGGACACTCCCAAATAATTTGTCATCATGACCACAGCATACAGGGTTGAAAAAATAGTGGATAGTCACATCCCCAAGGTGCTAAGCTAAGCAACATGTTATAATTTCCTCTCTTGGCAGATTCCAGGACAAAGTGGAGAGTCACATCACCTAGGTTTTGCATTCAGTGCTTTGTTACAATTTCTTCAGTGGGCAGGATCAAGGCAGGAGAGGAGAATTGCATTATATAGATGCTATATCTAGTGATAAGTCACATTGTCCCCCTTGGGCAGGGCACTGGGAGAAGAGACACATTACCTAGTGATAGGCCCAGAGATACATGATAATATCCCCTGTTGCTTCAGTTCAATAGGAACAGTCTTATTATTATGATTCTAACTCAGCAATATTTTACAACTCACCCATGGGAAAGAATTTAGGCCAAAAGTCGCAACACCAAGCTGTTGGGCCTACTAATATGATACCATCTCTTCATCTTTTAGGTGACACTTTTTTTTATTATTATACTTTAAGTTCTAGGGTACATGTGCACAACATGCAGGTTTGTTACATATGTATACATGTGCTATGTTGGTGTGCTGCACCCATTACCTCGTCATTTACATTAGGTATATCTCCTAATGCTATCCCTCCCCACATCCCCCTCCTCACAATAGGATCTGATGTGTGATGTTCCCCTTCCTGTGTCCAAGTGATCTCATTGTTCAATTCCCACCTATGAGTGAGAACATGTAGTGTTTGGTTTTCTGTTCTTGCAATAGCTTGCTGAGAATGATGGTTTCCAGTTGCATGCATGTCCCTACAAAGGACACAAACTCATCCTTTTTTATGGCTGCATAGTATTCCATGGTGTATATGTGCCACATTTTCTTAATCCAGTCTGTCACTGATGGACATCTGGGTTGATTCCAAGTCTTTGCTGTTGTGAATAGTGCCGCAATAAACATATGTGTGCATGTGTCTTTATAGCAGCATGATTTACAATCCTTTGGGTATATACCCAGTAATGGGATGGCTGGGTCAAATGGTATTTCTAATTCTAAATCGTTGAGGAATCGCCACACTGTTTTCCACAATGGTTGAACTAGTTTACAGCCCCACCAACAATGTAAAAGTGTTCCTATTTCTCCACATCCCCTCCAACACCTGTTCTTTCCTGACTTTTTAATGATTGCCATTCTAACTTGTGTGAGATGGTATCTCATTGTGGTTTTGATTTTCATTTCTCTGATGGCGAGTGATGATGAGCATTTTTTTTCCTGTGTCTGTTAGGCTGTATGAATGTCTTCGTTTGAGAAGTGTTTGTTCATATCCTTTGCCTACTTTTTGATGGGGTTATTTGTTTTTTTCTTGTATATTCGTTTGAGTTCTTTGTAGGTTCTGGATATTAGCCCTCTGTCAGATGAGTAGATTGCAAAAATTTTCTCCCATTCTGTAGGTTGCCTGCTCACTCTGAGGGCAGTTTCTTTTGCTGAGCAGAAGCTCTTTAGTTTAATTAGATCCCTTTTGCCAATTTGGCTTTTGTTGCCGCTGCTTTTGGTGTTTTAGACATGAAGTCCTTGACCATGCCTATGTCCTGAATGGTATTACCTAAACAGTTTACGTAATTAGGTTGTTGTATGTATAAGAGTCACCACTTCTGCCAGGCACGATGGCTCATGCCTGTTATCCCAGCACTTTGGGAGGCCAAGACGGGAGGATCACAAAGTAGGAGATCGATACCATCCTGGCTAACACAGTGAAAACCTTTCTCTACTAAAAATACAAATAAAAAAAAAATAGCCAGACCTGGTAGTGGATGCCTGTAGTCCCAGCTACTTGAGAAGCTGAGGCAGGAGAACAGATTGAAACCAGGAGGCAGAGCTTGCAGTGAGCCAAGATTACACCACTGCACTCCAGCCTGGGGGACAGAGTGAGACTCCATACCCCCACCCCTGCCACCAACAAAGAGTTACAAATCTCACATGTGTTTTGGGTGACTGTATGTGGGTTGCAAACCACTCTAAGGCCTACTTGCTCTTATTAATGCACAATCTTGCATTATTGCCCTAAACCCAGTTATGATAATCAACATCTCTCTTATAGGCTGGGTTCAGACAGAAGACACATTATTATGCCTGTGATCTGGGTCCAGAAATGAGTCACAAACTCACGTGTAGGAAGGTCCACATATAAGTCACAATTCCATCTTTGTACTTTATTTGCTTATTAGACTCAGGACTCCCACAGTGGGCTTTGTAATGTGAGATGGTGACAACATTTGCTCTCACCCACAGTTGTAATCAAGAGTCACGATCTCAAACTTTTTCTGGGCCCTGGTATAAAACTCTGTGTACCACCTGAGAAGTTTATAGAATATGAGTTGGTGTTTTAACCTTCCGTGAGCTTTCTACAAATAAGCAGCTCATTATTTTACCTATTGCTATAAACGTAGCAATGAGAAGCAAAATATCTGCTATTGGTGGAATTACAATTTATATTTGATTATCATACCTCTTCATTGAAGCTATGTAAACTTTATAATCCAGTTTTAGGAAAAAACCTAGCAGGAGGGTTGCACAACTTAGGTGCTGTGCCAAGCAATATGTCACAACGTCCTAAGCTGGTTCTAGAAATGACGGTTACATTAACTGGGTATTGGAACCAACAATATGAATACATCTTAAATGTGGAAAAAAAAGAAACAGACAAAAGATGAGAGCAAAAACACATACAGAGTGGGCTCAAATTATCTAAAAATACTTTCTGTTGCTCTGAAACAGGTAGGTATGTTACATCATCAGGGTGGGGGGGCCCAGCAATATGTCATAATTCCCTAATTATGCTGCACCTAGGCAGAAGAGGAACATAACCTGGGTTCTGGTTCCTCCAATACTTCAAAATTCTTTTTCATGGGCATGGTTCTGGAAAAATAATAGTCATATTACCTAAGTATTGGGCTTAGCATTATGTCACATCACTATATTGTAAAGGCACAGAGAGAAGAAAAGATTCACATTACGTAAGACACTAGATCAGATATAAGCCCAATGTCCAGAGTAGGGAAGGCTGAGGCAGAACAGAAGAGTCATATCACCTAGGTGCTTCCCTAGGTATATGACACAATCTAATGTGTCAGGTAAAGCCAGGCAGAAAAGCCACATATCCTTGATGCCGGCTCCTGAGATGTTTCTCAAGGCTCCTTCAGGACAGGAACAAGGAAACAAAGTTACAACAAATAGGTGCCGGTTCTATCCTCATGTCACAATGCTCCATGTGGGCAGGACTCAAGCAGACAGTCAAATCACCTAGGTGATATGCCCAGAGATAGGTCACAATGTGCTCCTTGAGGCATAGCCATGGCAAAAGAGTACCATCACCCACTTGCCTAGCCTAGCAATATGTCTCTATCCAGATAAGCTGGACCCAAGCAAGAGAGCAACACCGCCTAGGTGATAGGCCCAGAGACTTATCACAATGTCCTCTTTAGAACATGGCCCTAGCAAGAGATTACCATTACCTTGCTGCCTGGTCCAGCCATATGTCACTATCCCGCTCTGTGCTCAGAGCCCCTTCTAATAGGGGGAGGTATGTCACCTAGGTGGTTGACACAGTGATATGTCACAATGATTTCTGTAGGCATGGCTCAGACAAATATATAACATGACCTGGGTGCAGGATCTAGTGATGCGTCATGACATTTACTGAGAGTGGGGCCCAGGCAAAAGAGTCACAACATTTAGAAATTGGCCCAGGTAGGTACCATAATAATATATGTGGGCTGGAACCAGTCTGGAGAGTCAAATTCCACAGGATCTCAGCCACAATTTATATCAAAATCACACTGACAAAAAATTACCTGGCTGACATTTACAATATCACATATGTCCTTTTTTTATGGGTGACAGTTGGCTTAATACATGTGAGATGGTGACGATCCATACTGTCCCCTGGGTGTGCATATGAGACTCAAAATTTCACTTTTCTTCTGGGTTTTTAATAACACTCTGAACAAGCCAAGGGTTTTATAAAATATCTAAGGTTGTTATAATCTTCTTTAAATTTTTTCCCAGAAAGAGATTTAATCATTCGAGTTTCTAAAGCAAGTTATGAGTGTCAAAATTACTCCTATTTGTGGGGTCCACATATGACAGTTGTTATCATGCCTGTGATCTGTGTCTAGATATATGTCACAATTTACTCTGTGGTAATAAAACAGGTGTGACAGCGAAGAACTCTAGATGCTGAGCCAGAAATTTTCCAATATTCTCTTTGTTGGCATGTCCCTGGCAGAAAAGCTGCACAACTTTGGGGTTACACTCAGATGTATAGCACAATGTCCCTAGTGGGAAGTGTCTATACAGAAAAGGAGGCTCATATCTCCTAAATTATCATCCCTGAGATACTCCACAATGTCTCCTGTTAAAAGAACCAGAAAAAAGAGTCATATCATGTGGATGCAGTGCTTAGAAATCTGCAATCCCCAGTGGATGCAGGGTCCAGGCAGAAGAGTAGAGTCAGATAACTAGGTCCAGAAACATGTTATAATACTTCCTAGAGATATTGTTAAGACAGGAGAGTCAAATAACCAAGGCACTCAGCTGAGGTATATGTCCAAATCTCATTTTCTGGCTACACCTAGGCAGGATTATTGAATCCTTCAGAGGCTGAGCAAAGTATATGTCACAATAACACTGGTGGAAACTTCCAGGAATGGGAGTCACCATCTTGTACATAGCCTGGCTCCAGGCTTAAGAGTAATCTTTAGTCCTCTTCTCTGGTCTCTGTTATATGGCACAATATCACCTGTGAACTGACAGCAAGCAGAAAGCCCACATCACCTGGGTGGGTGTTAGTCTAGTGAGATGTCACAATCTATCTTGTGGACAGGACCCTAGAAGAAGAGGCACATCATTTATTTGCTGGTTTTAGTGATATACCAATATTCCCTCTGTGGGCAGGGCTTGGGTAAGCACGGAGACTCACTTTGCCTAGACAATTGGCCTAAATATATGTCCTCACCTTGGCACTGGGTTTAGCAATATGTCATAATCTCTTCTGTGGTCAGGGTGAGGCAAGAGAGGAGAAACATCACCTAACTACTGAGCCAAGTGATATGTTACAAACCTTCCTGTTGGCAGAACCCAAAACAGGGAGTCACATCACCTGGGTGCAGGACCCAGTTATGTGTCACAATGCCCTGTAAGTTAAAGCCTAAGGCAGTAGAAGGGAGTCACATTGCTTACAGGATGGACTGAGCTAAAACCACAATACCTTTTATAGTCAGGGATTAGGCAACAAATATGCAGCATCTGGGTGCTTCTCCCAGTGACATGTAAAATGCACTTTCTTGGCAGGCTCAGGCACCTTTGCTTATATGTGTGGTTTACATTTGTCACAATTTCATCTGTGGTCATATGCTAAAAAGGAGAGTCAAATTATTCAGACACTGGGCTTTTATATTGTAATCACACACTAGAAAATATTTAGAGATAATTTTCGCAGTCCCACACAAGTCCTGGCTTTATGTATGTGAGTCAACACCTCCTATGAGTTTGGTTGGAGCAGAGAAGTCACAATCTCAACAGTGGATCAGATCCATGTATAAAATGCCCAGTCCCACTTGAAAATTGTGTTCCAGTAGGGGAGTCACAGTCTCACAGGTGTGCTGAATCGTGCATTCCCAAACTACACATTGGTCAGATTTGTGTATCAGAGGAACAATTTCAACCTTCGACTGCTCTTTTTGTGAGACTTATTACCTTATTTTCAGTTCTATTTCTGTGAGAGATTGACAATCAGGTCAGCAGGGTGTGCATTCAGGAGTAAACAATAGCACCTTGGTCGTGATCCCTTCATTACACTCTTTGCATCACTCAGCCTTTATATGATATGCCTAAGTGTCATAATCCTCCGTGAACCCTATACAATTAGTAGACCCATTGCTTTACTTATGGCCAGAAGACTGGTTATGAGAGTCAAAATATTTCTTATTTCTGGGTCCAGGTATGATTGCCATACTTGGGCAAGTGTGCTGAATCCAAGTATATGTCACAAGTTCACCTGAGGGCAGAAACAAGACTGGAGCATCTAATCACCAGGATTCTGAGCTCAGGATATATTATAATCTTCTCTGTAGTCAGGAACAAGTCAGAAGAGTAACATCACTTGGGTATAGCCTCAGGTATTATGACACCAGGTCCACTGTAGACAAGGTTGAAGAAAATGAGAAGAATCACACTTAAGAGCAACTTAATGAATTTTACAATATGTAAAGCCGGACAATTAACTCTCCCCTCAGGGCTTAGTATAATGTAGCACCATCATAGTCTAAATTATAGAAGAATACTACTAATTGCCTGTTTTCCGTCCCGTGCTCAAGGAGCCTTATTTGTTCTCATTCCTAGTTTTGCATTTCTTAAGGCTCAGTGAGTTCCTGCTTCACCTCCCTAGTGCAGCCGCAGAGTTACAAAGTTCATACAAAAACATGGTCTTGTCACTTAGCTTCTGGCCACTGACTGATTAAAAGGTGGCTACTTTCTTTGACCAGTCCTCAGACTTTCTGGACACTAGTCCTACTGAGCTGGTGATCACCTTAATAATACGGGGCTCTTCTGAACTCTGCTCTGTCTCTCCTGTCTCTAATTGTCCCGTTATGTTTCTTATCATGGGGGCTCATCTGGGACTGTAGATGGCAGGTTTTGTCTCCTCTGTCTGTGGGCTAGAGCACAAGGATGTGGGAGACTCAGCTCAACAGGAGAACAGCTCTCTCATCTCTTAGCGCCTTCCCCTGACAGCACAAATGAAACCAAGTCAGGAGTTAAGGACAGTCACAGGAGCAGCACGCAGGCGCACTACTGAACCACTGTAAGGTTGGGCCCTAGGAAAGCCCATCCCATAAGGATGGAAAGGGAGCTTGATCATGTTCCAAGGAACAATCACTTATCCAATCTAGAGTGGCTAGAGGCAGCAGGAGTAGCCTGACAATTTAGATGAACCTCCTGTTCCCACTAACAACTGAAAGTGGCTCACTGCATCTGGAGACAGAGACTGGGAGTGATGTGTGTGTTTGTGAATCTGGGAGCCTAACTAGGCTTACACAGGACACCAGAGAGGTTCATTTCATCTGAAGATGAGTTCTGGAGCAAAAGAGTAGTGTGAAAGTGTATGAAAGAGACGGTCTTGGGAGAGGCCAACACGAGGAGTGATGTGGGGAGGGGCAGATCTCTTAGTACAGACTGTGTCCTCGGAGGTGAGCCAGACCTAGGTCACTGCATAAGGCTGACAGGATTAGCTTCATAGCTTTACAGCGGTAGTTAGCTGCGACCTGGCCAAGCAGCATCCAAACTTCCTGTAATAGGGTCCAGTTCGGTAAATCCAAGAGTGAAAGTGAGAGTGAAGGTACGCTGTGAAGTTGGAAATAAGAGGAAAAGCATCAAAGCCAACCCATTAGAATGTATGTTGAAGAACTTTAGAAAAGGCTTTGGTGGTGATTATGGAATGAAGTTAATACCTCAGAGGCTAAGAACCTTTTGTGAAATTGACTGGCCCTCTTTAATGCAGGGTGGCTGGCTGAGGGAATCAGAGATAGGGAAATAATTGGTCAAGTGTTTCAAGTGGTCACTGGGATTGGACAAAAAGCCTGGGCATTCTAATTAGTTTCTATACATAGACTCCTGGCTGAGCATGATTCAAACCCATCCCTAATGGCTACAGGCCAGGTTTGAAGATTATTGTAAGACTCAAATGTATCATACAAAACAAGGAACAATAGAAACTGACCCAGGCTGGGACCCAATTCAGGTCCAAGGACTGCTGAACTTGCTGAGATGCCAAAAGGCTCAGATACAAGGAAAAAGGCAGAGTTCTTGGCCGTAGCCCTGGTTGAAAGAGTTAGAGTTGTAAGAGGATATGGATGTGGTTGTGGACGTGGTCACGGTAGAGAACAAGCTGGGCAAGGTCAACAGACCAGGACACATCAGGAACGTCAGCCTAGACTAGATAGAGGTCAGTGGGTGAGACGTAAGCAAAGAAGGCATTATAAAGATGAATGTCCACAGGAAGAAAAGGATAAGGGCAACAACCTGAGATAGAATGATTGGACAGGGCCTTCTTCAGTTGCTGGACAAGGCGTAGCAGGATCTGACACAGATCTAATTAGGCTGACAGGAGCCAATGACTACTGTGAGAACTGAGACAAACTGGGCTCCATCTCTTTAGTCCCTGAAAAGCCTATGCTCTTAATGGTACTATAGGGCCAAAAAATAGACTTCATGGTAGACATAAGTGCTGAACACTCTATTGTGACGCAAACAATTGGGCCGTTATCAAAAGACTGCTAATATTATTGGGGTCACAGATATCACAGAAAATACACCTTTTTGAAATCAAAGACAATATGTATTATTGGAGACGAAAAGTCCAACATAAGTTCTTACGTTTGATAAAATGCCTATTGCCATTATTAGGAAGAGACTTATTACAAAGCTGCAGGCTCAGATCTCCTTTACACCGAGTGGAGATATGACTTTAAGCCTAAGGCAAATAAAGGCTATGGCACTAACTCTTACAGTATCCAAGGCAGAGGAGTGGAGACTTTATGAAAGTTGCCATGAGTGTAAAAAGAGTACAGCACAGCTGAGAAACAAAATGTATTCAAAGACTTACTTCTTAAGTTACCAGGAGTCTGGGCAGAGGACAATCCCCCTGGGTTGGCAGTAAATCAAGCATCTGTTATAAAAGAGCTACTATGAGGAACCTACCTGGTGCAGATCCATCAGTATCCCATTCCCACAGGGGCTACCCAAGGGATTGCAGAGCCCTTCAAATGGCTCCTTAAATTTGAAATAATAGAGAGATGTGTCTCCTCATGGAATGTCCCCGTATTGCCAGTGTTAAAACCTTCTAGCAAATACCAGCCTGTAAAAGGCTTAAGGGCAGTCAACAATGTGGAGGCTACACTGCATGTTATTATGCCTAACCCACACATTATGCTTGGACAAATAACTGTTAGTGATACTTTGTTCACATGCTTGAACATTAAAGATGCTTTCTTCTGCATCAATTTAGCCCCTGTAAGCTGAGACATTTTTGCCTTTAAGTGAGGCTCATCTCAGTATACCTGGGCTAGACTTCCCCAAGGATTTAAAAACTCCCCAACTATATTTTTAAAAGCACTAGCTTCAGACTTAAAGGCTTTCCTGGCACCTGGTGACCGATATGTGTTCAAGTGCTGTGGAATGCTGGCTATAAAGTATCTAAGGAAAAGGCACAGATCTGTGGCCAAGGACTCTGGTTTTCACATCTCCCAAGGGCAGCATGAGCTTAGGCAAGAGTGAAAAGAGAGTGTCTATAGCATTCCTCAGCCAGACTCAAGGTGGCAAGTCCAGGAATTCATAAGAACAGTAGTTTCTGCTTCATGTGGATCCCCAAGTACTCGCTCCTAGCAAAACTTTTAAATGTAGCAATGAAAGGGATCGGGGGAAGGAGCCTCTCCTTTAGCAAAAGGAACAGGATATGACTTTCAAGGAAATCAAGAAAGCCTTAAGCCAGGCACCAGCACTAAGGCTTCCAGACATGACAAAGCCCATTTACCAATATGTTCATGGAAGAAAGAGGATGACCACAAGAGTCTTGGTGCAAACGTTAAGGTCATGGTATTGACCTGTAACATATGTGTCCAAACAATCAGACGTGGTGGCCACAGGATACCTTGGCCCTGTTTCAAGGCATTGGCTGCCACTGCTGTGTTAGTTGAGCATGCTAACAAGTTTACCTTTAAACAGAACTTAATAATTCACGTGCCCCATACAGTTGTCACCCTGATAGAAGAGAGAGGACACCATTGGTTCTATAACCCTAGAATGCTGAGATACCAAGGGCTTCTATGTGAAAATCCATGTATCACCTTAGAGACGGTGAACACCCTAAATCCAGCCACACTACTGCCAATAGAATATGCAGAGCATGGAAGCCCCAAGATATCGTTGCTGTGTAGAAACAGTAGATGTAGTCTTTTTAAGCTGAAAAGACGTAAAAGACCAACCCCTGAAGGACCTGTACATGGAATATTTTACTGATGGAAGTAGTTCCATAGTGGAAGGTATCAGAAAGGCCCGATAGGCTGTAGTCACATTACGCTCGGTGGCTGAAGCCCACCCACTACCGGTGGGAACCTCACCACAAAAAGCAGAACTACTAGCTCTCACAACAGCACCACTTCTAGCAAAGGGAAAGTCAGTGAATATCTATACTGACTCAAGATACGTTTCTGCCACTTTGCATGCTCATGAAGCCATTAACAAAAAAAAAGGACTGTTAACTACTGAAGAGAAAAAATAGAACAAAAAGGAAATAGAGCACCTCTTAGAGACTGTGTAGGCTCTAAAGGAAATAGCACTCATCCACTGTAAATGATATCAAACAGGAGAAAGTAATGAGGCTACAAGAAACAGAAAAGCAGACAAGGAAGTGAAAGGGGCTGCAATGGCACAAGCAACACAGAAAGAAGAGACTTATGTTGTGCCCTTATTAGAACCTCCCTTTGCAGAGACTCTCATTAAATGAGAACCTGTGGTTCATGTAGGAAAACAGGAGTTATCAAAAAGGAGTCTGGTGGAAGTTTTCAGACCTGAGGCTTGCCATTCCAGAAGCCATTGCTCCCTGACTTATAAAGCAGTTTCACCAAGGAACACATATGGGGAAGACAGCTAGAAAGTCTCGTAGGGTGGTATTTCTATACGCCACACCTAACTGCCATCACTCAAGCCATCTGCAAGCAGTGTGTTACTTGTACCCAAAATAACCCAAGGCAAGGAATGACTCGGCACCCAGAAATTCAGGAAACAGAAGCAGTGCCATGTGAAAACTTACTTGTAGACTTTACCGAACTGCCTCAGGCTGGAGGCTATCGATACATGTTAGTGTTTGCACCTTTTCAAGGTAGGCCAAGGCATTCCCCATAAAGTCAGAAAAGCCATGAGAAGTAACCAGGATATTATTAAAACACATTATTTCTAGATTTGGACTTCCTCTAACTTTAGCCACGGACAACGCACTAGCTTTTGTGGCGGAAGTCGTATAGCCACTAATTCAGAAGTCGTGTAGCCACTAATTCAGATGTAAAAGATTAAATAGAAACTGCATACAGCTTATCACCCACAAAGTTCTGGAAAAGCTGAAAAGATGAACTGGACACTGAAACAACTGTTGAAAAAGTTTTGCCAAGAGACTCATTTAAGGTAGGATCAGGTATTGCCCTTGTTCCTTCTCCGAGTCAGATGTATCCCTACTAAATTAACCAGTTATTCACCCTACGACATAGTATATGGCCGACCACCCCCACTTATATCTCAGATAAAAGGAAACTTGAAGGAAATTGGAGAACTGACCCTAAGAAGACAAATGCAAGCATTAGTGAGGTAATGCAATAAGTAAAAAGGTAGGTAAGAGAAAAAAAAAATGCCTGTTATCTTTACAGATGCAATATATCCCTTTCAATCTAGGGACCCTGTATAAGTTGAACACTGGAATCCTACCACCCTTGGGCCCTTACAGGATGGTCCCCCATATTGTGATCACGTCTACCCCTACCACTGTTAACGTTGCAGGTATTACACCTTGGATCCATCACAGCCAACTGAAACCTGCAGCTTCAGTCCAAGACAGATGGATAAGTCTGCAAGATCCAAAAAATCCAACATGACTGACTTTGTGGAAAGACCAAGGTGCATCAGAAAAGGATGACTGCTCTGCCCTGAACACACTGGAGTGGTCTGTCCACATGTGGCTGAAGCTTGAGGAAACACCAAGCCTTTCCCTAGTCACACAGTGGGAAGCCGACTAGTCTACACATGGCCAAAGCCTGAGGAAGCTGGGGTCAGATAAGTAAATGTAGACAGAATTTGCCAGTGTAGTTAATTCTTTTGCTTGTAATAATTGTCTTATTGTCATGTTGCCTTTGCAATTGCTGTAAAACTTGCTGCTCAGTAGAACACCCATGCATAGTCTAAACCTGACTGTACTAGTAGTAAAAATGCTAACAGCTCTCCAGGGAAACCAAGACAGTTGCCATCACCGCATGATAGAAGTTTAGTCTAGTGAAAATATAACTACAATCCTGTTATATCAAACTAACTGAGTGTAGAGAAACTCCCCTGGGAACATGTGTTTATAATCAAACCAGCTACTCTCTCTGTGACCCAGGAAATAGGCAACTTCAAGTATGTTATGATCCAGGCTTCCTACCCTATAACTTCTGGTTTGAAATTTCAAATAAAGAAACCTTTGTTACCCTCATATATCAATCCTAAAGATGTTAGAACTAAGAAACTTGCAAGCAAAACACAAGTATTCCCTTATTCACATAAAGGATCTCTTTCTATATGTTGATGCCTGTCAGGCTGCACACCTCAGTAACCTAAACAATCTAGGAGAAGTCTGCAAGAACTTAAGACAAAAAAGAGTGAGCAGAAAGGCTTCTAAGATCATAATAGGAGAACTAGAAGAAGAATGTCCTGATTGTAACACTCAATAAGAACAAACATGAGTTCAATCAAGACTCTATACAAGGAGTTCTGCTTGCCACTCAAGAAGCAAAAATTGGTTGTGCGACCAAAACATGCAACCACCTTAATCTGATGATATTAAAGCCAATTGTGCCTTTTTGGGCTAAAAGACCTCAAGAGAGCTAAGCTTTAATCGAGAAAGATCAAACCTAGGTTTTCCATTTGTCTTTATTAAAAAGACTAAACAAGCAAAAATTCAAGTCTATCCAATGACACAGTTCAGATTTTCCAAATCTTTCAATAAATATTTTAACCCCAAGGAGGCAAAAGTTCAGATTTCACCAATGTCAGCCAAGACCCTGTTCACTCCACTAGCTGAAAGTATTACTACTAATTTTGGATTCATCTCATGTTATGTATATAGAGGTACCAGTATAGGTGATCAATAGCCCTATTAGGCAAGAAAACTAATGCCAGAAGATAACTTTACTGTACCGAATGTTGCTACAAAGTTCAATGCACATCCAAGTGTCTGGCTATTAAAAACTCCTATCACTGCAAGATACTGAAAAGTAGGATAGGAAAAAGACTTTGAGACTCCAGTAAGAGACAGAACCTGTCTAAGTCAACAATATTTTAAAGAGTCTAAGAGCAAGACACAGTGGAGTAGCTTCATAGACATTTCCTCTGTACCAGATTTTAAGCCTCTTTCTTAGTTTCCAGTGCTAAATCAGTCATCGTATCAACTAGATCCTCCAGATGTTTGAAAAGCACTGGCAAGGATATACTGGATCAGTAGGACAAAAGTCTATCTACTATTGCCAGAGAAGTGGACTGGAGCCTGTGTGTTAGGAACAAAGAGACTGTTATTCTTCTTGCTCCCACTGAAACAAGAGGAAAATTTAAGTTACCCAATCTATAATGAAAAAAGAAAAAGGACCAGAAGAAGCATCTTTACTCAGATAAGTCCTGTAAAAATGATAAACAAAAACATAAAGAAAGAAATTAAGGAAACTAATTGGAAAGATAACAAATGGCCTCCTAAAAGAATTACCAAATACTATAGGCCAGCTATACAGGCCTAAGATGAATCATAAGGCTACCACACCCCTATGAACATGTTAAACTGAACTATAAGATTGCAAGCAGTACTAGAAATTATAGTCAATGAGAGAGTCTAAGCCTTGGATCTGTAATCATAAAAACCACTCAAAGGAGAGATGCTATGTACCAAAATAAGCTAGTATTAAACTGCCCCTTAGCCTCAGAAGAAGGAGTCTGTGGCACACTTAATTTGTCCAACTGTTGCTTAGAGATTGATTATAATGAAACAGTTGTTATGGAAATTACTGTCAGAATGAGTCAGTTAACCCATGTCACAGTCCAAACTAATTCCAGGTGCAGCCCAAACTCACTTTTTGCAGGATGGTACTCATGGATTGGAGGTTTTAAAACCCTGATAATTGATTTTGTAGCTATAATTGGAGAATGTCTAATACTGCCTTGTCTTTTACCTCTTCTTGTCAAAAGTATCCAGTCTACTACTAAAGCAATAGTAGACTGAACAACTACTACCAAAATGATGGTGCTACAAAAATACTAACCACTACCCCAGGAAGAATATCTGCCTACACTGGAAGAAATAAACAATTATGTAGCTCTTTATTAATCTATGTTTATGATGAGCACCAAAGTGGGGGGATGAAGAGGAAATTAATGAAATTTACAATATGTAAAGCCAGAAAATTAACTTCACACTCAGGGCTTAGTATGATGTAGTGCCTCCATAGTCTAGGTTAGAGAAGAATACTAACTGCCTGTTTTTCCTTCTGTACTCAGCGAGTCTTATCTCTTCTCACTAGTTTCATATTCCTTGAGCCTCAGAGAATTCCTGTTTCACTTTCCTAGTGCAACTGCAAAGTTACAAAGTTGATACAGAAACATGGTTCCCCAGGGATATAGAACATGTAGTATAGATAAATGTAAAAGATTGATCAACTGCCTTTGTTCTCGCTTCTGTAAGAATGTTTCCTGGATCACTTAGCTCCCAGCCACTGACTGCTTAAAAGGTGGCTGCTTTCTTTGTCCAGTGTTCAGACTTTCTGAACGCTAGTCCTCCTGAGCTGGTGATCATCTTGATAATAAAGGACTCTTCTGAACTCTGCTCTGTCTCTCCTGTCTCTGATTGTCCCACTATAACACCAACCATGCTCGGCTCAGCAATATGTAATAATCCACTCCTTTGAAGATTCCAGAATAAAGAGTAGAGTTACATTACCTAGGTTTTGCACTCAGCAATATGTCACAATTTCTGTAGGGGGCAGGACCTAGGCAGGAGAGAAGAGTCACATTTTCTAAATGCTACATCTCGTGTTGTCATAATGTTCTCTGTGGGCAAAGCACAAGCAAAGTAGTCAAAGCACCTAACTGATAGTCTTAGAGATATATTACAATATTTCTTTTTGGCAGGGCCCAGACAGAAGAGTCACATAATTATGATTCTGACCCAATGACATATCACAATGCTCACATGGGAAACAATTTAAGCAAAAGTTTTCACCTTAATACTAGGTCCAGTTATATGATACAATCTCCTCCTCTTTGATGGTAAGACCTTTAACTTTTATCTTGGTGTGTATATGAGTCACAATTTCACATGTGTTGGGCCATTGTGTAGAACCCTCTGTAATATCCAACGGCTTTATGTGGAATGCATGAGAGTTTCAAACTACTCTGAGGCCTTATGTGGATTGCATGAGAGTTTCAAACTACTCTGAGGCCCACATGCTCATATGAACACACAATCTTATATATTGCCTAAAACTTAGGTATAATAGTCAACATCTCTCATTTAGGTTGAGTTCAGGAATGAGACTCATTTTTATGCCTGTGAGCTGAGTCCAAAAATGAATCAAGATCGCATCTCTGGCCAGATCCACATATGAGAGTCACAATTCCATATTTGTACTGCTTTCACTAGTTAGACACAGTATCTCAGCAGTGGGCTTTATAAACATAGGATGGTGAAAACTTTCAATTTCACCTTGGTGCATAATTCAGAGTTCCAATCTTAACTTCTTCTTGGGCCTTTATATGCAACTCTCTGTATCACCAAAGCAGTTTATACAATATAAATTAGTGTTGTAAATGTTAGTGAGCTCTGTACAAATATGCATTCCAATAATCTTTCTATTGCCCTAAGCCTAGCAATAAGAGTCAAATATCTTCTATTGGGTGATTCCCAATATAAGTTTAACCATCATCCTGTGAACTGAAGCAAAGTATGTGTCATCAACCCATTTGTGGGCAAAAAATTAGAAAAAAAAAGTAACATTCATTAGCTGATGTAGGAAGCAACATGTCACATTGCCCTTTCTAGGTAGAACCTAGGAAGGAGGGTCACCTTAACTGGGTGCTGCACCCAGCAGTATGACTCAATTCCACATGTAGAAAAACTTAGCCAAGAGAAAAGAGCTAAGACACCTGCAGAACGGAATGAAGATATGTCAAAATACTCTCTATGGCTCTGACAGAGGCAAAACAGTAGCATCATCAGGGTCACATTACCGAAATGCTGCGCTCAGCAATATGTCACAATTCCACCATTTTAAAGACCCAGACGGAAAGAGAGTAATATCAGTTAGGTCATGGGTTCAGAGATATGTCCCAATTTCCCCATTAGACAGGACTCAGGCAGAAAAGGAGAGTCTTATCACATAGGTTCTTCTTTAGGTATGCATCACAGTATAAGTCATGGGCAGAAACCAGGTGGAAGAACCACATCACCCGGGTTTTGGGTCCTGAAATATGTTGCAAGGCTCCCTTAGGACAGAACCAAGGTGAAAGAGTTACATCACCTTGGTGTATGTTCAACTTTTATGTCACAATGCCTTATGTGGGTGAGGCCCATGTATTGAGTCACATCACCTAGGTAATATGCGCGAAGATATATCACAATACCCTGTTTGAAACATAGCCCTGACAAAAGAGTACCAACACTGGTGTGCCTGGGCCTAGAAATATATTACTACCAACTGCTGTGTTCAGGGCCCTTTCCAGAGAGAAGAGCTATATTTCCTAAACGGTGGACATAGTGATATGTCATAATGATGTCTGTGGAAATGGCCCAAGCAAGAATCACCTGGGTGTTAGATCTGGTGATATTTCAAAATCCTTAGACAATCGCCAAGGCAGAATGGTCACATCATCTTTAAGTTGTAACATCACCTGCTTTTTAAATCCAGTGATATGTCAAAATCCTGAGACAACATCCAATGGAGGAAAGTCACATCATTTACAAGTTGGCCCGTATAAAGATCACAATCCCATATGTGGGCTGAAACCAGTTTAGAGAGTGAAATCTGACAGATGCTTGGCAACTATCTGTATCATATTCACCCTGGTAGAATATATTAGAGATGAGATTTACAAGACCACACATGTCCTGTTTTCGTTAAGTGACAGTTGGCTTCATATATGTGAGATGTTACGGTTCTTACTTTAAGCTGGGTGTGCATGTGAGACTTACAATTCCATCCCTTTGCTGGGTTATGTTATGACATTCTCTGTGCAAGTCATGGGCTGTATAAAATATCAGAGGCTGTTAGAATTTTCTGTGACCTTTTACCAGAAAGAGATCTAAGATATCACTAGTGTTTCTAAATTAAGTTACAAAAGTCAAAATAATTTGTGTTTGTGGGGTCCACATATGAGAGTCATTATCATGTCTGTGAGTTGTGCCAAGGTATATGTCAAAATTTACTCTGTGGTAATGAAACAGGAATGACAGCCACATAACCTAAATGCTGAGGAAGAGTGTTCCAATATTCTCCTTTTAGGCAAGTTCCTGGCAGAGAAGTAGCATAACTTCGGGACTAAGCCTATCTGTATGGTACAATGGCCCTTGTGGGCAGTGTCTAGGCAGAAGATGAGAGTCGTATCACCTAAATAATAGGCCCAGAGATATGTCAGAATGCCTCCTGTTGAAAGGGGCAGGAACATATAAATTCTGATTTTATTCATCTTCACTGGAATCATTTGGTATCATATTATGGCTTTAATTTGCATTTTTCTAATAATTAATGGTGTTGACCATCTTTGCATGTACTTGGCCATTTGTATGTCTACTGTGGAAAAATTTCACTTAAGGTCACTTATGTATTATTAAAGTGCATGTTATTTTTGCTTTTACATTTGTTACATATTTTGTATGATTATCCCTTGCCATGTGTATATTTTGCAAACATATTCTTCCACACTATAAGTTGACACTACTCTGTTAATTTATTTTTGCTATGTAATTTTTTTTTTTATATTCTGTTAAATTCACTTGTCTCCTTTTGCTTTTTCTGCCCATACTTTTAAGGTCTTATTTAAAATTTTTTTCCCTGTTCTATTTGGTAAAGAATTTCTCTGTTTTATTCAAACAGTTTTTAAGATTGAGGTGTACATTTAAATCTTCTAATATTGTAGGTAAAGTCTGACACCTAGTTGTATTATTGAAATAATCAGTTTTCCTAGCATCATTCATTGAAAAGATTATCTTTTCTTAAATGTGTGTCCTAAACAACTTAAAAATTACTTGGCACTAGGTTTATGAATTTATTATTGGGATCACTGGATACTTTGGTCTATGTGTCTGTTTTCTATGCCAGTATCATACTGTTTTGATTATATACAAATATATAATAGCTTTGCATTATATTTTAGAGTCAGGTAGTTTGATGCTTTGTAATTTGTTCTTTCTTGATAGAATTACTTTGACTATTTGGGGAGGTTTTCTTTTGTTTTCTATAAATTTTAGGTCTGCTTTTTCCATTTCTGTGAAAAAATTTCCTTTGGTGATTCATAGAACTTGGATTGAATCTGTAGATTACCTTGAGTAGCAAAGCCATTTTAACAATCTTTTTTATCACTCATGACCAAAAATCTATCACAAATTTTGTATGTTTTAGTCTCTTTATAAATGTTTCATGATTTATAGTTTATCTTTAACATTAAATTATGTTTAATAGTTAACTAAACATTAAATACTGTTTATCTTTTTAATTAGTTTTACTGCTGGGCACTTTTATTTTTTATTGTAGATGCAAAAAAATTTTTTGGAAAAATCTAACGTGCCTTTGTGATTAAAACAACAGAACAAACTCAATAGAGATGGTATCGACCTGAACACACTTAAGTCAAACTATGAAATTCATTAGTTGATATCACACTGAACAGGAAGATAAGAAAGCTTTTTATTTAAGATCTGGAACAACACAATGATGTCTAATTTTACCGCTTTCATTCAATAGACTACTGGAGTCTCAGCCTGATCATTTTGCAAGATAAAGAAATAGAAGACATCCAAATAAAAAAGGAGAAAATCAAAATCAGATTGTCTCTGACTGCAGATCACATAATTTTCTTTTCTTTTTCTTTTTCTTTTTGATTTTTTATTTAAGTTCTAGAGTACATGTGCACAACATGCAGATTTCTTACATATGTATACATGTGCCATGTTGGTGTGCTGCACCCATTAACTTGTCATTTATATTAGGTATATCTCCTAATGCTATCCTTCCCCCTACCCCACAATAGAAGCTGGTATGTGATGATACCCTTCCTGTGTCCAAGTGATCTCATTGTTCAATTCCCACCTATGTGTGAGAATATGCGTTATTTCATTCTCTGTTCTTGTGATAGTTTGCTGAGAATGATGGTTTCCAGCTGCATCCATGTCCTTGAAAAGGACACTAATTCATTCTTTTTAATGGCTGCATAGTATTCCATGGTGTATATATGCCACATTTTCGTAATCCAGTCTGTCACTGATGGCCATTTGGGTTGACTCCAAGTCTTTGCTATTGTGAATAGTGCCACAGTAAACATACGTGTGCATGTGTCTTTATAGCAGCATGATTTATAATCCTTTGGGTATACCCCAGTAATGGGATGGCTGCGTCAGATGGTAATTCTAATTCTACATCCTTGAGGAATCGCCACACTGTTTTCCACAATGCTTGAACTAGTTTACAGTCCCAACAACAGTGTAAAAGTGTTCCTATTTCTCCACATCCTCCCCAGCACCTGTTGTTTTCTGATTTTTTAATGATTGCCATTCTAACTGGTGCCAGACGGTATCTCATTGTGATTTTGATTCTCATTTCTCTGATGGTGAGTGATGATGACCATTTTTCTCTGTGTCTATTGGCTGTAGGAATGTCTTCTTTTGAGAAATATCTGTTCATATCCTTTGCCCCCTTTTTGATGTGGTTGTTGTTTTTTTCTTGTAAATTTGATTGAGTTCTTTATAGGTTTTGGATATTAGCCCTTTGTCAGATGAGTAGATTGCAAAAAATTTCTCCCATTCTGTAGGTTGCCTATTCACTCTGATAGTAGTTTCTTTTGCTGTGCAGAAGCTCTTTAGTATAATTAGATCCCATTTGTCAATTTTGGCTTTTGTTGCCATTGCTTTTGGTGTTTTAGACATGAAGTCCTTGCCCATCCCTATGTCCTGAATGGTATTACCTAGGTTTTCTTCTAGAGTTTTTATGGTTTTAGGTCAAACATTTAAGTCTCTAATCCATCTTGAATTAATTTTTGTATAAGCAGTAAGGAAAGGATCCAGTTTCAGCTTTCTACTTATGGCTAGCCAATTGTCCCAGCATCATTTATTAAATAGGGAATCCTTTTGTCATTTCTTGTTTTTGTCAGGTTTGTCAAAGATCAGATGGCTATAGATGTGTGGTCTTATTTCTGAGGGCTCTGTTCTATTCCATTGGTCAACATCCCTGTTTTGGTACCAGTACCAAGCTGTTTTGGTTACTGTAGCCTTGTAGTATAGTTGGAAGTCAGGTAGTGTGATGTCTCCAGCTTTGTTCTTTTGGCTTAGGATTGTCTTGGCAATGCGAGGTCTTTTTTGGTTCCATATGAACTTTAAAGCAGTTTTTTTCCAAATCTGTGAAGAAAGTCATTGGTAGCTTAATGGGGATGGTATTGAATCTATAAATAACCTTGGGCAGTATGGCCATTTTCACAATATTGATTCTTCCTATCCATGAGCATGGTATGTTCTTTCATTTGTTTGTGTCCTCTTTTATTTCACTGAGCAATGGTTTGTAGTTCTCCTTGAAGAGGTCCTTTACATCCCTTGTAAGTTGGATTCCTAGATATTTTATTCTCGTTGAACCTATTGTGAATGCGAGTTCATTCATGATTTGGCTCTCTGTTTGTCTGTTACTAGTGTATAAGAATACTTGGGATATCTGCACATCGATTTTGTATCTTGAGACTTTGCTGAGGTTGATTATCAGCTTTAAGAGATTTTGAGGTTTTTTTTTTGAGATTTTTGGGGTTTTCTAAATATGCAATCATGTCATCTGCAAACAGGGACAATTTGACTTCTTCTTTTCCTAACTGAATACCCTTGATTTCTTTCTCTTGCCTGAATGCCCTAGTGAGAACTTCCAACACTATGTTGAATAGGAGTGGTGAGGGCATCCCTGTCTTGTGCCAGTTTTCAATGAGAATGCTTCCAGTTTTTGCCCATTCAATATGATACTGGCTGTGAGTTTGTCATAAATAGCTCCTATTATTTTGAGATACATTCCATCAATAGCGAATTTATTGAGAGTTTCTAGCATGAAGGACTGTTGAATTTTGTCAGAGGCCTTTTCTGTATCTATTGAAATAATCATGTGGTTTTTGTTTTTGGTTCTGTTTATATGCTGGATTACATTTATTGATTTGTATATGTTGAACCAGCCTTGCATCCCAGGGATGAAGTCCACTTGATCACGGTGGATAAGCTTTTTGATGTGCTGCTGCATTCTGTTTGCCAGTATTTTGTTGAGGATTTTTGCATCAATGTTCATCAGGGATATTGGTCTAAAATTCTTTTTTATTGTGGTATATCTGTCAGGTTTTGGTATCAGAATGATGTTGGCCCCGTAAAATGAGTTAGAGAGGAATCCCTCTTTTTCTTTTTTTTTTTTTTGAGACGGAGTCTCGCTCTGTCGCCCAGGCTGGAGTGCAGTGGCGGGATCTCAGCTCACTGCAAGCTCCGCCTCCCGGGTTCACTCCATTCTCCTGCCTCAGCCTCCCGAGTAGCTGGGACTACAGGCGCCCGCCAGTTCGCCCAGCTAGTTTTTTGTATTTTTAGTAGAGACGGGGTTTCACCATGTTAGCCAGGATGGTCTTGATCTCCTGACCTCGTGATCCGCCCGTCTCGGCCTCCCAAAGTGCTGAGATTACAGGCTTGAGCCACCGCGCCTGGCCGGAATCCCTCTTTTTCTGATGATTCGAATAGTTTCAGAAGGATTGGTACCAACTCCTCCTTGTACCTGTTGTAGAATTTGGCTGTGAATCCGTTTGGTCCTGGACTCTTTTTTTTGGTTGGTAGGCTATTAATTATTGCCTCGATTTCAGAGCCTGCTATTGGTCTATTCAGGGATTCAGCTTCTTCCTGGTTTAGTCTTGGGAAAGTGTAAGTTTCCAGGAAACTATTCATTTCTTCTAGGTTTTCTAGTTTATTTGCATAGAGGTGTTTATAGTATTCTCTGATGGTAGTTTGTATTTCTATAGGATCAGTGGTGATATCCCCTTTATCATTTTTTATTGCATCTATTTGATTCTTCTCTCTTTTCTTCTTTATTAGTCTTGCTAGCAGCCTATCAATTTTGTTGATCATTTCAAAACACCAGCTCCTGGATTCATTGATTTTTTGGAGACTTTTTGGTCTCTATCCCCTTCATTTCTGCTCTAATCTTAGTTATTTCTTGCCTTCTGCTAGATTTTGAATGTGTTTGCTCTTGCTTCTTTAGTTCCTTTAATTGTCATGTTAGGGTGTCAATTTTATGTCTTTCCTGCCTTCCCTCTTGGGCATTTAGTGCTATAAATTTCCCTCTACACACTGCTTTAAATGTGACACAGAAATTCTGGCATGTTGTATCTTTGTTCTCATTGGTTTCAAAGAACATCATTATTTCTGATTTCATTTCATTATGTACCCAGTAGTCATTCAGGAGCAGGTTGTTCAGTTTCCATGTAGTAGAGTGGTTTTGATTGAGTTTCTTAGTCCCAAGTTCTCGTTTGATAGCACTGTAATATGAGAGACAGTTTGTTGTAATTTCTGTTCTTTTATATTTGCTGAGGAGTGCTTTACTTCCAACTATGTGGTCAATTTTTGAATAAGTGCGATGTAGTGCTGAGAAGAATGTATATTCTGTTGATTTGGGGTGGAGAGTTCTGTAGATATCTATTCGGTCCACTTGGTGCAGAGTTGAGTTCAATTCCTGGATATCCTTGTTATCTTTTGGCTGTTGATCTGTCTAATGTTGACAGTGGGGTGTTAAAGTCTCCCATTATTATTGTGTGGGAGTCTAAGTCTCTTTGTAAGTCTCTAAGGACATGCTTTATGAATCTGAGTGCTCCTGTATTGAGTGCATATATATATTTAGAATAGTTAGCTCTTCCTGATGAATTGATCCCATTACCATTATGCAATGGCCTTCTTTGTCTCTTTTGATCTTTGATGGTTAAAATCTGTTTTATCAGAGACTAGGATTGCACTCCTGCTTTTTTTGTTTTCCATTTGCTTGGTAGGTCTTCCACCACCCCTTTGTTTTGAGCCTATGTGTGTCTCTGCATGTGAGATGGGTCTCCTGAATACAGCAAACTGATGGTTCTTGAATCTTTATCCAATTTGCCAGGCTGTGTCTTTTGATTGTACCATTTAGTCCATTTACATTTAAGATTAATATTGTTATGTGTGAACTTGATCCTGTCAGTCTGATATTAGCTGGTTATTTTTCTCGCTAGTTGATACAGTTTCTTCCTAGCATCGGTGGACTTTACATTTTGACATGTTTTTGCAATGGCTAGTACCTGTTGTTCCTTTCCATGTTTAGTGCTTCCTTCAGGATCTCTTTTAGGGTAGGCCTGGTGGTGATAAAATCTCTAAGCGTTTGCTTGTCTGTAAAGGATTTTATTTCTCCTTCACTTATGAAACTTCGTTTGGCTGGATATGAAATTCTGGGTTGAAAATTCTTTTCTTTAAGAATGTTGAGTATTGGTCCCCACTCTCTTCCAGCTTGCAGAGTTTCTGCCGAGAGATCTGCTGTTAGTCTAATGGGCTTTTCTTTGTGTGTATCCCGACCTTTTTCTCTGGCTGCCCTGCCCTTAACATTTTTTCCTTCATTTCAACTTTGGTGAATCTGACAATTACTTGACTTGGAGTTACTCTTCTCCTGGAGTATCTTTGTGGCATTCTCTGTATTTCCTGAATTTGAATATCAGCCTGCCTTATTAGGTTGGGGATGTTCTCCTGGATGATATCCTGCAGAGTGTTTTCCAGCTTGGTTCCATTTTCCCCGTCACTTTCAGGTACACCAATCAGACGTAGATTTGGTCTTTTCACATAATCCCATACTTCTTGGAGGCTTTGTTCATTTCTTTTTACTCTTTTTTTCTCTACACTTCTCACTTCATTTCATTCATTTGATCTTCAATCGCTGATACTCTTTCTTCCAGTTGATGGAGTCAGTTACTGAAGCTTGTGCATTTCTCACGTAGTTCTCATGTTATGGTTTTCATCTCTCTCAGTTCTTTTAAGGTCTCTGCATTGATTATTCTAGTTATCCATTCATCCATTCTTTTTTCAAGGTTTTTAGTTTCTTTGCACTGGTTACATAGTTCCTCTTTTAGATCTGAGAATTTTGATTGACTGAAGCCTTCTTCTCTCAACTTGTCAAAGTCATTCTCCATCCAGCTTCGTTCTGTTGCTTGCAATGAGGTGCATTCTTTTGGACGGGGAGATGCGCTCTGATTTTTTGGATATCCAGCTTTTCTGCATTGCTTTTTCCCCATATTTGTGCTTTTCTCTGCCTTTGTTCTTTGATGATGGTATGTACTGATGGGGTTTTGGTGTGGGTGTCCTTTCTGTTTGTTAGTTTTCCTTCTAACAGTCAGGACCCTCAGCTGTAGGTCTGTTGGAGTTTGCCTGAGGTCCTCTCTAGACCTTTTTCCTGGGTATCAGCAGCAGAGACTGCAGAAGATAGAATATTGCTGAGCAGCTAGTGCTGCTGTGTGATTCTTGCTCTGGAAGCTTTGCCTCAGGGATGTACCCCACTGTGTGATGTCTGAGGTGCCAGTCTGCACCTAGTGGTGGATTTCTCTCAGTTAGGCTACTCAGGGATCAGAGACCCACTTGAGCAGGCAGCCTGTCTCTTCTCAGATCTCAACCTCCATGCTGGGAGATCCACTGCTCTCTTCAAAGCTGTCAGACTGGGACATTTACCTCTGTGGAGGTTTCTGCTCCTTTTGTTTAGCTATGCCCTGTTCCCAGAGGAGGAGTCTACCTCCTCTGGGAGGCCCTCCTCAAGAGGCAGGTGGGCCTCCTTGAGCTGTGGTAGGCTCCACCCAATTCGAGTTTCCAGGCAGCTTTTTTTACCTACTTAAGCCTCAGCAATGGTGGGCGCCCCTCCCCCAGCCTTGCTGCCACCTTACAGTTAGATCTAAGACTGCTGTGCTACCAAAGAGTGAGGCTCTTTGGTGTGGGCCAAGTGTGGGATATAATCTCCTGGTGTGCCATTTGCTAAGACTCTTGGTAAAGGGCAGTATTAAGGTGGGATTTACCAAATTTTCCATGTGTTGTGTGTCTCACTTTCGTTTGGCTGGGAAAAGGAATTTGCTTCCCCCTTGTGCTTCCCAGGTGAGGTGATGCCTCACCCTGCTTCAGCTCTTGCTGGTTAGGCTGCACCCACTGACCAGCGCCAACTGTCTGACATGACCCAGTGAGATGAACCTGGTACCTCAGTTGAAAATGCAGAAATCATCCATCTTCTGTGTCACTCACGCTACGAGCTGGAGGCTGGAGCTGTTCCCATTAGGCCATCTTGGGTGCACCCCCACATAATTTTCTATATAGCAAAACTAAATATTACACTAAAAATCTTGAGAATTAATAAAGAAATTCAGTAAAGTGGCTGTATATCAAATTCACATACAAAATTTGGGGATTTTTACATGCCAAGAATAAGCCATCTGAAAAAAAATTCAAGAAAACACTTGTTTACAACAGCTGTAAAAATAAACCCTCTTTCATTTTAAGTTCATCCTTGGGATGAGGTTCAAATTTTTTTTCTGTTTATTTGTTTGTTGGTTTGTTTGAATATTCAGTGTTTTCTACCTCATTTGTCAAAAAGACTGTTCTTTTCTCATGTTAAGTGATAAAGACAGGAGATAGATAAGGGACCTTTTCTCATTTTGAGTAATAGAGACAGGAGACTGTCAAGAGTCCTATCCAGATCTCTGCCTTTATGCCTAAAACAGTCTGAAGGCTGGTAAATTGAACTGCTGATTTCAGATGAAGTTGGCACCTTGCTGACTGTTTCTCTGTGAATAATGCTCACAATGTGCACTGGGAAAAGGAGGTGGAGACATGGAAATTCACACCTTTTGAGAGGCGAGAGCCTGGACTGTTCAGTTTCTGTGTGGTGACCTGATGTTCATCTGTCTCTGAGGTGGGGGCCTGTTAACAGGTGTACCTCTCACTTTGCTGATAGTTGTCTATTTTCTTTTTGTGCAATAAACTTTACTCCTCAGTCTTCAATGTATTCATTAACCTATATTTTCCTGCTTGTGTGACAAGATCCTGGTTTTAGCTGAACTAAGGAAAAAGTTCTACAACATTTCGTTGTCTAGTTGTGCGGCTTCAGAAAGGGGAATAAGTAAAGAAAAAAATATTTTTTTCTCTTTTGTTTGTAAATCTTTTCATCATTGGACTTCTCCTTCGGGTAGAGGAAACTGCACAACCCCACCCTGACAAGGCCGAGGAACAGGCAAAATGGACAGGTGAATAGCAGCTCCCAACTCCATCTCCTCTGGACTGGAAAATGCCAGGCATTCATGGTGTCTTTCCCTTCATAGTTCAAGGAATCCACCCTCATCCAACATCAATTAAGTTTATCTCTCTGTTGAAGGAAACTATTTGCATAAGAATAAAATTTTTGGCCGGGCGCGGTGGCTCAAGCCTGTAATCCCAGCACTTTGGGAGGCCGAGACGGGCGGATCACGAGGTCAGGAGATCGAGACCATCCTGGCTAACATGGTGAAACCCCGTCTCTACTAAAAAAATACACAAAAAACTAGCCGGGCGAGGTGGCGGGTGCCTGTAGTCCCAGCTACTCGGGAGGCTGAGGCAGGAGAATGGCGTAAACCCGGGAGGCGGAGCTTGCAGTGAGCTGAGATCCGGCCACTGCACTCCAGCCCGGGTGACAGAGCGAGACTCCGTCTCAAAAAAAAAAAAAAAAAAAAAAAAAAAAAAAAAAAAAAAAAGGAATAAAATTTTTTTCTCTGTCCTACACTTAAGCCATTTTTTTTTCACTCTGCCAGCAGTTCAATTTTAAGCAAAAGCCTCTTTTTTTTTTTTTTTTTTTTTTTCATAGAAAATGTTTTGCGGGGTTCAGAACAGAAAAATCAGTTTATATTCTTTGTAGAATTTTAATTATGCAACAGTATTTGTAATGTTGGTCTTGAGCTGTGGCCAATTTCCTGGGCTTTCTATGTCATTCTCTGTGGTTGTTACAAAATTTTGTTGCAGGCCTCCATCTTGTTTTATGTTTATAGGAACATGATCTATAACAACATGGCAATGGTTTGTTTCACCCTTTGCCATTTCACAATGGTGGCACACCTTTAATCCTGGCTTATAGAATGAGTCCTTTCTAGTTTCATATCAGAAGGTAACTTTTGCCATTTGCTGATTCTCTTCCCCTTCACAAACTGCCTTAATTCATTTTTCTCTGAACACCTGGTAAGTTGCCTTCAGTAAATTTGAAAGCCAGAACTCCTGACTGCTTGTGGCTCTGATAGTCAGCTAAAAAGGAATTTTAAAAGATTTTCTTAAAGAGTGCTCAATTCTATTACTTATAGGTACATTTAAGAGACCTTTGTGTTTTTCTCTTTTGCTTTCTTGTTTTGCTGGGAAACATTTTTTTCTTAGCTAAGTGAATTCTTTTCCTTCATTTTTACTTGCTATTCTAATGGATGCATGAGAGTCCAGTAATTCACTTAGGAAGTTAGCAAATAAAACAGCTACTGGGTTTTCTTCTGCCTGTCTGTGTGTAAAAGAGCTCTAATAAATTCCTGAAAAAAAGAAAAAGATAAGCACTTAGGTCAAATATTTTTGAAGGAAAGACAAAAGCTGTGTATGCTTTGGTTTATATGACTTTAATATTTGAAAAATAAAAACAGCCTTAAAGATTATTAGCAAAACACACATGTCATATATATAAGAGTAGGTGGACTAAATTATACAGATGAGATACTCGGTTTGCTAAATGTTTTCATGTTATTAATGCTTTTTTGGTTTTTAAGAACAGTTCAACTTTGCTTCACAATTGGTCAAGCCTGAGGACAAATGGAACTAAGCACATCCTTAATTATGGCTGCACCTAGCACATAATTAGAACAATTTCCCTCATTTTACATTAAGGTTAAAATTGCTAAAAGTTACCATGATAACATGTAATTGAAACCATTGGAAGTAGATTAACATACAAGCTGTGTAAGAACAGTAAAATGTATTTATAATAAGAGATTATAAAAAGGCATGGAAATATAAAATCTTGCCTAGGGTCAAGCAATTGTTTTGAGTTACCAAACATAAAGCTAAAAGTTCAAACAATTTGTAGAAGAATTGTAAAAATATTTTTTTTCAAAAATTCTGTGTGTGAACCTCAATTAAATCCACAAAGGTATTATATGGATTTTTTATAAGTTGAGCATTGAAATGAAAGCACAAAAAGGTACTCTTAAGCCACTAATCTGTGCTGTAGCAAAATTTGTAAGGAATTAAAAAGTTTTTGCTTTTTCATTTCTGGGTCATCATTTCTGTTAAGTAACTAACTTATGGCAATAACTAATTTATGGTAATCTAGAATTTTATTTTATAACATCAAGCGTTTTAAACCCCTAAAATGTAACATCCTTCTCAAAATCAAGCTTTAGTTACAAAACTGTCTTTCCTAATTCCTGGCTTTTGGATGCTAAAGCGGGTGCCTGGAGTATGCGCAAAAGACTTATACAGGATCATGTGACATGCTTAGTTACAAGGCATTGTCAAAATAGTGTTCATTATTCTTTAGATGGTAATTGGGTGAATAATGCTAATACATGTTCCTAAATTGTATGGGATTTCTAAAATTCTAATGTCTGAAGGATATGTTATCAACTGCAATTAATGTTGTTATTTTAAGTTTTTGTAAACCATAGAAATAACCAAAATTTTTGTCAATCATCTTTCTGACTATAACTACTGTGAACATTTTGTTAAACGCAGACAATTGTCATCTGGTTTTGATTTTTTTTTTAAATGGGTTTTAATCAGCTATAAAACTTTGATGCTCACAAATGCAGGCTTCTGAAAACTTTGGAGCTTGTGACATTGGAATACAGGAAAAAACCTACAGGACTCAAGAAGAACTAAAATGTTTCCAAATATCAAACAAAACAAGAGTTAACTGAATGGACAGAACTGATATAAATCTGAAGTAATCTTTCTGACTTCAGCTTGTAATATTACTGATTCTTATATTGTTTAACACAGCCAAAGAAACTTATTTTGAGCTACTTACAGCCTTTACTATTTGAGTAAGCTGTACTGCCATGAGGAAACTTTGAAGCATATTTGTCTCTCTCTTCCTAGTTTCTTCGTATTTCAAAAAAATAGTTATGAGTATTCTTAACTTATGGTAATATATCTGTTTGCATCAGTGTGTAATAGTCTATTTTATTTGCAACAGGACACAGTTTATGGAAACCGGTTGTTTCATCAAGGCCTTGACTGACAAGGTCTGCTTCCCTTTAAGTAGTTAAGCTCAACTTGCAGAGCCGATAAAAGCCCCTTGAATAAACTGGACTTATATCTCATCCACACAGTCTTTGTGCAGGGTTCCTGATCTGTTTTAAGTAAGGAATGACATTTTGGGATGGGCCCAGGAGCTCCAAGTTTATTTTAAAACTCTAAGAGGACCACCCAACTCATAAGTAATTGATGCTACAAAACCATAGCTGGGCTTGACTTCAGAAAGTCCTATGTGAAATTACTTGTGGAACAGAGTTGTATCAAAGCCAATGTAAAATAATTATGTGGAAATAATTATTCTTGCTGCACTTTGTGCAAATAATGAGCCCAAGAGGATGACTAAACTTCATTTCACAAATAACTCAGTGTTGTTTTTGTTTTTAACAAAAATGAGAACTAAATGGAAAAGATTATTTGTCAAAACTAGTTGTATATTTGTCATGAAATCATAAACTCATTAGTTTTGCATTTTTCCTATGTTTTACAACAAACCTGCTTATTCTTATAAACCAACTGGTGATATTCCACTGCAGCTCAGAAGAAATAAAAATGAATTTGGAATGTAAAAATCTGGATTAATATTCTAGTTCTGGGCAATTATCCTGCAAACCCTGCAAAGTTATGGGAATAAATAGGGTGCCCACCCACACCTTAGTAGCATAACTACAGTCACTAATTATCTGGGTGTGTTACAAGACATTCTTTATCTCTCTTGTGGAAAGAGTACTCAATTCCACAGCTCCATCTCAGCATTCAGCTAATTATATAGAGTCCATGCAAACCCCTGAGACACATTTTTGTCCCAACTCCAATTTCAAGGTTCAGGTGGAAGCCCTAGGGAATAATACAGAATCTGAGAAATCCAGAAGGAGATGATGTTGGAGGATAAAGGCACAGTGTAGTCAAGCATGAGAAATTCCAGCTGATTAAGCCCAGCCTCCCATTTAATGGATAAAGATTATGCTAGTATCCTTGGCATAAATGAAGTCTAGTGAACTCCAGAACTACTGACATTAGAGTAGATAGGACATATGTGGGCAAGAGCAGATATTTCAACCACTCTCTCTGTTAACATGGGTGAAAGCTGCTTTAACACACATATATGGACCTTGTCACAATCATTGGGACTTGGGAATACAAAGATAGAAGGAAAGAGAACTTTCCTTCTCCTAGCCTTCAACATTACCCTGGGTATTAGCAAGAAAGAGAAGGGAACCAGGGACAACTGCTTCCCTCTTTCTAGATGAGTAGCCAATCATCTTCACCCTATGTCCCTTTTGAATGCCACCTGAACCCTTGGGACTCCTCTGAAAAAAAATGTTTTTTTCTTTTTTACTCCTCTATCATCTATTTAAAGACAGGTCATCACTTCTTCATACTACAGGACACTTCCCTCAGATGCATCCTCCAGGCCTTGAAGAGATAATTTCCTTAAACTTACACTGGTTGCCTTAGGATTGAACTCAAGGCAAAAGAACTAAGAAGTCTGACATGCTGGCAAAATAATACATACATTTTTTTTTTCCATTGGTGCTTTTGTCTTTTCTTTTTCCATGCAAACTGGTAAAAGACCTTGGACATTTTGAGCTGACCTTGCCATCTTCCCCTTGTTTTATTTTAATACATGTTTTTTAACAGCCTAGTTTGATTCTTTTTATTTTTAAGTTATCAAAGTTCAAAAAGTCAAGCAACCAGAGCCTCACACTATGGCCCCTTTCACTGGGGACACTTAGATAGGCCTCTTAATGAGGTATGACTGCCATTTTTCCAAAAAAGTGCCATCTATCAGTAGGAAGCACTTAAAAGAGGTTTTTGTCCTAATCCTTATCCTTATTCCAATGTCAGTCAGATGTACTCATTTAGAGGAGGGAAACAATGAGTTAGAAAAGAGCCAGTGGTTCTTGGCAAAACCACACCTTCAAGCCTAAAACAGCATGAAGTCTGAAAAATCAGACTGGTGGTCCCAGATAAGGTCTTCCCTTTTCCAACTGAATTTTTTCTCAGTGAAGTCCACCTGCACAATGGTGGAAGAGGGTGGAGCCATGGTAAATTCACCTCTTGTGCAAGGAGGAGAAGACTGGACTCTTCAGTTTTCTGTGATGGTCCTGTGTTTATCAGTCTGGGAAGTGGGGGCCTGTAAATAGGATTCCAACTCACTTTGTTAAGTTTTTTTTTTTTTTTTTTTTTCTTCATTTTACTCAATCAACCCTACTCCTCATCCTTCAGAGTGTCCCTGACCTAATATTTTCTAGTCATGTGACCAGAATCTAATTTTTTTGAAGTAAGAAGAAAGTTTGCAATATGAGGATTTGAAACCCTCATTTAAGATAAGCTGAGTATATGCATTTCGGTTTCTTTATAGCTTTTATTATCTGTTTCAACATTTATTTTTCTGTCTTTATGCCAGCACCACAGTTTGATTACTGTAATTTTGCAGTACGTTTCAAAATAAAAAGAATTATGGCTCTGAGTTTATTGTATTTTCCCAGGTTGCTTGTCTATTTGTGATTTTTTGTTGTTTATAAATATTGTAGGGCAATATTCGGTAGCTCACTCCTGTGATCCCAGAACTTTGGGAAGTCAAGTCAAGTAGACTACTTAAGCCCAAAATTTTGAGATCATCCTGGGCAATATAGTGAAATCTTATCTCTAAAGAAAACCCAGAAACTTGCTGAGCATGGTAGCATGAACCTGCCAGCCAAGCTACTTATGAGGGTGAGGTGGGAGGATCAACTGAGCTTCAGAGTTTGAGGCTACAGTGAGCCATGATTAAGACACTGCACTCTAGCTTGGGTGACACAGCTAAATATTGCCTCAAACATTTCAGAGTGTTTTAATACTGCTGGAAAAAGTACCATTTGTTTTTTGAAAGAGATTTCATTGATTTGAAGATCATTTTGAATACCATATCATCTAAAGAAACTTGCATGTTCTAACTCTTTAAAAATTGTGGAAGAATTTGTCTAGTTTTCATATTTATACAGACATGTTAGTTTTTTTTTTCTGTTTTTAACTTCTAGTCATATTTTATTGTAGTGAGAAATAATATGTTTTGTTAATTACTATTTGTTTAAATGTGGTAAGACTTGCATGCTAGCTTACAAGTTTGCCTACCTTAGGAAATAAGACAACTATGATTAGAAATATTATGTATTATACTATTGTTGTGTAGATTATCCCCAATCTTATTTTTCTTTTTTACTTTTTATTTTTCTGTACATTTGTTTTTCATTTTATTTTGTTTCTCTTTATTTTTTTACTTTCATTTTTTTTTTAATTTAATTTTATTGCTATTTTTTACTTCTTTTCTCTTTATATTTTCTTAATTTCACTTTAGATATTTGTCATGTTTGTAACATTTTATTTAATTTATTTTTGGTTATTTTATTTCCATTAATATCTCTTCATATTTTTATTTTTTCTCCTTTTTTTTTTTTTTTTTTTTTTTTTTTTTTTTTTTTTTTTTTTTTTTTTTTTGAGACGGAGTCTCGCCCCCAGGCTGGAGTGCAGTGGCCAGATCTCAGCTCACTGCAAGCTCCACCTCCTGGGTTTACGCCATTCTCCTGCCTCAGTCTCCCAAGTAGCAGGGACCACAGGCGCCCGCCACCTCGCCCGGCTAGTTTTTGCATTTTGAGTGGAGACGGGGTTTCACCGTGTTAGCCAGGATGGTCTCGATCTCCTGACCTCATGATCCGCCCGTCTCGGCCTCCCAGTGCTGGGATTACAGGCTTGAGCCACCACGCCCGGCTTTTTCTCCATATTTCTTATTTTCATTTTTTCTACTTTCTCTTAAAATTTTCTTATTTTATTTCTCTTAATTTTATTGTATTTATTATCTTCATCTTAATTGTATTTTCACTGATCTTAATTATATTTCTCTTTATTTTTCTTAATTTTGTTTCACTTTGTTTTATTTGTCCTATTTTCTGATTACTTTATATTTATTTTTAAATTTTATTTCTCTTGATTTTATTTTTATTTTTATTTTTTTATTTATTTGCTTTATTTGTCTGTATTTTGCTGAGGAAGGATATAGTCAGGCGATCCTAGCAGAATTGCTGTTATTGTTGGACAGATCTTTTATTGTTATAAGCCCATCTATCATTCATTTTCTTCGGATAATTCTGCTGCTTTCAGAAGCCCCCTGTAAGCCTCAGTGTTGCTAGACTGAAGCCATGACTGACTCTTTTTTTTGTGTACCAATGGATTCCCCACAGATAATCTAGGGCACTGATTGCTCTTACTACTTTACAAGGACAGAACCACACCCACTCCACTCCATCAGGTAATGTTTGGAGCATATGTGAATCTCTTTGTTGTTAAAAAATAAAATAACATTTTGAGACAGAGTCTTGCTGTGTCACCCAGGCTTGAGTGCAGTGATGCAATTTCAGCTCACTGCAACCTCTGCCTCTCAGTTTCAAGTGATTCTCCTGCCTCAACCTCCAAAGTAGCTGGGATTACAGATGCCAGCAATTTTTTTGTTTTGTATTTTTAGTAGAGAAGGGATTTCACCATGTTGGCCAGGCTGGTTTAAAACACCTGACCTCAACGATCAACCCTCCTCAGCCTCTCAAAGTGCTGGGATTACAAGTGTGAACGACTGTACCCAGTCCACAAAAAAAGTTTTTTTTTTTTTTTTGAATTTTAACTTCACATATAACCGATTTATTTTGAATATATTAGTTTTATGAGTAGATATACATACAAATATATGAAAAAATGCAATTGATGTAAGAAGATGAACATTTCTACATTTTATCTGATGATGTCATGGAGTTGCTATTTTACCTTTTCCTGTCTTTATTTTTATATGTTCAATGGGTATATCCTCACTGAAGACTCCTCACTATGATAGACAAAATATTGTGCAATAAATCATTGATAGATACAGTGAAGTAACTTCTGGTTTTCATTTGGAGCTCTCATAGCTGGGATTAAAAATCCCATTACTTGGTGGTAAAATCACATAATGAGTAGTTATCATATACTGTCTTCTGCACATTTGTCTACCATCACAATTTTTTGAACTTGCCAAGAAAAAAAAAATGTGAAAAAAATTGTTTCCCTCAGACTTACTCATCTACCTTTTATAGATTTTCAGTTTGTGCATTGTCCAGATTGTTCAGAAGCTCATGATCACAGAGGTCATATTTGTCAAGAGAAAGCTTTGTTGAACTAGGATTAAGTGTAGGTATTTACTTCCCAGGGCCCATGGTTCCTCCAGAGTTTGGATGAAGCTTCAAAACAATTACTGAATCCACAACTGATGACAAAATTTGCAAGCATTGAAAAATGCTCCCTTTTGATTTCCAAGTGGTCACTGCTTATTCTGGCATTAATCTGGCTTCTGAACATGATGCTTTTCTTAGTTATCTTTCTTGGTACTCTCATAATTGCTCATCTAAGGAAAAAAGGCCTGAATGAGAGTGGTAAAGAGAACAACTGCATCCTTCTTAACTGATGCCTTAGTGAGCTTTGAAGCACACTGAGCAGAGTCTAAAATTCTTCCTTAATATAGGATAAGTTACATCAAATTTTACTCCCATGAAAATGGCACCAAGTTCAAGATGTCAAAGAAGAGACTCAGAACCAGTGAATAAGATATGAAGTTTTACTGGGAACTTAAATAGAAGGGAGACAGTCCACTGTCAGTGGGATTAGCATAGTAACCATTTCCACTTACAAAAAGCATGCAGTTTGTATAGCATTTTTATTTAGCACTCTTTTTGAAGAACTTTTTACCTGTCAGCCTTAAAGGAGTGGCCTCAATCCCCTATGTGTCCTGTATACTGTGCCACAGGATGGAACAGACCAGGTGCTCAGTTCTTCCTCATAAATGGAGAGTAATTTTCAGGTAAACCAATATTAGATTTTTTAACTTAGAATTCTGGACACTCATAAGCATTTTTAAAATAAAGTTTCAGTCTCCAGGTATGCACAAATCAAGTTAACACTGTCAGTTGCATCCATCATAACAGGCTAGTCTGGACAATGGAGGGCCTTCTTCCTGAGACTCTAAATTCAGAATGGTTTGATTTTTCTTAAATCCTTCAGTTTACAGTTTACTAAAAGGCATGATGTATGTGCACATTGCTGGTATGGTTGTCTAAGGTTCACAGAAATAAAGAATTCCATTTATGCTTGTATTTTTCAGCGACCTCATTTCAGGTAATGATGCACATTACTGCAGGTATCACATGTACACGTTCAAAGGGAGAAGACAAAGAAGGAGAAAGCAGGCTTTTAAGTCTATACATTTGTAACACCATATCAGAAACTCAGTAGTCATAGTGAAATGAAAAAATGATCACAGTTAAGAACCTTGGGCTTCTCAAATTTTTCCTATGTAGACAAAATTGTTGGTGACTTCCTAGCATTGATGGACTTTGCATTTTGGCAAATTTTTGCAATGGCTGGTACTGGTTGTTCCTTTCCATGTTTAGTGCTTTCTTCAGGATCTCTTGCAGGGCAGGCCTGGTGGTGACAAAATCTCTAAGCATTTACTTGTCTGCAAAGGATTTTATTTCTCCTTCCCTTAAGAAACTTCATTTGGCTGAATATGAAATTCTGGGTTGAAAAGTCTTTTCTATAAGAATGTTGAATATTGACCCCCACTCGCTTCTGGCTTGTAGAGTTTCTGCCGAGAAATCTGCTATTCATCTGATGGGCTTCCCTTTGTGTGTAACCCGACCTTTCTCTCTGGCTGCCCTTAACATTTTTTTTAAATTTTATTTTATTATTATTATACTTTAAGTTCTAGGATACATGTGCATAACGTGCAGGTTTGTTACATATGTATGTATAGTTGTGCCATGTTGGTGTGCTGCACCCATCAACTCATCAGCACCCATCAACTCGTCATTTACATCAGGTATACCTCCCAATGCAATCCCACCTCCTCCCCCCTCCCCATGATAGTCCCCGGTGTGTGATGTTCCCCTTCCCGAGTCCAAGTGATCTCACTGTTCAGTTCCCACCTATGAGTGAGAACATGCGATGTTTGGTTTTCTGTTCTTGTGACAGTTTGCTAAGAATGATGGTTTCCAGCTGCATCCATGTCCCTACAAAGGACACAACTTCATCCTTTGTTATGGCTGCATAGTATTCCATGGTGCATATGTGCCACATTTTCTTAATCCAGTCTGTCATTGATGGACATTTCAGGTGATTCCAAGTCTTTGCTATTGTGAATAGTGCAGCAATAAACATACGTGTGCATGTGTCTTTATAGCAGCATGATTTATAATCCTTTGGGTATATACCCAGTAATGGGATGGCTGGGTCATATGGTACATCCAGTTCTAGATCCTTGAGGAATCGCCATACTGTTTTCCATAATGGTTGAACTAGTTTACAATCCCACCAACAGTGTAAAAGTGTTTCTATTTCTCCACATCCTCTCCAGCACCTGTTGTTTCCTGACTTTTAAATGATTGCCATTCTAACTGGTGTGAGATGGTATCTCATTGTGGTTTTGATTTGCATTTCTCTGATGGCCAGTGATGATGAACATTTTTTCATGTGTCCGTTGGCTGAATGAATGTCTTCTTTTGAGAAACGTCTGTTCACATCCTTTACCCACTTTTTGATAGGGTTGTTTGTTTTATTCTTGTAAGTTTGTTTGAGTTCTTTGTAGGTTCTGGATATTAGCCCTTTGTCACATGAGTAGATTGCAAAAATTTTCTCCCATTCTGTAGGTTGCCTGTTCACTCTGATGGTAGTTTCTTTTGCTGTGCAGAAGCTCTTCAGTTTAATGAGATCCCATTTGTCAATTTTGGCTTTTGCTGCTGTTGCCTTTGGTGTTTTAGATATGAAGTCCTTGCCCATGCCTATGTCCTGAATGGCACTACCTAGGTTTTCTTCTAGGGTTTTTATGGTGTTAGGTCTAACATTTAAGTCTCTAATCCGTCTTGAATTAATTTTCGTATAAGGAGTAAGGAAAGGATTCAGTGTCAGCTTTCTACTTATGGCTAGCCAATTTTCCCAGCACCATCTATTGAATAGGGAATCCTTTCCCCATTTCTTGTTTCTCTCAGGTTTGTCAAAGATCAGATGGCTGTAGATGTGTGGTATTATTTCTGAGGCCTCTGTTCTGTTCCATTGGTCTATATCTCTGTTTTGGTACTAATACCATGCTGTTTTGGTTACTGTAGCCTTGTAGTATAGTTTGAAGTCAGGTAGCGTGATGCCTCCAGCTTTGTCCTTTTGACTTAGGATTGTCTTGGCAATGCGGGCTCTTTTTTGGTTCCATATGAACTTTAAAGCAGTTTTTTCCAATTCTGTGAGGAAACTCATTGGTAGCTTGATGAGGATGGCATTGAATCTATAAATAACCTTGGGCAGTATGGCCATTTTCACGATATTGATTCTTCCTATCCATGAGCATGGTATGTTCTTCCATTTGTTTGTGTCCTCTTTTATTTCACAGAGCAGTGGTTTGTAGTTCTCCTTGAAGAGGTCCTTGACATCCCTTGTAAGTTGGATTCCTAGGTATTTTGTTCTCTTTGAAGCAATTGTGAATGGAAGTTCATTCATGATTTGGCTCTCTGTTTGTCTGTTATTGGTGTATAAGAATGCTTGTGATTTTTGCATGTTAATTTTGTATCCTGAGACTTTGCTGAAGTTGCTTATCAGCTTAAGGAGAGTTGGGGCTGAGACAACGGGGTTTTCTAAATATACAATCATGTCATCTGCAAACAGGGACAATTTGACTTCTTCTTTTCCTAACTGAATACCCTTGATTTCTTTCTCTTGCCTGATTGCCCTAGCCAGAACTTCCAACAGTATGTTGAATAGGAGTGGTGAGAGAGGGCATCCCTGTCTTGTACCAGTTTTCAAAGGAATTTTTTCCAGTTTTTGCCCGTTCAGTATGATATTGGCTGTGGGTTTGTTATAAATAGCTCTTATTATTTTGAGGTACGTTCCATCAATACCGAATTTATTGATCGCTTTTAGCATGAATGGCTGTTGAATTTTGTCAAAGGCCTTTTCTGCATCTATTGAGATAACCATGTGGTTTTTGTCTTTGGTTCTGTTTATATGCTGGATTACGTTTATTGATTTGCGAATGTTGAACCAGCCTTGCATCCCAGGGATGAAGCCCACTTGATCATGGTGGATAAGTTTTTGATGTGTTGCTGAATCCGGTATGCCAGTATTTTATTAAAGATTTTTGCATCAATTTTCATCAGGGATATTGGTCTACAATTTTCTTTTTTTGTTGTGTCTCTGCCAGGCTTTGGTATCAGGATGATGTTGGCCTCATAAAATGAGTTAGGGAGGATTCCCTCTTTTTTTATTCATTGGAATAGCTTCAGAAGGAACGGTACCAGCTCCTCCTTGTACCTCTGGTAGAACTCAGCTGTGAATCCATCTGGTCCTGGACTTTTTTTGGTTGGTAGGCTATTAATTATTGCCTCAATTTCAGAGCCTGCTATTGGTGTATTCAGAGATTCAAATTCTTCCTGGTTTAGTCTTGGAAGAGTGTAAGTGTCCAGGAAATTAGCCATTTCTTCTAGACTTTCTAGTTTTTTTGCATAGAGGTGTTTATAGTATTCTCTGATGGTAGTTTGTATTTCTGTGGGGTCAGCGGTGATATCCCCTTTATCATTTTTTACTGCATCTATTTGATTCTTCTCTCTTTTCTTCTTTATTAGTCTTGCTACCCATCTATCAATTTTGTTGATCTTTTCAAAAAACCAACTCCTGGATTCATTGATTTTTTGGAGGGTTTTTTGTATCTCTATCTCCTTCAGTTCTGCTCTGATCTTAGTTATTTCTTGCCTTCTGCTAGCTTTTGAATATGTTTGCTCTTGCTCCTCTAGTTCTTTTAATTGTGATGTTAGAGTGTCAGTTTTAGATCTTTCCAGCTTTCTCTTGTGGGCATTTAGTGATATAAATTTCCCCCTACACACTGCTTTAAATGTGTCCCAGAGATTCCGGTATGTTGTATATTTGTTCTCATTGGTGTCAAAGAACGTCTTTATTACTGCCTTCATTTCTATGACTATGTACCCCGTAGTCATTCAGGAGCAGGTTGTTCAGTTTCCATGTAGTTGAGTGGTTTTCACTGAGTTTCTTAATCCTGAGTTCTAGTTTGATTGCACTGTGGTCTGAGAGACAGTTTGTTATAATTTCTGTTCTTTTACATTTGCTGAGGAGTGCTTTACTTCCAATTATGTGGTCAATTTTGGAATAAGTGTGATGTGGTGCTGAGAAGAATATATATTTTATTGATTTGGGGTGGAGAGTTCTACAGACGTCTATTAGGTCTGCTTGGTGCAGAGATGAGTTCAATTCCTGGATATCCTTGTTAACTGTCTCTTTGATCTGTCTAATATTGACAGTTCGGTGTTGAAGTCTCCCATTATTATTGCATGGGAGTCTAAGTCTCTTTGTAAGTCTCTAAGGACTTGCTTTATGAATCTGCGTGTTCCTGTATTGGGTGCACATATATTTAGGATAGTTAGCTCTTCCTGTTGAATTGATCCCTTTACCATTATGTAATGGCCTTCTTTGTCTCTCTTGATCTTTGATGGTTTAAAGTCTGTTTTATCAGAGACTAGGATTGCAACTCCTGCTTTTTTTTGTTCTCCATTTGCTTGGTAGATCTTCCTCCATCCCTTTATTTTGAGCCTATGTATGTCTCTGCATGTGAGATGGGTCTCCTGAATACAGGAGACTGATAGGTCTTGACTCTTTATACAGTTTGCCAGTCTGTGTCTTTTAATTGGAGCATTTAGTCCATTTACATTTAAGGTTAATATTGTTATGTGTGAACTTGTTCCTGCCATTATGATATTAACTGGTTATTTTGCTCGTTAGTTGATGCAGTTTCTTCCTCGCATCAATGGTCTTTACATTTTGGCATGTTTTTGCAATGGGTGGTACTTGTTGTTCCTTTCCATGTTTAGTGCTTCCTTCAGGATCGCTTGTAAGGCAGGCCTGGTGGTGACAAAATCTCTAAGCATTTGCTTATCTGTAAAGGATTTTATTTCTCCTTCACTTATGAAACTTCGTTTGCCTGGATATGAAATTCTGGGTTGCAAATTATTTTCTATAAGAATGTCGAATATTGGCCCCCACTCTCTTCTGGCTTGTAGAGTTTCTGCTGAAAGATCTGCTGTTAGTCTGATGGGCTTCCCTTTGTGCGTAACCCGACCTTTCTCTCTGGCTGCCCTTAAGAATTTTTCCTTCATTTCAACTTTGGCAAATCTGGCAATTTTGTGTCTTGGAGTTGTTCTTCTCAAGGAGTATCTTTGTGGTGTTCTCTGTATTTCCTGAATTTGAATATTGGCCTGCCCTACTAGGTTGGGGAAGTTCTCCTGGATGATATCCTGAAGAGTGTTTTCCAACTTGGTTCCATTTTCCCCCTCACTTTCAGGCACCCCAATCAGACATAGATTTGGTCTTTTTACATAATCCTATACTTCTTGCAGGCTTTGTTCATTTCTTTTTCTTCTTTTTTCTTTTGGTTTCTCTTCTCGCTTCATTTCATTCATTTGATCCTCAATCGCTGATACTCTTTCTTCCAGTTGATCGAGTCCGTTACTGAAGCTTGTGGATTTGTCACGTATTTCTCGTGTCATGGTTTTCATCTCTGTCGTTTTGTTTATGACATTCTCTGCATTAATTATTCTAGCTGTCAATTCTTGCACTCTTTTTTCAAGATTTTTAGTTTCTTTGCACTGGGTACGTAATTCCTCCTTTAGCTCTGAGAAGTTTGATGGACTGAAGCCTTCTTCTCTCATCTCGTCAAAGTCATTCCCCATCCAGCTTTGATCTGTTGCTGACGATGAGCTGCGCTCCTTTGCAGGGGTAGATGCGCTCTTATTTTTTGAATTTCCAGCTTTTCTGCCCTGCTTTTTCCCCATCTTTGTGGTTTGATCTGCCTCTGGTCTTTGATGATGGTGATGTACTGATGGGATTTTGGTGTAGGTGTCCTTACTGTTTGATAGTTTTCCTTCTAACAGTCAGAACCCTCAGCTGTAGGTCTGTTGGAGATTGCTTGAAGTCCACTCCAGACCCTGTTTGCCTGGGTATCAGCAGCAGAGGCTGCAGAAGATAGAATACTGCTGAACAGCGAGTGTGCCTGTCTGATTCTTGCTTTGGAAGCTTCCTCTCAGGGGTGTACTCCACCGTGTGAGGTGTAGGGTGTCAGTCTGCCCCTAGTGGGGGATGTCTCCCAGTTAGGCTACTCAGGGGTCAGGGAGCCACTTGAGCAGGCAGTCTGTTCCTTCTCAGATCTCAACCTCTGTGTTGAGAGATCCACTGCTCTCTTCGAAGCTGTCAGACAGAGTCGTTTTTGTCTGCAGAGGTTTCTCCTGCTTTTTTGTTGTTCTTATTGTTGTTGTTGTTGTTTACCTGTGCCCTGTCCCGGGAGGTGGAGTCTGCAGAGACAGGCAGGCTTCCTTGAGCTGCTGTGAGCTCCACCCCAGTTCGAGCTTCCCAGTGGCTTTGTTTACCTACTTAAGCCTCAGCAATGGCTGGCGCCCCTCCCCCAGCTGCTGTCTTGTGGTTAGATCACAGACTGCTGTGCTAGCAATGAGGGAGGCTCCGTGGGTGTGGGACCCTCCTGGCCAGGTATGGGATATAATCTCCTGGTGTGCCCATTTGCTTAAAGTGCAGTATTGGGGTGGGAGTTACCTGATTTTCCAGATGTTGTGTATCTCAGTTCCCCAGCTAGGAAAAGGGATTCCCTTCCCCCTTGCGCTTCCCAGGTGAGGCGATGCCTTGCCCTGCTTCAGCTCTCGCTGTTCGGGCTGCAGCGGCTGACCAGCACCGATTGACCGGCACTCCCTAGTGAGATGAACCCAGTACCCTCAGTTGAAAATGCAGAAATCACCGGTCTTCTGTGTCGCTCGCGCTGGGAATTGGAGACTGGAGCTGTTCCTATTCAGCTATCTTGCTCCGCCCCAAGTCTGCCCTTAACATTTTTTCCTTCATTTCAACTTTGGTGAATGTGACAGTTATGTGTCTTGGAGTTGCTCTTCTCAAGGAGTATCTTTGTGGCATTCTCTGTATTTCCTGAATTTGAATGTTGGCGTGCCTTACTAAGTTGGGGAAGTTCTCCTGGATGATATCCTGAGGAGTGTTTTCCAACTTGGTTCCATTTTCCCCATCACTTTCAGGCACACCGATCAGATGTAGATTTGGTTTTTTCACATAATCCCGTATTTCTTGGAGGTTTTGTTCATTTCTTTTCACTCTTTGTTCTCTACACTTCTCTTCTAGCTTCATTTCATTCGTTTGATCTTCGATCGCTGATACACTTTCTTCCAGATGATAAAGTCAGTTACTGAAGCTTGTGCATTTGTCACGTATTTCTCATTTTATGGTTTTCATCTCTATCCGTTCTTTTAAGGTCTTCTCTGCATTGATTATTCTAGTTATCCACTCATCCATTTTTTTTTCAAGGTTTTTAATTTCTTTTCGCTGGTTACGTAGTTCCCCCTTTAGCTCTCAGAACTTTGATCGACTGAAGCATTCTTCTCTCAACTCATCAAAGTCATTCTCCATGCACCTTTTTTCCATTGCTTGTGATGAGCTGTATTCCTTTGGAGGGGGAGATAGGCTCTGATTTTTTGAATTTCCAGCTTTTCTGCATGGCTTTTTCCACATATTTGTGGTTTTATCTGCCTTTGGTCTTTGATGATGGCGACGTATTGATGGGGTTTTGGTGTGGGTGTCTTTTCTGTTTGTTAGTTTTCCTTCAAACAATCAGGACACTCAGCTGTAGGTCTGTTGGAGTTTGCTTGAGGTCCAATGCAGACCCTGTTTGTCTGGGTATCAGCAGGGGAGGCTGCAGAATATAGAATATTGCTGAACAGCAAGTGTTGCTGTCTCATTCTTGCTCTGGAAGCTTTGTCACAGGCATGTACCACACATGTATGAGGTGTTGGTCTGCACCTACTGGGGGATGTCTCCTAGTTAGGCTACTCGGGTCGGGGACACACTTGAGCAGGCAGTCTGTCTGTTCTCAGGTCTCAGCCTCCATGCTGGGAGAGCCACTACTCTCTTCAACGTTGTCAGATGGGGGCATTTACCTCTACTGAGGTTTCAGCTCCTTTTTGTTTAGCTATGACCTGTCCCCAGAGGAGGAGTCTATAGAGGCAGGCTGCCCTGCTTGAGCTGTGGTGGGCTCCACCCAATTCGAACTTCCCAGTGGCTTTGTTTACCTTCTTAAGTCTCAGCAATGGACGGCACCCCTCCCTCAGTCTCGCTGCCTCCTTGCAGTTAGATTTCAGACTGCTGTGATAGCAATGAGGGAGGCTCTGTGGGCGTGGGACTCTCTGGGCCATGTGTGGGATATAATCTCCTGGTGTGCTGTTTGCTAAGACCATTGGTAAAGTGCGGTATTAGGGTGGGAGTTACCCGATTTTCCAGGTGTTGTGTGTCTCAATTTCCTTTTGCTACGAAAAGGAATTCCCTTCCCCCTTGCACTTCCCAGGTGAGGTGATGCCTCCGCCTGCTTCAGTTCTCACTGGTCGGGCTGCACCCACGGACCAGTGCCAACTGTCCAACATGACCCAGTGAGATGAACCCAGTACCTCAGTTGAAAACGCAGAAGTCACCCGTCTTCTGTGTCACTCATGCTGGGAGCTGGAGAGTGGAGCTCTTCCTATTCAGCCATCTTGGACTTCATTTCATTCATCTGATCATCAGTCACTGATAATCTTTCTTCCACTTGATTGAGTTGGTTACTGAAGTTTGTGCATTTGTCATGTGGTTCTCGTGTCATGATTTTCATATCTATCAGTTCCTTTAAGGTCTTCTCTGCATTGATTATTCTAGTTATCCATTCATTAGACCTAATACCATAAAAGCCCTAGAAGAAAACCTAGGTAATAACATTCAAGACATAGGCATGGGCAAGGACTTAATGTCTAAAACACCAAAACAATGGCAACAAAAGCCAAAATTGACAAATGGGATCTAATTAAACTAAAGAGTTGCTGCACAGCCAAAGAAACTACCATCAGAGTGAACAGGCAACCTACAGAATGGGAGAAAATTTTTTCAATCTACTCATCTGACAAAGGAGTTATATCCAGAACCTATAAAGAACTCAATCCAATTTACAAGAAAAAAACAACCCCATCAAAAGGTGGGCAAAGGATATGAACAGACATTTCTCAAAATAAGACATGTATACAGCCAAGAGACACATGAAAAAATTCCCATCATCACTTGCCATCAGAGAAATGCAAATCAAAACCACAATGAGATACCATCTCACACCAGTTAGAATGGCAATCATTAAAAAGTCAGGAAACAACAGGAGCTGGAGAGGATGTGGAGAAATAGGAACACTTTTACACTGTTGGTGGGATTGTAAACTAGTTCAACCATTATAGAAAACAGTATGGCGATTTCTCAAGGATCTGGAACTAGACATACCATTTGATCCAGCCATCCCATTACTGGGTATATGCCCAAAGGATTATAAATCATGCTGCTATAAAGACACATGCAGATGTGTGTTTGTTGCAGCACTATGCATAATAGCAAAGACTTGGAATCAACCCAAATGTCCATCAGTGACAGACTGGATTAAGAAAATGTGGCACATATACACCATGGAATACCATGCAGCCATAAAAAAGGATGAAGTTGTGTCTTTTGTAGGGTCATGGATGCAGCTAGAAACCATCGTTCTCAGCAAACTACGACAAGAACAGAAAACCAAACACCGCATGTTCTCACTCATAGGTGGGAATTGAACAATGCGATCACTTGGACACAGGAAGAGGAACATCACACACTGGAGCTTGTTGTGGGGAAGGGGGAGGGATTGCTTTAGGAGATATACCTAATGTAAATGACAAGTTAATGGGTACAGCACACCAACATGACACATGTATACATATATAACAAACCTGCACATTGTGCACGTGTACCCTAGAACTTAAAGTATAATTTAAAAAAAAAAGTAAAAAAAAAAAAAAAAAAAAAAAAAAAAAAAACAGGAAAAAAGAAAAAAAAAATACAGGCCGCATCCAAAACATGAAGTAGAAATGAAAAATTTAATGTGACATAAAGAATGGTTTAAAAGTTATGATTATCTCTGGTGAGAGCAAGTAGCACTGAAAATCGTGTTTTCCCTGTTTTAATGCATTAAAGTATTACTGTATCTTCAGACTTTAAAAATAGTTAACTCTAACTTCAGCAACAACTTTATGGCCATTTCAGTGGGTGTGTCATCTTAAAATTTCTCCGAGAATCTTTTGGGAGAAATATAATCTAATCTAGCTTTATAAACAATTGAATTAATCAATGAAATTATTATGACTGTAATCTCACAGTTTCATTGTCCTTCTCTTTTTAGTTTACATGTAACTGTTTAAAATTCAAAAACCCCTAGATAGCGTATGATAAATAATAATGAATTAAATGTTGAAAAATAAATACTGAGCAGCAGAAATGCTTCAAGGTTTCTTTTATGAGAATGCTACACTAGCCATATAGCATACACACAGTATAAATCACCATGAGAAAATAATACTTGTGTAGCACTTGACAGTTTATACAATAACAGCAAATATTCTCATTTAACTTTCAAAAAGGTTTTTAAACATTTCTTTCTTAAATGAGGAAAATGTGATTTTGTAATACAAATCAGAGATGTTACATCTCTTTAGTAACATGTCAGTCAATAAACAGAGGCATTAGTTTTCTTCTAGAGGGAAGAAGAAGGCAGGCAACGTCTATTAAAATCATGAGTCTTTTTCTTTAACATTTCATCATTTATTAATGTTTCATCAAAATTGTTGCCCTTATTTCCAGTTATATTTCCTGTATTTGCCTATTACAGCAATTATCACTCTTATTTCTCTTTTATCTCTGTGCCTCTTACTACTGCTGCACACTCAGAAGAGCAAGGAAACCATGTTTTTCTGAGCTTCTTGTAGACTGCCAGGCTTACTGCTGCATTCAGAAATGATTTGCTGAATGTTTGTAACATTTTCATTTAAGTTACATTCTAGGCCACTTGATACTAATTTTCTATTTAGTATTTGGGTTTGGAGATCTATTTTTCCTTTTACCTTTTTATTTATTTATTTTTAATTGTACTGTAAGTTCTAGGGTATATGTGCACAACATGCAGGTTTGTAACATAGGAATACGTGTTTCATGTTTGTTTGCTGCCCCTATCAACTTGTCATTGATGTTAGGTGTTTCTCCTAATGCTATCCGCTGGTGTGTGATGTTCCCCGCCCTGTGTCCATGTGTTCTTATTGTTCAACTGCCACTTACCAGTGAGAACATGTGGTGACTGGTTTTCTGTCCTTGTGATAGTTTGCTCAGTATGATGGTTTCCAGCTTCATCCAAGACCCTGCGACCACAATGAGATACCATCTCACGCCAGTTAGAATGGCAACCTTTAAAAACTCAGGAAACAATAGATGTTGGAAAGGATGTGGATAAATGGGGACACTTTTAAGTTATTTTTTAAAGTGTATTTTAAGGATATACCTATCCAGACGTGGAGGGGACAGTGCAGGTCGTGGTCAGTGGAACCTCCAAAAGAGGTACCCCATTGAAATTGGAGACTTGGCAAGAGAGGGCAGCCAGGGCAGGGAGCACTGAAGAGCCCTTGGGGGAGGAGAAAGTGCACGTGGTGGACAACATCATGGTGGTGGTCGAGGAGAAGGGCGACATGGGATGGCAGGTGGACCAGCAGACACAGCCTGGCCCTGGTCCCAGCATGCCCCAGTCGGCAACAGACTCGCTGAAGGTCCTTCACTTGGATCTGGGCTCCGTGAATGCCCTAGGCTGCATGGTCTGCCTGTGGCTGAGGTGGAAGCTTTGGCAGAGGCACCTGCCCTGCCTGGAGGGCACAGGGGTCATTAGCCAGGGCATCTTTGGCTTCTAGGCCAGAGCTATATCCTTGCAGCTGCCGATTCAGGATTACTGGCAACAGGGGGTGGGCATCAGCTTCCAGGGATGGGAAACAAGAGATCCAGGCTAGAGGCACACAGGGTCACCCAGAAGGCAGGGGAGCCAAGACTACCGTCCTGCAAATAGGAGGGCAGCTTCCTTGGGGGTGCCCTGAGAATACCTGGTAGGGACTGAGAGCCAAGCTCAGCCCTCATAAGGGAGAAGGGCAGCACCAAGGATGCTTCACGCACAGCAGAAAGTTGAAGGGCGCGTTTCCCTGGGAAAATACTTGGAGAAAGGGAGTCTGCGTGCTCATGCCAGCGATGGAAACCACCCCCCCTCCCCGTATCCATGTCCAGAGGCCTCAGACCAGAAACACAAAGTGCTCGAGGAAGTTGAAGGGCATGTTTCCCTGGGAATGTCCTTGGAGGAAGGGGAGTCTGCTGTCCTCTGCAAGGCAGGCACCTGGTCCCCAAATAGGCTTTCTTCTGCTGCTTGTGCCGCACCCAAATAACTATAGGCCCTGAGCATGTATAACCTCCGTTGCACACACGCCTCTGTTGCACACACGCAAGCCCCGTGGGGAGTGCCAGGCAAAGCCCTGCAGTCCCTTCTACCCACAGCGGTTCCCTCAAGTGGACATGACCACCCCTCACAGCACAGCATCCCAGACCCAATCCTCTGCCTACTTGTGCTCCTTGCTTGCTGTTGGCACAGGCGTTCTGGACCTGCCTCCACCCGCCCACAAGACCACACATCTGCTACCCTGCCCCCCACGCCGAACAGAGACAGGACCACCAATGCACGGTGCCAGGCCAAAGGTCTGGGGTATAGCCCTGCCCAACAGTCTTCCAGCTCTTGCAAAGTTGCCGGGTGTTTCCTGGCATGCCCATCCAATCATTTGGAGGGTCCTTGACCAGAGGCAGATTGTGCACACACTGAGATGGTGGCAGGGTTCAGAAATCATGAGGAAGTCCCGCTAAGTAAGCTACATGATGGATTTGCAGACTAGGCTGGGGTCCCTGGGTCTGGGGGAGGGGTTGAAGGTGCTGCTCAGGTTGAGGTCCTCCTGGGGCACGGGGGTGTCTTAGCAGGAGAGCTGGTAGGGGGAAACGTATGCTTCAACCCAGTCAGTAGGCCCTCAGCCCAGCTAGATGAAATGGTCCCTTTGAGTCTGTCCTCTTCTTCACAGCCCGGCAGGTGCAGGAACACAGCCATCCCAGGTACTGGCAGCAGGATGAAGTTTTCCTTTCATCACAATCTTTATTTCCACAATGAAGTGATCTTTAAGGCGTATTACATTGGCATCCTTGGTAAGGAATGTCTCCCGTCATGATAGAGGGTGTGGAGGGTGGGAGGCTAGACCTGGCATAAGCCTTCCTGACTCCTCTTGCTCCAGAATACATGGCACCTGGCTCTCTTGTAGTCCAGTGTTTCTAGAGCCATGCAGGAGAAGGCCCCAGCTTCAGGCAGGACACAGCCTTACTGAGCTTCTTCAGCTGGTTGGCTGACCATCACCATTCAGGGTCAGCTAGAATTGCTGAGGTGGGCGCTGCTGAAGCGTGTCATGGGGAAGGACCTTGCTGGTCTTTCCTTGGCATCTGGGGAACTGGCTTTGAACCATGACCTGAACAGCCATGGACCCCTTTCCCCAGTACCCCAGATCATCAGTCAGGGCCTCTGTCTCAATCCCCTGCAGCACTACCAGAAGGAGTTAGGCCCTCAGAGTGGGAACAGACAGGAGGCCAGGTAAGCAGCCCAGGACTGAGGGTTCAGAGGCCTGTGGGTCCTGGAGCTGGGACACACATGGAGAACTCAAGGCTCAGGGAAGAGCCAGCATTGAGAAATCTCAGGCCATCCCCGGGCTGGGGGAGAAAAGCCCATCAGGGAACTGTAACACTCATATTTCAGAATTGGGGAACCTGAAGTCACCTAAGAGGCAGAAGTGGCCAAGGTCAATGGGTGAGAAGCAAGTCTCAAGGGATAGTTGCCTCATCATCCTTCTTTGGCTCCTTTCCATGCCTTGAGGCCTGCTACCACCTGGGGCTCAGTTTGGGTTCCACTAGGGCCCTCTTACCCTCCATGAAGAGGTGCACATGAGTCACATCTAGATCTACATCCTTCAAGAATGGCTCTCTCAGTCCTGTCGTATTTTGTTTCAATGACCTCAGGCTCCCCTGACATGCTTTCTCCCCTCTGCCTTCCTCACTCATGTTGCCCCGGCCCCTGAGACATTTCCTACGACATTCAAAAATAGACAAATAATTTTTGGAATGCCTTAATAATGTAGATGCAGACACAGGATTTTATTATAAAAATACTCTTCCTCCTTATTTGTACCAAAGTCTTTTTCATGATGGGGGAAAGAATGCAACATACTTTAGTAAGTTAAAAAAGTATAAAAGTAAAAATAAACCCCACTGTAGACGATCAATTAAATGGCAGGGGACCCTCTGTGTGTGTCCAGCAAGGGAATCCTGAGCATTAAGGCCCATCTGAGTACTGGTGTAAACATCCAATTTCCCTCGTACCAGTGTGAGTGTGGGCATGTTCCAGCCTGTGTGTTTGAGCTGGTGTATGAGTGTGAACACCTGTGCCTGTGTACCTTTGTGTACCTTGGTTTGGGGGGGCACACTCCCACCCACTGGTGTGCCTCAACCTAGCTCTTGAGCTGGCAAGTAGGGTGCCGCTGGTTTGGCAATCCAACTTCAGGACCTGTGAAGCCTGCGCTCTTCAGAGATGCCAAGAGTCCTCACGGTTCTCACAAATGGCAGACGGAGGAGGAAAAAGAGGGCTGACACAAGCTACCTAGAGGAGATGTCATGGACCTGAATGTCATGGACCATGAATAAAACCTAGCAGCTGTCTGTGTCTTCCTGTGTGTTTGGTCAGGGAAGGCAGGTATTCAGGGAAGAAGCAATGGAACCCGCAGGGTTTTGGGATTTGCTATCCAGGAATCCCTGTGCACCAGACAGTGTCTGGCCCATGAGACAGGAGGACAGCATGTGGGTCCAGCAGGGCCTGAGTCTCCAGGGAGGCTGGCATTCTCCCCAAGGGGCGTGGGTCGGTAGATGGAAGGGAAACTGGGCTGTGGGGTCAGGTAGATGGGACACTTATCACTTAGCCAGGTGGGAGTTCAGGAGAGGGCCTAGTGAGCAGCGGCCTAACTGGCTGGTGACATCCTGTTCCAGTGCTGCATGTATGCACACAAGCATTGCCCCGTGCATCCTCTCCAGGATGCCTCACCTGGGCGAATAGAAAGCAAGGCACACAAGATCCTAAGCTTATGGTCTTGAGTGGCCCCAGAGGGAGGTCCCTAGGATCACTGGTCCCAGGAGAGGCAGGCATGCAGGGTCTCTTCAAGACGGGTAAAATGCATAAGCGCAGCTCTCCACCCAGTGGGTATCTTGCCCTGATGATGTCAGCCACGGCAGACCCATAGCCAGACAAGAGATGTGAACAGAGGCTTTCAAATTTTATTCTGAAAATTTTAAGGTAGATATTACATCTAAACACTTTTCAAATAGCATTAACAAGTATGAAATTACTTTGAAAAAAATTCCTTTTGCTTTGAATACCTCAAAAAATTCATGGAGGAAGTTAGTCTCTACCTCTCTCCACAAAACCAATACGTTTCTTATAGTAATATGCAGAAATAACATTTCAATTTTCGATGTGCAAACAAGGTTTGGTATGCAATAACTATTACTTTGAATACTTGCTTTAACATCTGCTTAAGTCTCCTTTTTCAGATCTACTTTTGTCACCATCTACTGTAGAAGAAACATAACTTGAGCTACCATATGCTTCACGAGGAGCAGGGAGCAACCTATCTAGAGAAGGCAGATTCCTTTGGTCTTTTCTGCCAGCATGCTCACGACCACAAGAATAAGAATCACCACAGCTCCTTGAGTAACTCTCCCAACGTCTGCCATATCCATCTCGTGTATTATAATCACGGCAGGTGCTTCCACCATAAGACATCCGAGGCCCTCGTGCAGGTGGTGCACCATGAGAGGTCCCTGCAGGGTTGATAAAACAATACGTTGGACTGCATTTAAACATTTTTACTGCTATCACTAAAGCATGAATTAAAGTACTATTTTGAAATATCTGTTTTTCTCTGCCTTTGTTGCCAGGATATTAATTAAGCCTTCAATAGTCAGGTTTTATTTAAAAGAAGTGTAAGAGTAGTATTTGGAAGCTTAACAAATTTAATTCTAAAATAAATGTTGAGTCACATTTTCTGAATATGAACTGAAATTCTCACCTTCATATCATTCCCTATGCTTTATACTGTTAAGAATACTCAATATTTAAACATGTTATATTTATCCTTTATAAATTTCCTTAGAATTTCATTAAAACCATGATCTGTTCTATTAAATACAATTATATAACTTACAAATCCATCCTGGACCCTTACCATATCCCTGAAATGCATCTCTATAAGAACTTCCACTTAGACCTTCAGAATGATCTCTACCACGGGCCGCACTGTAGCCATCAGGATCACTAAATTGAAAAAAAAGAAAAAAAAAAAAAAGCTTTTTTTTAAATGTCAGAATGAACAATTTAAGAAATCTATTTGACAAATCCAGAAAACATTACATTACCTATATCCTCTAGAGGAATTTTCATCCCGACTAGAACGACCATAAGCAGGGTATGTATAGTCTTTAGGTGGTAGAGCATAATCCCTGGTTTCTCGGGAACTTGGATGATTTCTGTGGGCATAAATTTAAGCAACAAATTTTAAATTTTCAGCTCCTAATGTCCAAAATATAATTAAATTACAACTTAAACACAATTAAATTGCCAAACATCTAAATAAATACTACTCCAAATAAAACAGGCAAAAGCCCAAAAAGCACATGGAACCGATATTCATAATCAGTGATTCAGAGAATGCATTTCAAATCCAAAAGGAGATTCCACACTTCACAAACACACTGGAAGCACAATAAATTGTACAAAGCAGGAAATAGCAAGTGTTTGAGAGGATGCAGATAAATTGGACCTATGATACAATGTTACTTGGACTGGACAATTTAAGAAATCTATTTGACAAATCCAGAAAACATGACATTACCTATATCCTCTAGAGGAATGTTCATCCGGACTACAACGACCATAATCAGGGTATGTATAGTCTTTAGGTGGTAGAGCAAAATCCCTGGATTCTCGTGAACTTGGACGATTTCTGTGGGCATAAGTTTAAGCAACAAATTTTAAATTTTCAGCTTCTAATGTCCAAAATATAATTAAATTACAACTTAAACTCAATTAAATTGCCAAACATCTAAATAAATATTACTCCAAATAAAATAGCCAAAAGCCCAAAAAGCACATGGAACCGATATTCATAATCAGTGATTCAGAGAATGCATTTCAAATCCAAAAGGAGATTCCACACTTCACAAACACACTGGAAGCACAATAAATTGTACAAAGCAGGAAATAGCAAGTGTTTGAGAGGATGCAGATAAATTGGACCTATGATACAATGTTACTTGGACTGGACAATTTAAGAAATCTATTTGACAAATCCAGAACACATTACATTACCTATAGCCTCTAGAGGAATGTTCATCCGGACTACAACGACCATAATCAGGGTATGTATAGTCTTTAGGTGGTGGAGCATAATCCCTGGTTTCTCGGGAACTTGGATGATTTCTGTGGGCATAAGTTTAAGCAACAAATTTTAAATTTTCAGCTTCTAATGTCCAAAATATAATTAAATTACAACTTAAACACAATTAAATTGCCAAACATCTAAATAAATATTACTCCAAATAAAATAGGCAAAAGCCCAAAAAGCACATGGAACCGATACTCATAATCAGTGATTCAGAGAATGCGTTCCAAATCCAAAAGGAGATTCCACACTTCACAAACACACTGGAAGCACAATAAATTACAAAGCAGGAAATAGCAAGTGTTTGAGAGGATGCAGATAAATTGGACCCCCGATACAATGTTACTTGGACTGGACAATTTAAGAAATCTATTTGACAAATCCAGAAAACATGACATTACCTATATCCTCTAGAGGAATGTTCATCCGGACTAGAACGACCATAATCACGGTATGTATAGACTCTAGATAGTGGAGCATAATCCCTAGTGTCTCGGGAACTTTGATGAGTTCTGTGTGTATAAGTTTAAGCAATAAATTTTAAGTTTTCAACTTCCAGTATCCAAAACATAACTAACTTACGGCTTAAACAAAATTAAAAAGCCAAACATCTAAATAGATATTTCTCCAAATAAAATAGGCAACAGCCCAAAAAGCACATGGGACAGATACTCATAATCAGTGATTCAGAAAATGCATTTCTTTTTTGTTTTTTTATACTTTAAGTTCTGGGGTACATGTGCATGATGAGTTAATGGGTGCAGAAAATGCATTTCAAATCCAAAATGAGATGTCATATATCCCACACACAACCTGGAATGGCAGTAAATTTTAAAAAGGAGGAAATAACAAGTGTTTGAGAGGATGTAGATAAATTGGAACCCTGATACAATGCTAGTTGGAATGGAAAATGATGCAGCTACTATGGGGAAACGTGGTGGTTCCTCAGGAAAGTAAACATAGCTATCATAGGACCACACAATTCCACTCATATACACCCAGAATTGAATATGTGTACTCAAACAAATATTGGTGCATAGAAATATTGGGGCAGAAACAACCCAGATAAAATAATGGGTTAACAACTTGTGGAAGGAGTAAAGTGCTATGATGTAAATGAACCTTCAGGACATCACGGATAAAAAAGAAGTTGTGTTGTGTTTGAGCCCCATTAACATTAAATGCCTACAACAGGTGGTTCAGAGGCAGAACACAGGTCGGTGTTTGCTAGCAGCTAAGGAAAGGAAGAAAATGGAAGGGACTGCTTAACTGGTAGTTGGAGTTTTAATTTAGAGTGATGAAAATGTTTTGGAACTTGATGGAGGTAGTTGCTGCATGACACAGAATATGTTAAACACCACTTAACTAGTTACCTTTTAATATTTAATTTTGTTATGTGAATTTCATCATCACAACAAAAAAAATCAATTGTGTTTCTTCATTTTTCCTTTACCTCTCCTTAGTTGCATAACCATCATCTCTTCGTGACATATGGTCATTTCTCCAGGAAGAGGTTGGCTCTCTGCAGGGAGGACTTCCATAATTCTCTCTTCCACGTGACATGGGACCTTTAATATTAAAATGATGGAACATTTTGTAAAGAACACCAAATCTAAAACACTATTTTCTCTTCTCTCAAACAACTTCTACAATTCTATTTCTTCTATGACTCCGTTCTTCATTTCCTAAATTACTAGGCAGTCATGACACTGAATATTTCTTATGGCTTTGGACAATCCCATGGCTCCCACAAGGCCAGTTCTTTTAATGAAGCTGAAGCCAAACATTAATTCTTAGGTAAAAGTTCATTGGTAATGGTTAATAACTTAGTTATTATTTTTATTTTCATGTGAATTACTGATGACTACTACAGGAATAACACATAAAACCATCAAACTAATCATGGATTTTAAAGTTTACATACTTCTCAGCTAAAGAAAGTAAATTTTCCCATGTTGTTCAGTTCAACTCACACACACAAATACGGCTACCTTTGAATGACTGCACGCTAAATGTTTACATAAAAGTTCTCCTTTATCACTAACTGGTTGGCTCTATTTTAAATATTGACAAATGAAAATGTGCTAGTGAAGATTTTCTAATGATGGCCAAGATTTACTTTTACTGCAATAAGCAATACTATGAAAGGGGTCATTACAACAATGTTGCTATTTCAAAATAGAAAAGTTTCTCCTTTAATATACTCTTCACCTGCTATTCCTTAGAGGTCACTCTTTCACCTCTGATACCTTCACTGGCTAATTTTCCAACGGAAATGTGTTGGCTTGTAGATCCTAAAGCCCATAAATACCTACCTTCACTGATACTCTACATGTGAAATGTAAAATTGAAAATGGCAGTTTTCAATTTCCTCCATATTAGGGTGGAGGACTAAGTAAGAATTTTAATTTGTTCTGCTTAACTTCTTTGCTAAGAACTTTTATTTATTGTCTTGTTTTCTTCTGTCCAGTCTGCAGTCTCACAATTCTCCTTCTCAAAACTATTACTTCTATTCAATACAACTGCTCACCTCATGTTACTTAGTTCTAAATTCTCTCCTCAAATAATTTCAAATCTTACACCAAGGATCTTGTGTTACCGTTTAAACATCCCGGTACAATCTCAACTATTGATTTACATCACCCTATATTTCACAACTCTGCACATCTGTGATATCCACTAAATTTAAGAATATTGGACTCCTTCAGGTCTACCTTTCAAGCCTTAAATTTATTTTAAAATAATGTTTAAGTCCAGTGACTCCTTGTCTGCTAAATGCTCTTCTAGTTCTTTTGAATCTTCATATAAGCAGTGGGAATGCCTTGCACATATGCATTACTGAGGTGTCAGAGGTTGGATGGCCAGGCTCAGCGGCTCACACTGAATGAGTGTGGAAGGCAGAGGCAGCTGGACTGCTTGAGCCCCGGGCTTTAACATCAGTTTTGACAGTGTAGTGAGATCCTCTCTCTAAAAAAAATAGGAAAAAATTTAGCTAGGTATGATGGTGCATGCCTGTAGTTGCAGAAACGTGGGAGGCTGAAACAGGAGAATTGCCTGAGCCAAGGAATTTGAGGCTGTCATAAGCCATCATCTCACCAATGTACTCTGACATGGTAAGAGCAAGACTCCAACCCAACAAAGAAACTGAACAAGCAACTTTTAGACTGGGACACCAGGGGACCACTACCAGGGGACCTAGTAAACGGAAGAATTAATTAGATGAAGAAGACTCCCATCAAAGAATACTGCTGGGAACTTAGAGGAAAATTAAGGGGAATTTTCTAGCAAACACAGGATTAAAAGGAATGTTGGCCTCACTCTAATCACTTCTTTGATCTGCAGTGAGAAGTTCAAGTATTTCTTCAACATAAATCTGAAATGTACCTAGTGAGATAGAAACTATAATAAAAGCTATCAATCAGTAATTACATCCATGTATATGTCACTTCTCTTTTCTTCAATGAACTTAAAGCTAAGCATTCAGGTAAAATAGCTCATTTTTAGTGATACAAAAACTACAGTCTTTCTGTCAGGTAGCATTTACCTTGGCTCCCGATCCAACTATTGCTTCTTGCCATAGCAGAAAGAGCAGATATTTTAGGAAGAGGACCTCCACTTCTTGAAGATGGACCTCTTTTAACTGGAATGGCTCCCCTAGAAGAACTCATGTTGAGATCAAGAGTGTATCCACCATCATCTGTATTTCAAACAAAATCTTTTTAGTTAACTAACATCACTGTTTCTTAAATGGCTAAGTTTTAGTTCTTTACAAAGATTTTCTACATATTATAATCTTACAAATTCACATTTGTCTAAACCAATAAAATTAACATTTCTATATGAAATTAGTACAGTTCAAGCAATAAAAGTCCATTTAGAAAATCTAGAAAGAAACTTAAGTATCATAATATATTGGTGTGAGAGAGAGATGCGGGAAAATGGGGAGTGAACAGGGAGCAGAAATCTATCAATAAAATATCTAAGTATAATATACAAAAAAAATTAAAAGAAAAATGATAAATGACTGATTATATCATTCTGTTATGAGGAAAAATTTTCAAAGCATATCATAAAGATAAACTAAATTCCATTCAAAGAATCTCAAATATTTACAATACCAAGAAGTGACATATCAGGAAAATACATTACCTCTAAAATTTGTTAACACAATATAGAATTCTTAAAATTCCCTTATGAGACATTAATTTTCCGATTAGACTATGCTGAATTTTAATAGTCTTTAAGAATTGCATATTAATTAATATAAAAATATTTTTGTAGATCTACAAAAATGTAGCTATATGCCAATTACCAGGTGGTGTTACAGGTTAGAATATATACATTCTCATACATGGCAAGGTATAATTGAACCTCACCCTCAAGATCAATGGCGACAAAATAGCCAGGAAGCCATGCATCTTAAAATGAAGCAAACACTGCAATTTCAACTTTAAAAAACATCTCCAGTTAATTACATATCTGGTCGTTAACACTCCAAATTAATTGTTAGAGTTTCGAAGTTGGTTAATAGATAATACAAGTTATTTATTTACTTATTTGTTTATTTATTTATTGAGATGGACTCTTGCCCTATCATGCAGGCTGGAGCACAATGGCATAACCTTGGCTCACTGCAACTTCCGCCTCCCAGGTTCAGCGATTCTCCTGCCTCAGCCTCCCAAGTAGCTGGGATTACAGGTGCACGCTACCACACCAGGCTAATTTTTTGCATCTTTAGGAGAAACAGCGTTTCACCATGTTGGCCAGGCTGGTCTGGAACTCCTGACCTTGTGGTCCACCTGCCCTGTACTCCCCAAATGCTGAAGTGACAGGCGTGGGACACCTCGCACAGCCCATCCAGTAGTTTTATCTTTTTTTTTTTTTTTAATACATGGTTTGTTTCTCTTTTATATGTAAAAATGGACCCCTCATTTTCTATTGAGTAAATCACTCATAAATATCATTTGCAGTGACTCATCCTCCAGCAAAGATAGATGCATACATACCTGTGAAGCAGTGGTTTTTAGACCTTTCCAGAGTCACAGACAATTTTCAGAAATTAAAGTCCTACATTACTTAAATTGAAAATGCTTTATGGCAAGCCAATGCACAAATTTTCCACATTAAAATTATCAATAGATTTGCATAGATATTTGCACATGTATACACAAGAAAACAAATATTGCAAAATCAATCTTAAGTACTGAGTTACTTTTTTTCCTACTGGAAACTTTTAAATATTCCACCATACTTTGATAATATAACTGATATGAAATTCTGTGCCCCAAAGTAGAAAACTCTAAAGTATAATGAATATAAATGAGTTCTGCAGAAAACCTGCTGAGTACAGGCAATCAGCATTCATAAACTCAATTCAGTTTGAAATTTGTGTTACTTCAATGCAACGCTATTACAATTTTAAAACAAATTTTAGACATTAGTTCAGTCATTCCTATAATACACCTTTAGTACTTAGAAATAATTTTGCTTCTTATCAATAAGTTAATCTTCTGTTCATAAAGGAAATACATAAAATTGAGAAATTTTGATATCTTCAAACTTACTTTCTTTCAGTCCTATGGTTCCATCTTTACATATTAAAACATTACCCAAGTGTCCTTCATGTGAGGGAAGCCAGCCTCTTATTCCTCTACTACTTCCTTTTGCAGATCTCAGACTTCCTGAAGGGCTTCTGTTTCTTGAAGAAGGTGGTGGTCTCCGCCTACCACCACTTTGAAATGATGGTTTCTTGGCTTGTTCTACTTTTATTGCTTTTCCATCCAAAGACTAAAAGCATTAAGGGGACTATCAACAACACTGGCACATTTAATGTAAGCACATTTTACAGACTTTTTAGATCAACTATAGTTCAATTGGAGGTATTTTCTCCCAAAGGAAACTTTTTTTCTCCTAAAATGAATACATCTTTCACAATGCCAAATTTGAGACATTTACTGAGCATATGCCTTGCATTAAGAGATCAAACACAAATTCTATTATTCAAACACCTTGAAAACTTCTCCTTCATAAAAAAAAAAAAAAAAAAAAAAAAAAAAAAAAAAAAAACAAAGAAAGATTAACCATCACACCTTCTATGGAAGAATGTGGCACATCTGTTTTTTACAATATATAATACACTTCATCTGTGTATTCACATCACTGATTTAAAAGTTTCACTGTCCCAATGAAACTTGTGTCATTTAAAAAAGTGAGGTTACTTTTTCGGTAATTACTCACATTAGTCATTATGAATTGTTTCTCGTTTGATTTGCTAATACTTACATAAAATATCCCCATATGATTTACAATGCTATATTTACTCTAAAAATGTTTCTGTGAATGTGGTCCTTGTTTGATCTCATTAAGGTTTCTTGCCTTACTCTTTTCTTATATTGCCTTAAATACGCCCCTAAAAAATGACTCTTAATATAGTACTTCATATAATTTCTCAAAAATGTGTAAATATCCTAATTAATTTCACAATAACATTTTTCACTGTAATCTTGTCTATAGGCCATAGCAATTTTTGGAAACAGTTCAGCTAATAACTTGATTTAAAAATTCCATGCCTTTTATTATTTGGGGGAAGTAAGTCTCAAATTCCTTACAAAACCTCTTGCAGCCACATCGCCAGTTGTTCCTACCTTGAAACTACTTTTGTTATTTCTGGGCCGAAAATATTTTCCCCAGATTTGCTCACGGCTGCTTCCTTCCCAGTCAGACAAATTCTGAAGTCAGCCGAAATTCCTTAACTGTTAATTCTCCCTGAAAACTCTAAGAACTTCCTTTATTGGCTGTCTTAACATTTATGTGCATATAACATTCATATTTATTTTAACACAATAAGACATGTGAGATGAAGTAATTTAGAAATAACATTGTTTGGACACAGTGGCTCACACCTGTAATCCCAACACTTTGGGAGGCCGAGGCAGGCGGATCACAAGGAGAAGAGTTAGAGACCATCCTGGCCAACAGGGTGAAACCCCATCTCTATTCAAAGTACAAAAATTAGCTGGGTGTTGTGGCACGTGTCTGTAGTCCCTGCTAGTCGGAGGCTGAGGCACGAGAATCGCTTGAACCCAGCAGGCGGAGGTTGCAGTGAGCCAAGATAACCCCCACTGCAATCCAGTCTAGCAACACAGCGAGTCTGCATCTTAAACAAACAAACAAACAAAAACTCTACACAAATTATCTGCTCTTTTGCTTGAAAAATAGGGGGAAGAAAGAAATTATCATAGATTACGATACATAAGTCAAAATTATCTCCATCACTACCACAAAGCCACGAACCAAAAGCTACTCTCGGTTTCTACCACAGCTTAATCTACTAATTTATAAGAGTGAATAAAACCCTACTCTCTGCTATGTGCCTGGAAGTATGCTAGATCTAACAGAAATAAAAGCAACTTAGGAAGACTTAAATATGCATTATATACAATTTCACAATCAACAGATTAACACATAGTACAGTGAGTACAAAATACCTACAGTATGCAATGAGGAAGAAAATATGAAATCTAAGTTGTTTTTGAAGCATAAATTGTTATTTGTGAGACATGCATCAGGAAAGATAATTCTCAAGAAGTCCAAAAAAGCATCTGGGGATAGCATAAAGACTAGCAGGAGCTATAACCAGATTGGGATAATGTTATTTATTTGTTTGTTTATTTATTTATTTATTTATTTATTTATTTATTTATTTATTTATTTATTTTGAGATGGATTCTCGCTCTGTCACCAGCCTGGAGAGCATTGGCGTGATCTCGGCTCACTGCAACTTCTGCCTCCCGGGTTCAACTGATTCCCCTGCCTCAGCCTACTGAGTATCTGGAACCACAGGCACACACAATCACACATGGCTAATGTTTTTGTATTTTAGTAGAGACAAGGTTTCACCATGTTGGCCATTTTGGTTTCGTTCTCCTGACCTGGGGATCTGCCCGCCTCAGCCACGTCCATGGTGGTGTGAGCCACCATGTCGGGCCTCATTAGGATACTATTATAAAGCAAAAAAACTGCTAAAGGGCCCAAAATGGAAGGATCTTGACTACAGTGTACAGGAATTCAATAGTTAATAGAATTACATAAAATTTTAAAGCTTTAGTAAACACACAATAATCCCTAGATTTAAAACTCAGCAGGACAAGAGACCATTGGTTGGGTCAAATCAAGTCCCCAAACACACTGGGGAAATGAGTAATTGGATATTCATGTTACATAAATCACTCTAGTGACAGGAAAGAAACATCCTTAGGAGAAAAGAGCCAGGATGGGGCAAAAATGCCAGGTACTTCTTCTGTTATCTGACTTCAATGTTCTCATAGTATTTTCTATTTTCAAGGACTTAACATTTAAATATACTTTCTCAAGAATATATTTTCAGAAAATGGGAAAGAATCTTTCCTTCTTGTGAGTTTGTCTAGGTGTCTATCCACAGTTTGTCTACGCTCTAAAAGTATTTCCATGAATTGGAAGTAATTCCATTAATAGCATTTAATAAATGTTGACTTATTACTTTCATTTACATGAAGGTTCCTTCCAACTTTTAAAGCCCTTCAAAACCTTTCAAAATCTATTTACACTCATACTGAAATACAAACATAGAAAAATTATATATTAATTTATATAATGTTAATTCCAATACCCTTCCAAACTACACTTGCATGTATATGACATAAAGAAGAGGATGGCTTCATATGACTTTCTATTATCTTCAAAAGTTTAGTAATATTAGAAAGACCTATACATACTGTTAATTGAAGAACAGAGTTAGAATATTATTAATAAGGGACTCTTACCTTTCCATTCATATCTTTGGCAGCATTCTTAGCATCTGCAGGGTTCTCAAAAGTAATAAATGCAAAACCTCTGGATTTGCTGGTTCGATCCTTTATCAAAAGAACTAAAGTATATGAACAGCTTTTACATTCATATAATGGACTCACCAAGGTGCTAACCATCTGAAAGTTACATCAAACCAAAAAATAATTGCATTCTACATCATTACTATGATTCTTAATACTAAGTCAACCCTATAGTCAGCCTATTTTATTCCAGTTTGTTCCCTAACTCCACAACATATTTAGTTTTCCTCATATTCCTTTCTAAGTAGTAGGCTATCCTTACCACAGACCCTTAACCTCGTACTATGAGAATTTTCCAGATATCAAACAGATAATTCAAAATAAGAGTTTAAAACTAATAAGGCATTTTAATGTCGGTATACAACGAACTTTGAAAAAAGTATATTTTTTCAAAACATACATATATATTTAAACATACATATTTTAAACATACATATTGAAATATACATATGAAATTACACACACACACACACACACACACACACACACGGCTTTAAGAGTTACCTTCTGATATGGGACCATGTTTCACAAATACTGCTTTAAGCATCTTTTCGTTGGTTTCTCTATTGAGGCCACCAATGTAAAGCTTGCCAGGACAATCTACTTCTACCATTGTGCTGCAAATGGTAAAAAATTATCTATATTTAGATAAAAATAAATAAGCTAAAAAGATAAAATTTTATTACACACTATATTGAAAACCCAAGTAAAACCCTTCCCAAGGCTGACATCTTTCTAGCATTTCTTACTTCAAATATGTAAAATTTGTAACACACAGAGCAAAAGGGTCACTAATTTCATGGACAAATGCTGCATTTTAGTATGTACCTGATAAATTCTCATTTCTAAAAATTAGATAAGGAAAGCTATCGTAATTTTCCTAAGTTGCAATATAAAGAATGTCCCCATTTAAATAGTGTTATTTGAAAACTATATATTTATGAGGTACAGTGTGATGTTTGTATATTTTCTTTCTTGAGATGTATATCTCCCACACTTGAGATGTGTATCAGTGCACTGCTCAGTGCAGCCTCCTCCACCCAGCCTCAACTGATCTTCTCACATCTCAGCTTCCCAAGTAGCTGTTACTAGAGGGGCTTTCTACCAGGGCTGGGCAATTTTTTGTGTTGTTTTAAATAGACACGGGTTTCCCCATATTGCCCAAGCTGGTCTCCAAATCCTGGGCTCAAGTGATCTGCCAGCTTGGGACTACCAAAGTGATGGGATTTCAAGGGTGAACCACCACGCCCAGCATGGTATCTGGATAAAAGACTAAATCAAGCAAATCCAAATGTTCTTGGGGGAGAACATTTTAAATATTTTACCATCTTTTGGTGATTTGAAATACACAATAAGTAAAAGATCCCCAAACCCTGGCCTTCAACCCGTACCTATCTGTGGCCTGAACATAATGCCTGAGGGTGCCCTGTAACACCTGTCTGTAGAGAATGTAACACCTGAGGATGACCTGAGGTGGTACAGTTTTAACCGGAAACCATCCTCCCTATTCCCCCGCTGCCCCACCCTGTCCCCATGGCAGCCCTGCTGCCCCACCTGTCCTCTGTCACTCTGCCCCTACCGGAAGCCCAGTCCCACCACGTGCCGCTTGGGGCCCTGCCGCCAGCCCCTCCTCCCAAACGCGTCCACTTCGCCCTCTTCTTCCCCTGCGCAACCCTTGTCTGAGGAAAAATTGTCTTCCACTAAACCGGTCCCTGATGCGAAAATGGCAATAGACTAAAGGAGCCCATTATGTTACCCAGGCTGGTCTCCAACTCCTCACCTCAAGCCATCCTCCTACCTCCGCTTCCCAAATGGTAGGATTATAACAGTAAGTCAGTGTGTCAGGTTAACTGAAAAACTTAAGCTCCTCCATTTTGTCCCAGTTACCTATCTAACTCCATTTATCTCGATTACACCCACTTATTCGGTTTAAATTATTTACGGTGCCGGAGATACATGAAACATGTTTCAAATACTGTCATGCAAGGAGGGAGACAATTACAGGCTTTACAGAGGGACATTTAAACTGAGGTTATTTATGTCACCATATTTCTACATACACTAAAGTAACACAATTTATGTCAAAATTTGATAATTCCTTCCAAGCAAATCAGACATGTGACATGTGCTAACTAAAAGTGTAAGTTTTTAACCTTAGGGGTTAAGTATATTGCCTGTATTTTGAATTATGACCACATTCACAGAGAAAAACCGCTTTAATAAAAAATGCCCATGAAAACAATGGCGCCTTAGCACCATCTCCCACAGCTCGTCGGACACATTAGGCAGTTAAGGTAGAATCCTCAAGAAAAATCAGTGAGTTTAATAAAAATGAGTTTCTTAATAGCACTGAGGTGTTCTCTCCCCACTGCCTCCTCCCATAATTCAACACCCACACATAGAAAACCCATCCCCTTTTATAGACAAAATCTCAAACCTTTGCTTTCAATTGTTGCCCAGAGACCAACCTGTCCAGAGAAACAGAAAATACAGGAACTTTTCAATAGGACAAACAGCCTGAGGTTCGCCCGGCCCTCAGGTCGTATGCTTCCGACTTCGGGACACCACAGTGCCAACTGCAGGAACTGCAGGAAAGCTGGCCGGCGTGAGAAGCACGCCTAAGCCGCGGCCGGAAATCCCGCCTACCTCCACCGGCCAATCATAGGGAGGGCGGTGGGCGCCGGCCAATTATTGCGAAGGCTGTAGGCATCTCCGGAGGCGCGCCACTCCTGGCTGGCCTGTGTAGCTGCATCCTCTCTCTGTTGCTCCTCTGAGAAGCTGCGTCTGCCTTATGCCAGGTGGTGGTGGATTCAGTCACACGTACACTGTGAGCCCTTTGGAATTGTGGGCATGGAAGACCTACACCCTAACTGACATCTTGAGTGTGGCAAGACATTAACCCACAGGGAACACATGAAAACATCTCACTTCGTTACGCAGGTTAGGCTGATGGTACGGAATACTGCAGATCCAAAGGGGAGAGAGAGGGACCAGCGCTACCTGCTGGGGCGAGGGCGGCGGCAGTGGCTTGGCGGGGAGTGGGACAGGGCGGGTGCGTGGGACTAAAGTCTACTGGTACGTTGCTGAGGTGGAATTTGTCTGCACCAGAAGCTGAAACCCTGCAAGGATCCTCTCAGGTCTAGGCAAATGCAGACTCCGAGTTCCATGCTTCCTCCCTGAGCATGCTGTACTCATGGTGGCATTACAAAGGGCCTCTCGTCCTGTGCCGTGGGCACACGGGAGTCCAACCACCATGGTCGCCAATCCGGCGATCCATGTGCACTGCCTTGCTGGCGCAGAGGCTCTCGCAAGCACAGCGGTGGCCGTGGTGCCTGCTGGCGGAGCTGTGGAGACCATGGCCTCGGCCTCCGACTCCAGGGCTACTGTGCGCAGCTAATCCTGCCGGGTATCTGTGCCCCCTGGCGAGTATGACAGGCTATGGGTCCTGGGGGCTCCCCAGGAACCCTGTATCCACGTACGTGTGGGACGTGGTTCTCAGCAGGGCAAGGCCCGCGGGCCTGTCCAGGAGCTGCCCCCAGAGGCGAGGGGTGCTGGGGGCGTGGGGTGGCCTGCACAGACTTTGCTCTGTGGGAGCCTCAAGGAGGGCACCAAGTTAAGGCTGGAGGCTGTGCAGAAGAGGGCAGCCTGTGCACAGAGCAGGGAGACAACCCTGGGGGAAGAGGCATGCTAGTGGGGAATGACGTCGTGGCAGAGATGGAGGTGGTGGCCAAGGAGGATGCCAACGTGGAGTGGCAGTAGGAGGACCTGCAGGCACAGCCCCAGTACACACCGGCCAGCAACTGACTCTCGACCTCCTTCACTTGGAGCTGGGCTATATGAATGTCCCAGGCTGTAGGGCATTCCCGGCTTCTGGGCCAGAGCCATATCCTTGCAGGTGCCAATTCGGGATGGCAGGCAGCAGAGGGTGGATGCCAAGCTCCCTGGAGCAGGGTTGGGGGAAACAAGGTGGTAGGCACCGGGGGTCAGCCAGGATTCAGGGCATGGGGGACAATGAGGGGAACCGAGAACAGGCTCATGCATATAGGAGGACAGCTTAATTGCAGGTGCCCTGAGGGCACGTGCTAGGGACAGGAAGCCAAGCACAGCACTCACAAGGGAGAATAGCAGCGCAAAGGACCCTTCATAACAGCAGAAAGTTGAAGGACACGTTTCACTGGGAAACTCCCATGAGGAAGGGGAGTCTGCATGTCCATGCCAGCCATGAAACTTCCCTGCTCCCCATGCCTATGTCCACCAGGCTTACCCCAGAAACACAAGTTGCTCAAGACGGGTTCACTGTGCAGGGGGCTGCTGTTCTCAGGAACAGGCACCATCTCCCCAGACACAATTTCTTCCCTTTGCCATCGCTGCACGGAAAGATGTTTAGGGCCTGAGCATATATAACCCCCACTGAAATGACTCAACCTCTATGGGGAGAGTCAGTCACAGCCCTGTAGCTACTTCTACCTGCAGTGATTCCCTCTGGTGGATATGCCCACCCCTGAAGGAGACCAGGAGAAGGAGAGACTGGACACCTGGACAGCAGCACAGCCTGTCCAGCATCCAGCACATGAGGGCCTCCTGTAGCTCAGGAACCCTGAGCAAGTAGCCGCCTCACAGCACAACACCCCGCCCCCAACCACCTTCCCACTTCTGAGCCAGCCCCTAGTCACAGCAGGTTGTCTGGGCCTGCCTCCACCCACTGCCAAGACCACCACAGCCATGAGGGTGCCCCCCATGCAAGATAGAGACAGAGGACCTGGAAGGGAGGGTGCCAGGCCAAAGGCCTGGGGGATACCCTGCCCCACACTCTGCATGCTCTTGCAAAGTTGCAGGGTGTTTCCTTGCATGCCCACCCAATCATCTGGCAGCTCCTTGAGCAGAGGCAGATTGTGTGGCACATCCAGATGTTGGTCAGGATCACAAATGATATGAAGTCCTGCTAAGCTACACGGTGGATATGCAGGTCAGGCTAAGAAGCCTGGGTCTGTGGGATGGGTCGGGTGTCTGGGTCAGGTTGAGGTACCCCTGGGACCTGGGGGCATCCCAGTGGGAGAGTTGGGACGGAGAAATGCATGCTTCACCCCAGCTAGCAGGTCACTTCACCCCAGCTACATGAAATGGTCCTTTGAGTACATCCTCTTTCTCCTTCTTGACCAGGTAGGGGGAGGAACTCAGCCATCCCAGGTACCAGCAGCAGGATGAAGTTTTCCTTTCATCACAACTTTTACTTCCACAATGACATGACCATTCAGGAGTATTGTGTTGGGTCCTTGATAAGGAGTGCCTTCCCAGCATGGTAGGGGAACTGGTGTGTGGGAGGGTCAGCCTGGCTTGAACCTTCCTGACTGACTTCTCTGTCTCCAGGATACAGGATGTCTCATTCCACTGCAGTCCAGTGGATTCATGATTCATGCAGATCATGAAGGTCAAGCCTCCGGGTGTAGGCAGTAGAGCTGCCAGCTGAGCTTGTTCAGCTGGTTGGCTGACCATGACTGCCTAGGTTCTGGCAGGATTGCTGAGGTGGGTGCCACAGTGGGACATCATGGGAAAGGCTCTTGCTGGTTGTTCCTTGACCTCTGGGGAACTGACTTTGAGCCATGACCTGATCTAACCTGTACCCACTTCTGCAGTCCCCCAGATCATCAGCCAGAGCCTGTGGCTCAATCCCCTGCAGTACTTCCCAAGGGAAGGAGGCCATTAGAGAGTGAATAGAGAAGCCATTAGAGAGTAAATAGAGAGGATGCCAGGTAAGCAGTCTAGGTCTGTTAACTGAGAGGCCTTTGATTCTTGGAGTTGTGCCCCACATGGAGAACCCAAGCCTTAGGAAGGTGACTGCAATGAGCAATCCCAGGTCATCCAAGGGCTGGTGGAGAAATAGCCATCAGGGAACTGTAACACCCACATTTTAGGATTGGGGCATCTTAAGCTGCCTAAGAGGAGTAAGTGTCTAAGGTCAGTGAGTGAGAAGCAAGGCTCAAGGCGTAGATGTCTCATCATCCCTCACCAGCTGAGGTGTGAGGCCAGCTGCCACTTAGTGCTCAGTTTGGGCTCAGCTAGGGCCCTCTCACCCTCCATGCAGATGTCGTCCCAAGGCCCATCTCTACATCCTCCCTGATGGTCTGTCCCAGGCCCATCATATTCTGTTACAATGACCCCAGGTTACCCTGCCATACTTTCTGCCCTGTGCCATCATCACTCACACTACCCTGCTCCCCCAGACAAGAAAGGCCACTACACAGGGAATCTGGAGGACCACTGGGCCCTGTGAGACACTGGGCTAACAGGGGAGGAAATGTGAAGAGATTGCAAAATGGCTGGGACTTTCGGTATGCACTCACTACCTGAGTAGTGGTGTAGACACCCCATGTTACTTATCATGATGAAGACCTGCTTTGTTACATCCCCTAATATTAATATGGAAGTTATTTTCTTAGAATAGTGAAACAATTAGTACAAAGAAATACCGTTTGTTTAGATTTGTGTGGAAATACTGCAGACATGTCCATTTTCCATTACAGTTCTTATGTGAGACTTGACGTGTTTATTGAGTTTTAAGATACATTTTGACCTACTCTTGGCCATTTTTGTGATCATGTTTGCAGTGTGGAGACATAGAATCCAGAAAAGTTTTGAGTGACTTTCAGCTTCTTTTAGAGTACTTACTTGTAAATTTAAAATTTTTTCCTCTGTGGGTCTCTTCAGTTTATTATTTGTTATATGCAAGGTGATAAATTTGTTTTCTTATTTGCCTCTTGTGGAAACTTTGTTTTAGAGTACTTTTTTTTTCTGTTAGATATGTGAGTTTGACTATGAGTACATTTTTTAGCACAAAATTTTTATTTTCATTTGTTTGCTTTGGTGGAGTATGTGTGTGTTTTGAGAAGGAGTCTTGCTCTGTCACCCAGGCTGGACTGAAGTGTCAGGGTCTTGGTTCACCTCAACCTCTGCCTCCGAGCTTCAAACAGTTCCCTGCCTCAGCCTTAAAAGGAGCTGGAATTACAGGTGCATGCCACCATGTCCAGCTAATTTTTGTATTTTTCATCAAGACTGGATTTCACCATATTTGCCAGGCTGGTCTCCAACTCCTGATCTCAAGTGATCCACCTGCTTTTGCCTGCCAAAATGCTGGGCTTACAGGCATGAGCCACCATTCCTGGCCTCATTTATTTGTTTATGTATTTGAACCTTGTTCTATTTTTTCATGTACATATATTTTAGAGTTATTAAAGTAATATATTTTCTCAATAGAATTTAAAAAGTAATGTTTTTATTCACTAATTATAGTATTGTGAATAGGTTAAACCTTGTGTAGTATTGTCTTTCTCTCTTTCACAAATTCTTCAATAACTCTGATACTATTCCCCCCTACCCCACCCCCAAGGAGAACATACAGATAGTTCCAAACAATTGTGGAAGTGAGTGGGTATGAAAATATAATTTGAAGGCCGGGCTGGGTGGCTCACACCTGTAATCCCCACACTTTGGGAGGCCAAGGCTGGTGCATTACCAGATGTCAGAAATTAAAGACCAGCCTGGTCAACATGGTGAAACCCCATCTCTACTAAATATTCAAAAATTAACTGGGCATGGTGGCAGGTGCCTACAATCCTAGCTACTTGGGAGGCTGAGGCAGGAGAATCGGTTGAACCCAGGAGGCAGAGGTCACAGTGAGCCAAGATCTGACCACTGCACTCCAGCCTGTGTCACAAGAGCAAAACTTTGTCTCCACCACCCCACCCAAAAAAAAAGAAGCGTGAAATTTACATAAACATAACTATCTTAAAAGTCAGCATAATTTTAATTTTATTGTAGTCATCAGTTTCAGACATTATTTTGGAGAAGTGATTACAGAAATCAGAAAAATCAAGGCCTGATGATAATAGTTAAATTAACCACACTCCAGAAGCCCAAATCTGAAAAGCAAAGATGTTTCTGATATAACAGCCCAAATTCTGTATTTCTTCTGTATTGGGCAGTGTAATATTGCACATATGAAAAACAAATGCAATGTTAAGTAAAAAGTAATGGGATTAAGAGGAGGCATTGATTAGTGAGTTAAAACAATAAACAAATAAATTGAGAAGAAAAGAAAGAAAATGATAGAAAATATACTGTCTATTGATTTAATTCAGAATAACTTTCATTTTTGTCTATTAGCATTAAATAGTACCATTAACATAATATAATTTTTCATATTGTCTTCTAAGTGGTTTTTATTTTGTATATTTGGAAACCTGATCAAATATTCTTTATACATTTTATTTTTTCCCAAATTTGCTTCCTAATAGCTAGCTAAATGCTAGTTGCCTGAATAGCTCTAAGTAGTTTGTCTTTTCCTATTAATTTTAAAATGAACTTGGTGTGTATTTTGTTGACATCTTTATTAAATCTACAGGTGTTGAAGTTGTTCACATCTCAGTCATGGATTCTCTTGGGTTTTGTCAAGGCTAAAATACTCTTTCTATGCTAACCAGTAAGAAATTCCGAACTTCAGGCCAGATCTTTGTTCTGATCTTCAGATCTGTCATATCCAACTGCATGCCTTACATCTCCACATACCAAAACCAGACCTCCATTTCATCCCCAAAACATGTTTCTTCCTATAGTATTCCACTATTTCAGAAATTCACAGCACCAAGTATCCTATATTTCAAGCTAGAAATGTACAGGATGATCCTTGAGGCAGGCTTTTTTCAATGACTCTTCATCATGTGCTTCCCACCCTTCACAAGTTCTGTGTCCTCTCCGTTAATTATGTAGTCTTAGTAAATAAAGACTGGCCCTTAAGTAACCTTCAATCATCCACTCTTTTTTTTCAATTCATATCAGTTTCTTTACAGAACAGCTGGAGCTCTGCAATGTCAATGTTGGAGTAAAGTACCATTCTCTACCAGTATTACTATTTTATTGATTACGAGATACATATTCCTTAAAAATACCCACACGAAGTTATATTAAATAACACAATTAAATGATGTCTTTGTTTTACAGAAAAGTACAAGGCAAATAGAATGAATTGTTATTATGTGATCTTTATAACTACACACACAGGTACTAGATATCTTAGACCCCACTTCATACATCTGAAATTTGGCTCTCAAAATCATTAACTTATCTTAAAGTCTAATTCTAGATTACAAAACTACCTGTTTCCACAGTATTGTGCTATCTAGCTTTAAGAACCATCTGATGCTCTGGAGGCTGAGGCAGGAGAATGGCACGAACCCCGGAGGCAGAGCTTGCAGTGAACCGAGACCATGCCACTGCACTCCAGCCTGGGGGACAGAGCGAGACTCTGTCTCACAAAAAAAAAAAAAAAAAAAAAAAAAAAGAACCAGCTGATGAATCATTAACAATAAAGAATGTCGTTTTCTTCAACACCTCCTAGCTGAGCCAAAATCTAAGTTTTCTGTGGAGATGTTGTTATGTGCAATTTCGCTAAAACTTTTACAAGTGTAACCACAGTTATGCTTCAGTGGCATACCTGTTCATCCAATACCTGCACACCTGCTTTAACACAGAAAAATTTGGAAGTTGACACGAGTGTTAACTCTTATCATTATAGACAATGACATCTGAAGTCACTTTCCAATCTTCCATGAATACATGAAATTCAAAATATCAGAACAGTCTCCAAATTGTTGATGTAATCTTGGTAGCAGTGGATCATTTACAGAAGGTAATTTTGCCCAGTGGTTAAATATTTTTGTTAAATACTGCTATTTTATAGCCATACATAGCATCAACTGACACATGGTGTATAGCTAGAAATAGTATCCAAAGAAAATGTTCAAAAATAGGTTTCATATATTTTGCTAAATTGCAAACTAGCAGGTTAATTACTACTGTGAAGTGCTAGAGAGTTGGAGTAGTATTTACGAAGAATGAAAAAGAAGATAGGGCCATATGACTTGAGAAGACTGGAGTTAGGAAAAGATAAGGTATTTATTCCTGATTCCTGGCTTAATATTATTTATGTGTAGCTTATTTTTTTTCGTGGGGCGGGGGTGGTTGTTGTTGTTGTTCTGTTTTTGGTTTTATTTGTTGTTGTTGTTGTTGTTGTTGTTTAACTTTCTCTTTTGTGTCAGACCAGAGTTTCACAAACATCCACAAATAATTACGTGGGTCATAAAACAAAATATATACACAGATATTTCTAGCTATTTTCCTTCAAAATCCTGGTTCAATCATTTGAAATGAGACCTGGAGTAATTCTAACAAGTATGCTAAGTGATTATTACCAAAATGACAATTGTGAAATATTTAGAAAACCGTGCAGGAGCTAGGTCATCAACATTTGATTATTGGTTCTTACTGTAAGGGTCAAGGATTTTGTTGAAATGACTATTTAAATGCACGTTTTATTAAAAAGGTAGAATTGAGCACTTCAGTACTTTCTAATTAGTATCTTTAAAGTATGTTTTGCTAAAGTGGCACAATTGTTTTTTCATTTGAAGTTAGTTAGCATTATGGCCACAGATGACTTCTCAGTTAGCTTTTTGAAAATCTTCAGATCATAAATTTTAAAAATTATCTTGGGTGTTTATAAAACTCCAGAACATCACTAAGAAAAATATAAATAAAAATATCAGTATCTAAAATAATCAAAATAACTCGTACAAATATACTAGAAAAATATATATACAATCTAGTAGAAGAAAGCAGTGCAGGTAAATAGATCCTTTCTAGAAAAGAAGAAAGTCAAATGACCAACAAAAAATGACTAGATACTTGAGCTTATTAGTAATCTGGAGATATAAATCAAAACCACCTTACGTTCCAACTTTTGTTCATTAGCTTGTCAACTATTAAAATAATAACTACTGAGGGTAGTCAAGAATGTAAGGAATGGACATTTTTTCCCATCAATCCACAGGACTATCTAATGATATTTAGTCAAATTCGGGTTACTAAAACCTTTATTTTTCCAATGGAAACATTTTTTTATGACAAAAGATCCTGAAATCTTTTGTTATACAAAATCATTTATTATTTAATATATTATTCCCTTATAGGCAAATTGTTTTTACTGTATTGATAGATCTACAAAATAGTTATCCTCAAACTATTTTAGAAAATGAAATCCCTTCCTAAATGTAAAACCACAATTACATATCTTGAAGCAAAACAGAAAAATAACTTATTTACATTTATTATTTAAATATGAGAAATAGTAGGCAGAATAACGATTCTGGAACAATTTATATGAATTAATCTGTTTCTTAACAATAATTATTCATAGTTATTTTCTGGAAAATGCATTTCTTTTAATTTTATATTGATTTTTAAATACAGTTACTTGCAAGCTTTTCCAAAGCTGATTCTTCTTGTCACCAATAAAATTTGTCACCAATGTTTAGCTTTTTATCTGAACATTAAAAATCATTTATCACACATTGTTCAATGTTTTATTTCTGGCACAATAAAATTTCAACAGCTTTATTTTGTTTCCAATGATTGATTAAAAATTAAAACCATTTTATATTTAATTTTCTGTTTGAAACATCTAAATGGCATATTCAATTCTTTTGGAATCTTCTGTAGCTAATGGAGATAACATACTAACAATTACTGATGCATGTTTCTTAAGTGAAGAAAAATTAGAATTAAAAATGTGTGCAATTGATTTTAAAAGATAGTAATATGATGTAAATAAAAAGCCAGGCATCTCAGAATTACATGCTTAATTTTTCCAGATTCACATATTAAACCTGTGAAAATTTCATCTTCAGGCATAGATTTCTTAATGTAACTAACTATTACCTTTTGAAATAGCAGCTGCTTTTACCCCTCAGCCCTCTGGATTTCAGGATATCACTTTTAGCCTGTGGTCCTCACATGGATTCCAAGACTTTATGATTACACCATGTGTTTATTGGCACTTTTCCACCCATAATTTGATTGAAAGGGAAATTCAGTAGTTTTTAGTTAAATATCTACTTTCATTTTTATGTCATTGCTGCTGAAACAGATTTTTTTAAAAATAGTCATTAGCAAATAGCCCATAAATAGGTAGTTGTAGGTATATGAGAGATGACAATACCACTGTGGCCAGATGAATCATCTACTCTCTGTGTGCTAAGCTTCTATCTCCAGCACATACTTTACATATGTCTAGCCTATTATTTCCTTCATTTTCCCCAGCCCTACCATATGATGACCTGGGGGTGTCATGTAAGTGGACCACATGGAAAGAGGAAAAAATACGTCAAATACTTCTCTCATTAAAAGGCAAGATTGGAAGAAACTACTCATCCCCAGCCACTGTTGACTCCGTGCATATTTATTTATTATCACTCACTCTGCTGCATGCTGCCCTTGAAAAAGTAGCAGTATCTGTATTTTGTGTGAACTGTGTCAGGAAAATAAAGTTGATTTTCAGATTTATCCTCCTTCTAAAGTCATAATTCTGTTACCATTTTATTTTTCTCACGTACTGATAGAGGCCTGACAATAGTTCTAATTATTAAACAGAATGAATATTTAACACACACATGCTGGTTCTAATCAATGTAACTCACAATAATACTTCATTAAAAATGAAAAATCTAAGAAAAATCTAAGATATATACTAAGCCGATTAGCCTGAATCAACAATAGTAATAAAATGGTAGTCCAGGGAGCTAATGAGAATGTTTTATCCCTTCAGAGTTAAACTGTACACACATGCAGTCCAGCCATTCTTCATATATATTCATTAGAAACTCTCACACATGTGTACCTGGAGGCATAGGGAAGGTTTTTTATTGTAGCATTTCAATAAACACATCATGGAATATGAGAATTCAGTAGACTGAGAACTATGCCATCAATAATGGCAGCTCTCAACAGGAATGTTAACAGAAAAAAAAATATGCGAAATAATACACAGCTTATTCACGTAAACATTAAAATGTTATAAAACAACAGCATTATTTAGAAACGAATATTGTGATCAATTTAAAACACATGAAGGTAATATCAAGTTCATGATAATGGTGCCTCTGAAAATGGAAGAAAAGAAATGAACTTGAGGGCATATATTCCAATTACAACCAGAAGTGATGTAAATAGAACATGGAATGTATTAATAGCTGATAGTTTTAAGTGGGGTTAAATTGGTGTTTGTTATATTATTTTGTATTTGTTTATTTTTTTTAAATTTTACTCAAAAACAAACTAACTTTATAGTGAACAATATACTGTTTATGTTGGAATCACCGTGTGAAGTAATTGCTTTAAAATTTCCCTGTCCCCATTGCCACTTCCAAGGAATTGAAAAAAAATAAAAATTAGAACATGTGGTATTTTTCAAAGAAAAACATGTTACAAGTATAAAATAAAATATATTACCAGCACATCACATTTTTTGACTCATTATCCATAATCGTGTAGTAGGAGAAGAAGGAAGGATATAGGCAGAATTGCACATATCAGTAGAGGAAATAATTTTATGTTTATTTAAAATATCTTCTTAAGACATACTAGTGGCCAAGAAACATAAGAAAAGTGCTCAACATCACTGATCATCAGAGAAATCAAAATCAAAATCACAACAAGATACTATCTCATACCCAGTCAGAATGACTATTATTATTAAAAAGCCAAAATAATAATAAGAAGAAGAATATGGGCAAGGCGGCAGGGCAAAAGGAACTCTTATACACTGGTGATGAGAATGTTCAGTCACTGTGGAAAGCGTTTTGGGGATTTCTAAAAGAACTAACAATAGAACTTCCATTCCACCCGGCAATCCTATTACTCGGTATATGCTCAAAGGAAAATAAAACATTAAAGCTACCAAAAAGACACATGAATTCTCATATTCATCACCATAGTGAAGACATGGAGTCAACCTAGGAGGCCATCCACAGTGGAAAGGATAAGGAAAATGTGGTACATATGATCCCTGGAATAGTACACAGCCATAAAAAGATCAAAATCATGTCCTTTGCAGCAACATGGATGCAGCTGGAGGTCATTAACCTAAGCAAACTAATGAGGAAACAGAAAATCAAATATTGAATATTCTCACTTATGAATAGGAGCTAAAACTTGGGTCACACAGAAATAAAGATAGGAACATTAGACTCTGGGGACTCCAGAGAGGGGACAAAGGGAGAGGGGCAGGGGCTGAAAATCTTCCTACTGGGGACAAGGTTCCCTGTCTAGGTGAAGGGATCAATAGAAGACTAAATGTCAGCATCATGCTATATACCTATGTAACAAGCCTGCACATGCACTCTCTGAATCTGTAATAAAGATGGAAATAAAAACAAAAAACATTATTAAAGGAAAAATATATTACATTATAGAATTGACATTATTGCAGTGATACATAATTTAAATATGCTAATAAAATCTACATAAGCTTCATGGAAACAGTAAAAAGTCTCCTGACTGTCTTTGAAAGTATAAAAATGGGATGACTACCTTATTCAAATTAACTAGACTTCAGGTGTATTAATTAAGAGAGCAATAGTTGAGTCGATGAAACAATAATAGACAAGTGATAACTGATGTCAAAATTATACTTTGTTATATTACCTTTGAAATCATATCTCAAGTTTTCTTCTATTTTGAGAAACATGACTCTGCATATATAGAGAACAAAGATTGCTTTGGCAGATTAGCAAAATTTTAGTAGAGCGAATTTCATCTTCAAATCTGATAAGCACTTTCCAATCCATAAAACTTTGTTAGAAAAAACTGCGAATCAGGCTAGACACACATGTCAAAGAGGCTGCAAATCACTTATGCCTCATTCTCGTTTTACCATGATAATGCATGGCACTTATATAGTGTTTCTCAGATTGAAAGAGCCTAGGAACTTTAATTAATCCTTAGGCTACCCAGTGAGAGAGTCGTTAAGAAGCCCCTTGAAGAGATCATTTTAACGATATAACTCACACTTGCTTAAACATAATTCAGCATATGTGCCGTGTTGTATTTTCCTAGCTTTCTGTTTCACAGAAATATTTATCTGTGAATATATGATGCATAGGTATCTACTATGAATAGAATTATGTAGACTGCACTCTGTCTGCCACTAAAAGCTAACAGATAGATGTACATCCAACACATAAAAAATCTGGTACATTCTGCTGTATTTTCTTTTCTTATTCATTTCATATCTCATTTTCACATATTTCACAATGGACTTCTTAGATTTGAATAGGCTAAAAATTTTAAATGAGGAATATACAATTCTCTTGTTAATGTTAATAATTACTTTAGTCTTTTGGAAAGTGTATCCAAACTAAATGTTTATAATTATGCTGAACATAAAAGAATATCATATGTGAATGCTTCACCCAAATGAAATGATATTTAAGTATTCGATTTAGAATTCTCTCTAGTAGGATTTCCTTCTCTGCAGGTAGCTGGCTACAGGGGCCTACCAAAATGAATCTATTTCTGCAGTAAATACCAACACCGGGTTACTCAGGAAAGAACTCTTTCAGTCTGCAAAACACAATACATCTTTTCCCTTAGCAGGTTAAATTCTTTATACAGTTTTACTGCTCAACTAAAATTTCAATTAAAGTTAACCATTTTCCTTTTCATTACAAAGAAAATCTGGTTACTTTCTTATTACTTCTCCAAAATCTATTCTCTATAATTATCTAAAATTACATAGACATACACACATGTATACAAAAGAAACAGTACAACTGGAAGACCAACCAATGTGTACATCTCTTCTGTTGTAAAAAAAACTTTCTACTGTACTACTCGCATTAAAGTTATAGTTGTAATTCAATCAATGACCTATTTTAAATGAGTGCCTATGATATCACTATGATTTTAAACAAGTGTGTACAATGCAAGAAACATTTCTTTATGTATACACTTTATTTGTAAATACATTTGTGCTGTATAGTTAAAATGGCAACTTTGTTGTCAAAGATTGATACTGGCTAAAGTTTTGTTTCTTAATACATTCTTCTTTAACTTTATCCAGAATGTTTTGAAATAGCATTCATATATTTACTCTAATTTCATCTGGGAATAGATGGCCGAAGAAAAATGGAGAAAACCATTTTTTTCCCCTATAAGTTTGTCATCTCCTGAGTGTCAAAACTTGTCATGAAAGGAGAGATGCATCTGCTGCTCTTACTTTAGGACCAGACTTTCCACCAATAGATTATAAATGTGAAGATATCTGCCTACTTAAAGCCACTGTTGTGCAGAAAACACTATTACACTCTGAGATGGAACCCGAAGGATTGGCCTTGGGAACTTTGAGACTTTGGTCAACTGATTTCTAAGCTAATTTCTAAGGATGTTCTCTGTTGCAAGAGTTATTGACTCTTTAGTCAAACACTCTATCATGGAAAATCTAACCTAGTGGGTCATTTGGTTATGAGAAGATACAAAATAAGAAAAATATTCCTGGAATGCAGATAGCCAGAACTATAAGTCTTCAAGGAAAAGTACTCTCAGTAACAATGTGAAAGTTTTTCTGAATTTCCATTTCGACATTATGATAATTAAGACACATTACGTAGCATTTCTGTAAATTATATCTGGTTTTGAAAATATTTACCTTTGAATGTGGATTTACCTTTAAAATTAATATTGTTTTGTAGGACCATTTGTATGTATAAAGTATGCAACATTTTATGGGCTCTCATACATGGACATCTCATACAAAGCAAGTGATGAGACAAATATTTGAGATGCGTTAGGGTGGATGAAGAGGAAGCACTGTTTTTACTCTCTGGGTCTCTAATTTCTGCTAAGACAAACTACAAAATAATTACAAATAAGAGTATAAAAAAGAATGACTCAATCTCTTGTGTCCAATTGTTGTTTGGTATTCTATAAACCCTTTATGCTATAGCTAAGAGTTAAAATGTTTTAAACATTTGATGTTGGTCTTTAGGACACCAAGTGGAGGCCAGGGAACACATGCAGTTGCTGCCTGGGGGATGTCATCTAACGAAGTAAGTCGATAGCGGGCAGCTGAATGGGTAGTGGTCCAGTGCCAGGTGTTTAGCTGAGACTTGTATAAGTTTCTCAGAAATTCTCCAAAGTATTTGAGGGAAATGAAACTGGTTTCAGCTAGAGAACATCCTATCGTGTCTTGAGGAGAGAAGTGAGCAAGGCACACAATTTGAGACAGCAAAAATACTAGGTTATGGCAGGAGCATAGAAAATCTCAGGCAGCTGTTTCACATGACAAGGAAATATACACTATTAAAATAGCTGCATAAACTGGGAGTTGATAAGACTGCGGAAAACCAGGGCATGGGCAAAGCTGACTAGGAACAACTGGACCCAGCATGGTGTTGAATTTCAGGTAGATTTCACCTTGGAGAAAGCGAAAACATTACTGCTACTACCATGCAGCTCTGCTACTGCCATGCAGCAGAGCAACTGATCAAAGGCAGCAACTGTCTAACTATGGCTGGTTCACATGTGAAAAGTAGAAATCCCTGTTTAAGTCATGCTTACTTTTTCTGTTACATGAAGTAAAAAACATTCCTTACTGACACATTGTTTCGTTTTCTTCCTTATTCTCTACCGTTTATTTTCTTCTCACATTACTTAAAGTTTGTAATTTATTTTGTCAAATGTATGCATGAGGTAACACTGCAGTATTGTAGAAAGCACACTGCACTGAAAGCAGACTCATACTGAAATGGGAAAATGTCCCTTATCCCCTCCCCCGCTGGGCGTGCAATGAGGACAGGTTGTGGGGCTCTGATTCCAGGGAGCGTCTGGGGTGAATGTTTACACCTCTGGAATCCCCAACTGGCATGTGTTACACGGTGTTATTTTAGCTTATCCATCTATGGGTGGCTTGTGTTAGTCTGCTCCATCAGACACTCTTCCTTACTGCAAAGACAGAGGGCTATCTGGATCCCGGGGTTTCTTGCCTGCTGTACCTGAAGAATTCGCTGACACATGGGCTTGGAGAATAAGTGCAAGGTTTCACGGAGTGGCAGTTCTCAGCAGATGGATGGGGAGCCAGAAGGGAGGTGGAGCGGGAAGGTGGATTTCCCTCGGAATGGGGCAGCCCAGTGCTCTCCTCCTACAGCCCTGCGGAACTCCGTGGTTCTTCCGCAGTGGATGGCCTGCCTACTCAGGCCTTGTGCTCTCCTTCCTCTCGTGTCGTCTCGAAATCCAGTTGCTGTGTCTTTTTCTGCTGATGGTTCCTCTCGACGTCCAGCTGCTGTCTCACCACCTGCTAGGGTCTCGGGGTTTCTTATAGCACAGGATGGCTGTGTCACATGTCAGAGTGGTCTTGGGAAATGCAACAGTTGGGCAAGAAAAGAGACATGCGAGTCCTCACCCCTCACCTGGGTCAGTGAGCACAGGCCTGAAGGTGGAGCCCTAGCCAAGGACCATGACCTCCTCTACCCAGCACTTCCCTGCCCCCCTTCCATATCAGTATTTTTTATTTAAATCTCCAAAAAGAGTACCCAAATTCTTTAGAGAAGACAATTGGAGAAAATGGCATTAGAAGAGTCGAAGAGTCATGTGCAGTTAGTACTTTTATCATTGAGAGAAAGAATGATTCTTTTCTCCCACAACGTTTTTCTCCCAAACATACTTTTTGCAAATTCGTATTCTTTTTTTTTTTTTTTTTTTGAGACGGAGTCTTGCTCTGTCGCCCGAGCTGGAGTGCAGTGCAAGCTCCACCTCCCGGGTTTACGCCATTCTCCTGCCTCAGCCTCCGGAGTAGCTGGGACTACAGGCGCCCGCCACCTCGCCTGGCTAGTTTTATTTTTTGGTTTTTTTTTTTTTTTTTTTTTTTTTTTTTTTTTGTATTTTTAGTAGAGACAGGGTTTCACCGTGTTAGCCAGGATGGTCTCGATCTCCTGACCTCATGATCCGCCCGTCTCGGCCTCCCAAAGTGCTGGGATTACAGGCTTGAGCCACCGCGCCCGGCCGGAAATTCCTATTCTTACAGATCCGGTCAATTGTTCCTGCCCTAAGAATGTTCTCCAAAGCCCTCTAAATTTTCCTTCCTCACCAAGAAATTATGAATTTCCTTCCTCACCAAGAAAGTTAGTAAATTTTATATATTGTAACACTTGTCACAGTACCTTGCAATTTTTGTTCTCTTCATTCTCCAATTAAGCTATGAATGTTTTGAAGGAAAAGGCTATAAAGACAATGGCATGTCATCATGACCTATTTAATTAATTAATTACATTTGTAGAGTTAGGTCTTGCTAGGTTGCCTGGGCTGGTCTCCAACTCTGGGCTTGAAACAGTCCTCCTTTCTCAGCCTCCCAAAAAGCTGGGATTCCAGGCATGAGCCATTGGACCTCAAAGAGGAAATTTTAGATTTTAGAGTGTTGCAATATGTTAGACTTAAGTTATTTTCAAGTTTGCAGTAGCAGTGGCAATTGAGAATATTTATTTCTTATGGCACGAGTGTGATTTCTCGTGTCTAGTCATCTTTTTGAAATCTTTATTCTGTTTACTTAAACCCTAAAATCTGGTAGTCAGCTCAGCTGAAAACTGAGTACATGGTTGTCTTTGTATTGAGTTATGAAGACAAATGCAGGGAGATATTAAGGACAAAGACATTTATTTTGTATATAAAACACCTATCATTTTATTATGGCCATATATTTGAAGAGTTATTATATTTGGTATGAGAAGAATTATGTATTGCTTAGTATATCTCTGGTGTTATTTAGGCAAATCTATATTTCTTGTGTCATATTATCTCATAGTATAGTATTATGAGCTAAATACAGTTACCTTCTCACTTTACAGATAAACTGAAAGTTACTTAGAATTCATAGTTCATTGGAAGATTAAAATAAGTCAATAGAAATATCAATTATACAAAAGACTAAGAACTCAGTTTTTTTCTTGCAAATAGTGAAACATTTGTTTCTTTTAAATAAAAGAGGTACTGGAGTGGATGAAAATGGTAATATTATACATCATTTAAGTTGCCTCCCTACATGCACAAATACGCACTTGAGCACACAATTGGGATGCCATGTTGCCAGTATTGTTTAGATTTATTTGCTTTGAAATGTTTATGCTAAAGCTTTATCCTTGTAGGTGAGGCATCATATATGGCATAGGTAGTTTATTAAAATACCCTGAAATACATACTTTAGTAGCCAATTTCTCAACTTTATTTTAATCAGGAGTTAGTGATGTATGGCACTCCTAGCAAGTAAATGAATGTTTGAATTGCTGTGAGTTATTTTAGTAATTGCTCAGTTAACAAAGCTCTTTACTTGTGCAATAGCATATAAATGTGGGACATTAAAAATTAATAACATGATTTATGTAACTAAAAGCTGCCATCTAATGTGATATTTTTCAGTAAGATGATAGCAGTTATGCTGAAAAATAGTCATTCCCATAGCTTGAGCCATTATAGCAATTCTTACGTGGGGGTTTCACAGTCAGATTCCAGTTCTGGTCAAAAGTGATTAACACAGTGGTTATTAATGAGAAGAGATTTTGAGATATCCAGCCATGTTTCGGTGTCAGTGTCTTGAAGGGATGGATTTGTCATATTAATAAGAAAGACTGCAGTAGACTGGATACTAAGAAACATATTGAATTGTTTTTCTTGTCCTCTGTAACATGAAAGGTCAATTCAAGATATAGAAACAAAGGAACATTTCACAGCATGGCCTGACATTTCACTGAACTTTTATCCTTTTAACCATATACAAAGATTATTAAATATGCAAAGGTAGTACTACTATAGGAAGAAAAAGGAAGAGTCAGAGGTCACAATCCACAGCAAGGTAACAGTATCTTGTGGATCGCACCCTGAGAGGTAATTAAAGTGAGAATCAACTTTCAGTTTGCCGACAGGAATCAAGGAGAATGAAGCTATCAGCAGTTAACATTATTGGACTAACTGAGATGAATGTGGACAGAGATTTTGTTGGCTTCCCATCAAATTGAGTATAGATAAGGGAACCACTTATCACATTTCAAACATATAAAGTTGTGGACTAATTAGAAGATGACACAACCCATATATTATAGGTGTCTCATATAAATATATATGTGCATGTGCAAACTTGCAGTGTGCAAATATATATGTGCATGTGCAAACTCGTAGTGTGCAAATATTTAGATACAAATATGTATCTAAATATATACAAATCCATTGACCAACAGTTAGAAATTATTCTCTCATTTTACCATTCCCTTTCCTAGAATTTTGTCACAGATATAATTTTTCCACCTGTTTGAAGCCTGCTCTCTGGAGGCATGTAATGTATAGATACAGTAAACATATGAGATATCACAGTGTTTGTGTCAGAGAGAACAGTAGCACCAGTGTTATAAAAGATTAATTGTGAGGAGAAAGTTATACTTCACATTACTACAAATACAGAAGTATGATTTCATCAAAAGCTGAAATCAGTCAATATAATGTGTTTTCAATGTTTTATTTAAAATACATAATTTCAAAAGGATTACTCAAGTAGAATAATGGTACTGGTAATAAATAATGTTGAAGAATTCCCTTTAATTTGCTGATTATTTAAAATGTAAGTAATATACTAAAAAGTACTGTGTAATATAGTTTCATGAAGCATTCTGAATGGTTTTCATAAAATTAATAGTCTCAATGGAATATTTTAAGACAGAGAAAGTTGCATATATCATTGTATTGTATTTTCACTTTATTATTTGCTTGCATGTCATAACTGATGGAAAAATATTTATATTTACACATATACAAAATGTGGATTTTTGTTTATGATTCCTAGTAAGACAAAGTTACCAATAATTTTATCTATATAGGAAAATTTTTACAAGCCCAAAATTCTTAACTTTCTTTTATTTTGAAGTTTTGTATTTCAGTCTAGGTATGAGATGAAATTGACTGTGATCATTCTTTGTTTTCACTATGATGTCTGAGTTTCTGATACAGTGTCATGAATGTATAATCTTTAAAGCTTGCTTGCCTCTTCTTCTTCATCTCCCTTCGGACCTGCATATGTGATTTCTGCAGTAATGTGCATCATTATCTGAAAGATACAGCTGCTGAAAGATACAAGCATAAATACAATTCTTACTTTCAGTGAATCTTTAGGAACAGACAAGTAAAACTGAAAGAAAATTATGGTATAAATGTAAGTAAGCTGTTTATCACAGAGGTACAATAAGGGTGAAAATAAATTTAAAAATACATGCCTCATCCAAAACATGAGGTAGTAAAAATGAAAAATTTAATTCGACATAAAGAAGAGTTTAAAAGGTATGATTATTTCTGGTGAGAGCAAATAGCTCAGAAACCATGAGGAAGTCCTGCAAAGCTACATGATGGAATTGCAGGTCTGGATGGGGAGCCTGGCTCTGGGGTAGTGTTCCAAAGTCGTGGTCAGGTTGAGGTCCTTCGGGGGTCCGAGGTGTCTCAGCGGAAGAACTGGGAAGGGGAAACGCAGGCTTCACCCCAGCTGGCAGGCCACCTTAGCCCACCTGGATGAAATTGTCCCTTGACGGTCCTCTTTCTCCTTCTTGGACAGACAGGTGGAGAAACTCAGCCATCCCGAGGCAGGATGAAATTTGCCTTTCATCAAAACGTCTACTTCCACAATGAAGTGATCATTAAGGAGTATTGCACGGGCATCCTCAATAAAGAGTGCCTCCTGGCATGATAGAGAGTGTGGTATGTGGGAAGCTAGGCCTGGCATGAGCCATCCCAACTCCTCTCTCTCCAGGATACAGGGCAACTCCACTGCAGTCTAGTGGTTCTAGGGTCATACCGGTGAATACCCCAGTTTCAGGCAGGGCACTGCCTAACTGAGCTTCTCCAGTTGGTTGGCTGAGGGTGACTGCCCAGGCTATGGCAGGATTGCTGAGGTGGGGCGGTGGTGGGGCATCATGGGAAAGGACATTGCTGGTCATTTCTTGGCATCGGAGAAACTGGCTTTTAACCAGAACCTGATCTGTCATGACCACTTTGCCCAGTCCTCCAGATCATCAGCGAGGCGCTGTGGCTCAATCTCCTGCAGCACTACCCCAGGGAGTTAGGCCCTGAGAGAGAGAACAGACAGGAGGCCTGGGGAGCAGACTAGGACTGGGGGCTGAGAGGTCTGTGAGTCCTGGAGCTAGGACACACAGAGAGAAGCCAAGGCTCAGGGAGGAGACTGCAGTAAACAAACTCAGGCCATCCATGGCCAGGAGGAGGAAGGCCCATCAGGAAACTGTAGCACCCACATTTCAGAATAGGGGAACCCTAAGCCACTTAAGAGGCAGAGTAGCTAAGATCAGTGGGTAAGAAGCCAGGCTCAAAGGATAGCTGTCTCATCATCCCTTGGTAGCTCCCTTCCCTGCCCTGAGGCCTGGTACCACCTGGGGACCAGTTTGGACTCAACCAGGGCACTCTCACCCTCCATACAGATGCCCACCTGAGGCCCGTCTAGGTCTACATCCTCCAAGAATGACTCTCCCAGGCCTGTCAAGTTCTGTTTCAATGACCCCAGCCTCCCCTGACATGGTTTTTCCCCTCTGCCATCCTCATTCACCCAGCCCCTGCCCACCCCCAGAAAAGGCCACCGCAAGGGAATCAGGAGGACGACAAAGGGCTCACAGGAGAGAAAATGTGAAGAGACCACAAAACGGAAGGGGACCTTCTGTATGTGTTCAGGAAGGCCATATGACTGGACATTAAGGCCCACCTCACTATTGGTGAGGACACCCTGTGTCTCTTAGCCCTGAGCATGTGCACACAAACACATACATTGTCTAAATGGCATTGACATCATCGCTACCTAAGTGATCTACAGATTCTACACAACTCCTGTAAAAGTATCAGTGACCCATTCTTCATAAAAAAAGAATTTGAGAATTCTAAATTTGCGATGAAATGACAGAAGATCCTGAAGACCCTGAGTAAACCAGTAAAAATCACAAAGCTGGAGGCATCACACCACCTAACTTCACAATATACAACAAAGTTTTATGTACCAAAATAGAACAGCACTGGCAGAAAAGCAGAGACATGAGCTTATGAAAAACAATAGGGGCTCATAACTAAGTCCCTGCATTTGCAGCTCACGGCATTTTCACAAAGAAACCAGAACACCCAGTGGAAAATCAAGTAACTTCTATAAACTAGGATGGGGAAAACCTGAATATCCACATAAAAGATTTTACAAGTAGATTATTTCTCACCAAACTCCAATGTCAGACCTAAAATGATAAAAATACCAGAAAAAATCACAATGAAGAAACTCCATGAGATCGCTGTGGGCAATGACGGTCTCAAAGTGACTGCAAGAGCACAGCAAACACCATCAGAAATAGAGAATGGGATTATATCAAACTAAAGTGCTTTGGCATACCACAGGAAAATAAACGGAGGGAAGGGATATCCTATGGGATGAAAGAAATTACTGGATCACCATATATCTATTGATGAGTGAATATTTACAGTACATAAGGAAATCCAACATCTCGATAGCATGAAAACAAATGGGCTAAAGATGTAAATAATTTTTGTGAAACAAAGACATGCAGTTGCCCAGAAAACACACTAAAAAGTGCTCATCATCCCTAATCCATCAGGAAAATGCAAATTGAAACCACAATGAGATTTCATCTCACTTCAGTCAGAATGTCTATTATCCAAAAGAGAAAAACAAAAAACAAATAAACAAACAAAAACCTCATGTATGGTAAGGATGCAGAGAAAAGGAGATCTTTGCACACTTTTGGTGAGAATGTAAATTAGTGCAGGAATTGCAAGATGCTTTATGGCTTTTATTTAAGTAAAAAGAGTCTTTGGAAATCTACAAGTAGAACCACCCACCCTATGATTCAGCAAACTGGAATACCGGGGCACATCCACAAGTACACAAATCAGTATCTTGAAGCAGTGTGTGCATCCATGCAATTATTACTGTACTATTTACATTTTCGCTATAGCCAAAATACAGAAGCAACCTCAGTGTCCCTCAATTGATGAGTGGATTAAAAAAAAAAATGGGGCACATACACATAATGGAAAAATGCACTGCAATTACAAAGAAGGAAATCCTGCCAAGTTGTGACAATGCGTGTGAATCTGGTGAATGTGTGCATGCCATTTTGTTAAGTGACATAAGCCAGGTATCAGAAAGGCAGATAGCACATGACCTCATTCCTATGTGAAATCTAAAAAGCAGACCTCACAGAGGTAGTGACTCCACTGGTTGGGGTGGTGTTTAGTGAAGAGGGTGCACTGAGGAGAAGTGGGATCAAGAATACATATTTCTAGTTAGAGAGGAGAAATAGGTTGAAATCCTTTCCTACACCATGCTGACTATAATTAGTGATAACACATTCTTTCTCTAAAAAATTCTAAGACAGTGTATATCAAGTTTTATCATCACCAAAATGACAAGTATGTAAGGTCATGCGTGCATTGATTAGCTAGATGTATCTAATGCATAACATATGAACTTTCAAACATCACTTCTTAAGTTATAAATATGTATCATTTCATATGACAATTTAAAAAATAAACATACAATTTCTAAAATGCCTTAAGAGGATAAATGTCGATAAAGTATTTTATTATGAGAAGTGCTTTTCTTTTCTACTTACATCAATGTCTTCTTCATGACACAGGAAAGAATGCAATGTCGTTTGGTAACTTAAAAAAGATCCATAAAAATAAAAATAAATCCCAATGTAGACGATCAGTTGAGAGATAGAAATTACAGCTCCAGAGAATATGGTCTGTGAATTTAAACCTTCACTGCATGTTTCAAAAGAAGACCTGAGAAGGCAGATGATAAAAGCAAAAAACTCAAAAACCATTTCAGGGCCCTGGGTCACAACTGTTATCCCAGCACTTTGAGAGGCTGACGGGGGAGGATTGCCTGCACTCAGGAGTTCCAGACCAGCCTGGGGCAAGAAGAGCCCATGTCCGAAAAGGAATTAATTAGTTAATTAATATGTAGCTGGAAGGTGTGATGCATATGTGTAGTGCCGGCTATGTGAGAGTCTGAGTTGGGAGGATCCTATGGGTGTGCGGTGTCCAGGCTGCCGTGGGCTGAGATCGTGGTGCTGCTCTCCAACCTAGGAGACAGAGTAAGACCTATTGTTAGGAAACAAGCAAAAAAAAAAGTCACATTAGGTAAATTAAAACTACGTAGTGTGAGGAGAATCAAAATAAATGAAACATCATTAGAGGCTACACTATCCTATGAAAGAAACCAGCTTTCACATAATAACAGCCCCAGATGGGGAGAACAATGAGAAAGGGCAGAGAGAACACTGTAAATGACAATACACCAACCTTCCTAAATGAGTTAGAAGACACGAATGTACAAAGAGTACTTCCTTTGGCCTCAAAGCCCTTGATAACAAATGTCTTTTTTTGAATCCCTGATACGCATTTAGCTCGCCTGAACCTCTTGGTGAGGTTCTGAGACCATGATGTGCCCGTTCTGTATGCTCTCATTTTGTTATTTCACATCACTTATAGGTCATAACAAATCATGATTCTTTGACATTGTTTAACAAAAAGAAGAACTCAGATAAAGTTCACTAAGCAATAGTTTATCATATTTCATAAAGAAATTCTGTATACATGATGTTTGTTAAAAGGATAATGTAAAATAAAAATGTAGGCAGAAGTACGTTTTCTTCATTTCATCATTGTGCTTGTGTTTACACAACACATATCTCTGAACTATAGCTGCCTCCTGGAAAATGATCTGACACAATCTCTTGAAAGTTCTCATTCCACTTTGGAGACCACAGGCATAACCTGCTTTTCCACTTTTAGACCTTTTGGATATACTGAGTGGGATGAGTGGGATCCATGTGACCTTTGGCTTCATTGTAATGCACGATTTTTTTAAAACTGCCATTTCTACATAGGCCTGAAATAAATTGTTAATTATAGCTCACCAAAAAAACTCATCTCCTTTATAAGATTTTTATAAGAGAAATTTCACCCAGACATGGAATTCTTTATAAGCTGAGATTCTCTATAAGAGGAATTTCATCCAGACATGAAATTCTTTATAAACTGAGATTCTTTATAAGAGGAATTTCATCCAGACATGAAAACAATAATCTGATGCCACTGCCAACAGATTCAGAATTACAAACCACATAGATGAAGGATAGGGAGATAGCTGATACAGATGGAGGGGTGCATGGGGAAGGAAGGGAGGGAAGAAAGGAAGGGTTTAAGGGAAGGAAAGGATCAAAGGAAGGGAGAGAGAGTGATAGATTTTCAAAGACACGGATACAAACTCTAGCACAGTTGTAGAGATAGAGTGTACAAATTAACACAGGCAGTGTGGAAACATATCAGACAGATAGACACATAGGTAGAGTCAGAGAAAAGATACAAACCCACATAGAGAAATAAACGTACAGAAATACACACACTTAGCAGTTTAAACATGAAAGAACACCAAGACCCTGACACTAGAAATAACAGAGGTATTTCAGAGTTACTGAGGCAGAATGCAAATTTGTCAGTGACCTTAGCATGCGTGGCCCATGTGCATGGATATTCAGAGGAAGAAATAATAGACAGACTGTATAGTTCAGCACGATCCCTGATAATACCTAAACAATGGAGCTCATGTGAAATCACTACACTGAACTGCATGTAGGGTTTGAGGAAGAAGAAGCCCAGTCAGTCATGTTCACTTGGTGGGGTGGCCAATATGGCTGAACCACCAGCCCTTGGCATGCCCGTCCATTGTAGACAGTTCCTGGATTGGTGCCTGCCTTGGGAAAAGCTTTTTCCCTACCACCATTTAAAAAAAAAGGTAGCTCCAAAACTAGCCCTGGCATCTACTTACCATATTTTTCTTATCAATTTACCTCCTAGAAAAATCATTGCAAGATTCTTTCCTCAATTTTTTCCTAGACATTAAATTTAGGGCAAGACCTTTTCAGATGATCTGGTTATAGGGAAGTCCCCACACGTATCCCAAACTGGGTTGTCCTGACTGCACACAGCAATCTGCTGCTCCACTCCCACTCTTTACATTATTAACCTTATGCAAAGTATGCTGAAAAGCCCACAGAAAATAAAAAGGCCCAGGGCTCTAGAAACAATCTGCAGTGTCAATCATGGGGGAGAACAGAGACTCACTAGGGTTTGCATTAGCACAAAGTGCACTTGTAATGGTGTTAGCTGCATACATTATTGGCTCCTCACCTAATAAGAATCTTGGAGAAGAGTTCAACCCAACTAAAGAAGTAAACATCAACATTAGTGTCCCATATCCTAGGTCATTAAGTGACAGAGAGTCCATGCATGGATCCTCCAGCAATCTTATATTTCACAAATCCACCCCTTTCCCCTCACTTCTGCATGCTTGTGTTTTCGCTTAGTGACCTATGCCAAAAAAAAAAAAAAAAAAAAAGCGGCCTCTACTTCATAATCCTAATACTACTAAACTGGAGTGGAATGAGAAGCCCTGTATTCTACAGAGAAAGGATTTTGTGGGAAGGGGGCTGGATCACATTGGGAGGGGTGGCTCGTGCCAGTAATCCCAGCACTTTGGGAGGCCAAGGTGGGTAAATCATGAGGTCAGGAGACTGAGACCATCCTGGCTAATGCAGTGAAACCCCGTCTCTACTAAAAATACAAAAAAAAATAGCCAGGAGCGTTGGCAGGTGCCTGTAGTCCCAGCTACTCAGGAGGCTGAGGCAGAAGAGTAGCCTGACCCCAGGAGGCAGAGCTTGCAGTGAGTCAAAACTGTGCCACTGAATGCCAGCCTGGGTGAAAGAGTGAGACTCTGTCTCGAAGAAGAAGAAGAAGAAAAAAAAAGTGTAAACTGAATGCCTTTCCATATGCCTCTCCATACACCTTACATGCCCATGTCTTCTCATGTTGATGGGACACCTGGTCCTGAAAGACTGATTGTCCCCAAAAAGGATTATGCATTCACCTTTAAAAGGAGAACATGGGGCGGAGCAAGATGGCCGAATAGGAACAGCTCCAGTCTCCAACTCCCAGCGCGAGCGACACAGAAGACCGGTGATTTCTGCATTTTCAACTGAGGTACTGGGGTCATCTCACTAGGGAGTGCTGGACAATCGGTGCTGGTCAGCTGCTGCAGCCTGACCAGCGAGAGCTGAAGCAGGGCGAGGCATCGCCTCACCTGGAAGCGCAAGGGGGAAGGGGATCAGTTTTCCTAGCCAGGGGAACTGAGACACACAACACCCGGAAAATCAGGTAACTCCCACACCAATACTGCGCTGTAAGCATACAGGCACACCAGGAGAATATATCCCACACCTGGCCGGAAGGGTCCCATGCCCACAAAGCCTCCCTCATTGCTAACACAGCAGTCTGCCGCGATCTATCCGCAAGGCAGCAGCGAGGCTGGGGGAGGGGCGCCCGCCATTGCTGAGGCTTAAGTAGGTAAACAAAGCTGCTGGGAAGCTCGAACTGGGTGGAGCTCACAGCAATTCAAGGAAGCCTGCCTGTCTCTGTAGTCTCCTCCTCTGGGGACAGCGCACAGCTGAAGACCAACAGGGGAAGTAGCGGGAGCTGGTGCAGACGCGAACGACTCTGTCTGACAGCTTTGGGGAGAGCCGTGGATCTCCCAACCCGGAGGTTCAGATCTGAGAATGGACAGACTGCCTGCTCAGGTGTGTCCCTGACCCCTGAGTAGCCTAGCTGGGAGAAATCCCCCACTAGGGGCAGTCTGACACCCCACACCTCACAGGGTGGAGTACACCCCTGAGAGGAAACTTCCAAAGGAAGAATCAGAAAGGTACACTCGCTGTTCAGCAATATTCTATCTTCGGCAACCTCTGCTGCTGATACCCAGGCAAACAGGGTGTCAAGTGGACCTCAAGCAATCTCCAACACACCAACAGACAGTCCTTCTGACTGTCAGAAGGAAAACTATCAAACAGGAAGGACACCTATACCAAAACCCCATCAGCACGTCACCACCATCAAAGACCAGAGACAGATAAAACCACAAAGATGGGGAAGAAGCAGGGCAGAAAAGCTGGAAATTCAAAAAATAAGAGCACATCTCCCCCTGCAAAGGAGTGCAGCCCATCGCCAGCAACGGATCAAAGTTGGTCAGAGAATGACTTGGACGAGAGGAGAGAAGAAGGCTTCAGTCCATCAAACTTATCAGAGCTAAAGGAGGAATTACGTACCCAGCGCAAAGAAACTAAAAATCTTGAAAAAAGAGTGGAAGAATTGACAGCTAGACTAATTAATGCAGAGAAGACTATAAACGAAATGACAGAGATGAAAACCATGACACGAGAAATACGTGACAAATGCACAAGCTTCAGTAATCGACTCGATCAACTGGAAGAAAGAGTATCAGCGATTGAGGATCAAATGAATGAAATGAAGCGAGAAGAGAAACCAAAAGAAAAAAGAAGAAAAAGAAATGAGCAAAGCCTGCAAGAAGTATGGGATTACGTAGAAAGACCAAATCTATGTCTGATTGGGGTGCCTGAAAGTGAGGGGGAAAATGGAACCAAGTTGGAAAACACTCTTCAGGAAATCATCCAGGAGAACTTCCCCAAACTAGTAGGGCAGGCCAACATTCAAATTCAGGAAATACAGAGAATGCCACAAAGGTACTCCTCCAGAAGAGCAACTCCAAGACACATAATTGCCAGATTCACCAAAGTTGAAATGAAGGAAAAAATCTTAAGGGCAGCCAGAGAGAAAGGTCGGGTTACCCACAAAGGGAAGCCCATCAGACTAACAGCAGATCTCTCAGCAGAAACTCTACAAGCCAGAAGAGAGTGGGGGCCAATATTCAACGTTCTTAAAGAAAAGAATTTTAAACCCAGAATTTCATATCCAGCCAAACTAAGTTTCATAAGTGAAGGAGAAATAAAATCCTTTACAGATAAGCAAATGCTTAGAGATTTTGTCACCACCAGGCCTGCCTTACAAGAGACCCTGAAGGAAGCCCTAAACATGGAAAGGAACAACCGGTAACAGCCATCACAAAAATGTGCCAAAATGTAAAGGCCATTGAGACTAGGAAGAATCTGCATCAACTAAAGAGCAAAATAACCAGTTAATATCATAATGGCCGGATCAAGTTCACACATAACAATATTAACCTTAAATGTTAATGGACTAAATGCTCCAATTAAAAGACACAGACTGGCAAACTGGATAAAGAGTCAAGACCATCAGTCTGCTGTATTCAGGAGACCCATCTCACATGCAGAGACATACATAGGCTCAAAATAAAGGGATGGAGGAAGATCTACCAAGCAAATGGAGAACAAAAAAAAGCAGGGGTTGCAATCCTAGTCTCTGCTAAAACAGACTTTAAACCATCAAAGATCAAAAGAGACAAAGAAGGCCATTACATAATGGTAAAGGGATCAATTCAACAGGAAGAGCTAACTCTCCTAAATATATATGCACCCAATACAGGAGCACCCAGATTCATAAAGCAAGTCCTTAGGGACTTACAAAGAGACTTAGACTCCCATACAATAATAATGGGAGACTTCAACACTCCGCTGTCAACATTAGACACATCAACGAGACAGAAAGTTAAAAAGGATATCCAGGAATTGAACTCATCTCTGCACCAAGCGGACCTAATAGACATCTATAGAACTCTCCACCACAAATCAACAGAACATACATTCTTCTCAGCACCACATCACACTTATTCCAAAATTGACCACATAATTGGAAGTAAAGCACTCCTCAGCAAATGTACAAGAACAGAAATTATAACAAACTGTCTCTCAGACCACAGTGCAATCAAACTAGAACTCAGGACTAAGAAACTCAATCAAAACCGCTCAACTACATAGAAACTGAACAACCTGCTCCTGAATGACTACTGGGTACATAACGAAATGAAAGCGGAAATAAAGATGTTCTTTGAAACCAATGAGAACAAAGATACAACATACCAGAATCTCTGGGACACATTTAAAGCAGTGTGTAGAGGGAAATTTATAGCACTAAATGCCCACAAGAGAAAGCAGGAAAGATCTAAAATGGACACTCTAACATCACAATTAAAAGAACTAGAGAGGCAAGAGCAAACACATTCAAAAGCTAGCAGAAGGCAAGAAATAACTAAGATCAGAGCCGAACTGAAGGAGATAGAGACACAAAAAACCCTCCAAAAAATCAATGAATCCAGGAGTTGGATTTTTGAAAAGATCAACAAAATTGACAGACCGCTAGCAAGGCTAATAAAGAAGAAAAGAGAGAGGAATCAAATAGATGCAATAAAAAATGATAAAGGGGATATCACCACTGACCCCACAGAAATACAAACTACCATCAGAGAATACTATAAACGCCTCTACGTAAATCAACTAGAAAATCTAGAAGAAGTGGATAATTTCCTGGACACTTACACTCTCCCAAGGCTAAAACAGGAAGAAGTTGAATCCCTGAAGAGACCAATAGCAGGCTCTGAAATTGAGGCAACAATTAATAGCCTACCAACCAAAAAAAGTCCAGAACCAGATGGATTCACAGCTGAATTCTACCAGTGGTACAAGGAGGAGCTGGTACCATTCCTTCTGAAACTATTCCAATCAATAGAAAAAGAGGGAATCCTCCCTAACTCATTTTATGAGGCCAACATCATCCTGACACTAAAGCCTGGCAGAGACACAACAAAAGAAGAGAATTTTAGACCAATATCCCTGATGAACATCCATGCAAAAATTCTCAATAAAATACTGGCAAACCGGATTCAGCAGCACATCAAAAAGCTTATCCACCATGATCAAGTGGGCTTCATCCCTGGGATGCAAGGCTGGTTCAACATTCGCAAATCAATAAACGTAATCCAGCATATAAACAGAACCAAAGACAAGAACCACATGATTGTCTCAATAGATGCAGAAAAGGCTTTTGACAAAATTCAACAGCCATTCATGCTAAAAACGCTCAATAAATTCGGTATTGATGGAACGTACCTCAAAATAATAAGAGCTATTTATGACAAACCCACAGCTAATATCATACTGAATGGGCAAAAACTGGAAAAATTCCCTTTGAAAACTGGCACAAGACAGGGATGCCCTCTCTCACCACTCCTATTCAACATAGTGTTGGAAGTTCTGGCTAGGGCAATCAGGCAAGAGAAAGAAATCAAGGGTATCCAGTTAGGAAAAGAAGAAGTCAAATTGTCCCTGTTTGCAGATGACATGATTGTATATTTAGAAAACCCCGTTGCCTCAGCCCAAAATCTCCTTAAGCTGATAAGCAACTTCAGCAAAGTCTCAGGATACAAAATTAATGTGCAAAAATCACAAGCATTCTTATACACCAGTAACAGACAAGCAGAGAGCCAAATCAGGAATGAACTTCCATTCACAATTGCTTCAAAGAGAATAAAATACCTAGGAATCCAGCTTACAAGGGATGTAAAGAACCTCTTCAAGGAGAACTACAAACCATTGCTCAGTGAAATAAAAGAGGACACAAACAAATGGAAGAACATACCATGCTCATGGATAGGAAGAATCAATATCGTGAAAATGGCCATACTGCCCAAGGTTATTTATAGATTCAATGCCATCCCCATCAAGCTACCAATGAGTTTCTTCACAGAATTGGAAAAAACTGCTTTAAAGTTCATATGGAACCAAAAGAGAGCCCGCATTGCCAAGACAATCCTAAGTCAAAAGGACAACGCTGGAGGCGTCACGCTACCTGACTTTAAACTATGCTACAAGGCTACAGTAAACAAAACAGCATGGTACTGGTACCAAAACAGAGATATAGACCAATGGAACAGAACAGAGTCCTCAGAAATAATACTGCACATCTACAGCCATCTGATCTTTGACAAACCTGAGAGAAACAAGAAATGGAGAAAGGATTCCCTGTTTAATAAATGGTGCTGGGAAAATTGGCTAGCCATAAGTAGAAAGCTGAAACTGGATCCTTTCCTTACCCCTTATTCGAAGATTAATTCAAGATGGATTAGAGACTTAAATGTTAGACCTAATACCATAAAAACCCTAGAAGAAAATCTAGGTAGTACCATTCAGGACATAGGCATGGGCAAGGATTTCATGTCTAAAACACCAAAAGCAATGGCAGCAAAAGCCAAAATTGACAAATGGGATCTAATTAAACTAAAGAGCTTTTGCACAGCAAAAGAAACTACCATCAGAGTGAGCAGGCATCCTACGGAATGGGAGAAAATTTTTGCAACCTACTCATCTGACAAAGGGCTAATATCCAGAATCTACAAAGAACTCAAACAAATATACGAGAAAAAAACAAACAACCCCATCAAAAAGTGGGCAAAGGATATGAACAGACATTTCTCAAAAGAAGATATTCATACAGCCAACAGACATATGAAAAAATGCTCATCGTCACTCACCATCAGAGAAATGCAAATCAAAACCACAATGAGATACCATCTCACACCAGTTAGAATGGCAATCATTAAGAAGTCAGGAAACAACAGGTGTTGGAGAGGATGTGGAGAAATAGGAACACTTTTACACTGTCGGTGGGATTGTTAACTAGTTCAACCATTGTGGAAAACAGTATGGCAATTCCTCAAGGATCTAGAACTAGATGTACCATATGACCCAGCCATCCCACTACTGGGTATATACCCAAAGGATTATAAATTATTCTACTACAAAGACACCTGTACATGTATGTTTATTGGGGCACTATTCACAATAGCAAAGACTTGGAATCAACCCAAATGTCCACCTGTGACAGACTGGATTAAGAAAATGTGGCACATATACACCATGGAATACTATGCAGCCATAAAAAAGGATGAGTTTGCGTCCTTTGTAGGGACATGGATGCAGCTGGAAACCATCATTCTTAGCAAACTATCACAAGAACAGAAAACCAAACACCGCATGTTCTCACTCATAGGTGGGAACTGAACAATGAGATCACTTGGACTCGGGAAGGGGAACATCACGCACTGGGGCCTATCATGGGGAGGGGGGAGGGGGGAGGAGGGAGGGATTGCATTGGGGAGTTATACATGATATAAATGATGAATTGATGGGTGCTGACGAGTTGATGGGTGCAGCACACCAACATGGCATAAGTATACATATGTAACAAACCTGCACGTTATGCACATGTACCCTAGAACTTAAAGTATAATAATAAAAAATAAATAAATAAAAGGAGAACATCTGAATTCAACAAGAAAGTGAACATTTAGATTTCAATGGTGTGAACCCAGGAAAGTGGGGCCTGCAGTGAGGTGAGATTGTGCCACTGCACTCCAGCCTGGGCAACAGAGTGAGACTCTGTGTAAAAAAAAAAAAAAAAAAAGATTTCCATCATCCTGTGCTAACTTAATGTCTCTGATGATATCCAAGATGAAGGATTTTGGAGGTACCTTCTCCCAGCAAACTGGGCCCTGGATATCTTAATGCCAGATAACCCTTTTCATTGAACTACGTCTGCTTCCATAGGATGAAGTAAGCCTCCAAATAAACTGTCTTCTCTCCCAACTGTGTCCTGCAAGAAGAATCCCAAAACATTCCACACCCATTCACTCTACAACTTTAGAGGCCCAGTTCCAACCCAGACTGGTCATTTCCATGAAAAGAATAAAACATATGGATTGATCAATTCATATGACAACTGAATCCAGGGGATGAACATACACACACAGACACACACACACACACACAGAGTCACACATCCTTAATAGTATGTTGGGAACAAGCCCCCCAAAATCTGGTCATAAACTGGCCCCCAAACTAGCCATAAACAAAATCTCTGTAGCACTGTGACATGTTCATGATGGCCACAACACCCTTCTGGAATGTTGTGGGTTTACTGGAATGAGGACAAGGAACACCTGGCCCACCCAGGGCAGAAAACTGCTTAAAGGCATTCTTAAGCCAGAGACAAAAGCATGCGCAATCTGTGTCTTTCAGGACATGCTCCTGCTGCAGTTAACTAGCCCAATCTATTCCTTCAATTCTGCACGTCGCTTTGTTTCCCATAAGAGATGCTTTCAGTTAATTTAATATCTATAGAAACAATGCTAACTACCGGCTAGCTGTTTTAATAAATAAGTGTGTAAATCTCTGTTCAAGGCTCTCAGCTCTGAAGGCTGTGAGACTTATGATTTCCTACTTCACACCTCTATATTTTTGTATGTGTGTCTTTAATTCCCTTAGCACCACTGGGTTAGAGTCTCCCCAACCAAGCTGGTCTCAGCAAGTGATGTCCATTGTGGGGGCTCAAATCCAGGTCAAAGTGTCACTGGAGCAATTGTTGGAGAACAGGGAACTAGCTGGAGGACACGCAAGTACTCTTAAAGCAATCCCCATGGTGAGTAAGAAGGGGAGTTTGGAAGCTTCAGAGTAACAATGGAACAAGTGTGGGGTGTGGTTTGTTACTTCATTATACTCTCCTTCCTCCTCCTCCTCGATGTGAAAAAGTTCCACCTTGGAACTTTTTCACATCGAGGAGGAGGGTGGAACTTTTTCACATCGAGGAGGAGGAGGAAGGAGAGTATAATGAAGTAACAAAAGAGGTTACAGAGCAGGTTTATTTGCCAGCTAAAACTAAAGTGGCAAAGGAGGGAGAGAGAGGTTCATCCCCACCCTTCTGCACCCCCTCCTTATTATTTGGAAGAAAAAGAGTGGCTTGACCCTCCAGATCTTTCTTTTCCAGGGGACACTGGGCAAAAATAGTTGCCCCAGTGTCTATTCAAGCAGTGCCTCAAGCGACCACTCTTAGTTCTATTCAGGCAGGAATTCAGCAAGCTAGATGAGAGGGTGTTTTAGAGGCTTGGCAGTTCTCTGTTAGAATACATTCCCCAGATCAACAGGGAAATATTATAGCCACATTTGAGCCTTTTCCTTTTAAATTACTCAAAGAATTTAAGCAAGTTATAAACATTTTGTAATGGGACTGTTAAAGAATGTTGCTGTTTCCAGGCAGATGATTGCTACTGACTGGGACTCTCTTACTCGAGCTTGTCTAACTCCTTCTCAGTTCTTAAAATTTCAAATTTGGTGGGCAGATGAAGCTTCCATTCAGGCTGTTCACAATGCACAGGCCTGACCTCAAATGAATATAACTGCAGACCAACCTTTGGGGGTTGGCAGCTAGGCTGGTTTAGATGCACAAGTGGTCATGTAGGATGAGGTCATAGAACAGCTTGGAGGAGTCTGCATTAGAGCTCGGGAAAAAAGAAAAAATCACTTCAGATAGAGAAAAATACACTTCCTTTAGTGCTGTAAAACAGGGACCAAAGAGAACCATATGTGGATTTTATAGTTCGGTTACAGGAGTCTCTTAAAAAGATGATTGCAGATGTGGCTACTCAGGATATAGGGTTGCAGTTATTAGCTTTTGACAATGCTAATACCGATTGCCAGGCTGCTCCATGACCTGTCAGAAGGAAAGTACATTTAGTTGATTATATCAAGGCCTGTGATGGTATCAAAGGTAATCTGCATAAAGTTACTCTGCTAGCACAGGCAATGGCAGGACTGAGAGTAGATAAAGGAAACACTCCATGTCCTGGAGCTTGTATTAACTATGGGAAGCATGGTCATACTAAAAAAGAATGTAGAAAAAATCAGTGAGTCAGTCTGCCAAATAGGGGAATAAAGAAAACTGCTGAGCCTGAAATATGTCCAAAATGCAGAAAAAGAAAAACAATGGGCTAATCAGTGTGACCCTAAGTTTGATAAAGGGAACTGAATTTTGGAAACGCTATGAGAGGCCTGTCCTAGGCTCCATTCTAAACCAGGGCATTTCCAGCTCAGGTCATTCCCTCACCCCTGTACAATGTCTGTGCTCTACCACAGCTGGTAGTGCCACAGTAGATTTACATTGCACAACAGCTGTGAGCCTTCTGCCTGGGGAACCCCCACAAAAGGTCCCAACAGAAATCTGTGGATCCTTCCAGCGGGGACAATAGGATTACTTCTAGGAAGGTCTAGTTTAAGTTTAAAGGGGTACGAGTACATACAGGAGCCACTGATTCAGATTACAACGGGGAAATTCAAATTGTTATATATCTATTTCTGTTCCCTGGAAAGCAGAGCCAGGAGAGCACATAGCACAGTTCCTGATTGTGCCGTATGTGGGAATGGGAAAAAGTGAAATTAAATGAACAGGAAGATTTGGAAGCATGAATAAACAAGGCAAAGCAACTTATTGGGTAAATCAAATCACTGATAAATGTCCTACCTGTGAAATATCTATCCAGGGAAATACATTTAAAGGTTTGGCAGACACAGGAACAGACATTTCAATCATTTCTCTACAGCACTTGCAGTCCATGTGGCCAATTTAACCCATTCAATTTAACATAGTTGGAGTTGGTAAAGCCACTGAAGTATTTCAAAGTAGTTATATTTTGCATTGTGAAGGGCGCAATGGACAACCTGGGACTATTCAACCCATTATAACTCCAAGACCTGTAAATTTATGGGGAAGAGATTCATTACAACAATGGGGAGCCCAAGTTCTATTTCCAGAACTATTACATCACCCTCAAAGTCAACATACAATACATGAAGTGAGGTATATCCCTGGTGTGGGACTAGAAAATATTTGCAAGTTTTGAAAAAAACACTTCAAGCAGAAAGGCATAATTCCTGCCAAAGATTAGGATATCATTTTTGATGGCAGCCATTGTTAAGCCTCCAGAACTTATACCTTTAAAATGGTTAACAGATAAGCCAATTTGGATAGAACAATGGCCACTAAGTAAAGAGAAACTGGAGACTTTAGAGAAATTAGTTACTGAACAAATAGAAAATGGGCACGTAGCTCCGATATTTTCCATTTGGAATTCTCCGGTTTTCATAATTAAGAGAAAATCAGGTAAATGGACAATATTAACTGACCCAAGAGCCATCAATTCAGTTATACCACCTATGGGAGCATTACAGCCAGGATTGCCTGCTCCTGCGGTAATTCCAAAAAATTGGCCTTTAATAGTCATGGATTTAAAAGACTGTTTCTTTACTATCCCCTTATCTGAGCAAGACTGAATGTTTGCATTTACAATTCTTGCAGGAAAAAACCTGCAGCATACTAAGCGTTTTCATTGGAAAGTGTTGCCACAAGGTATGTTAAACAATCCAACAATTTGCCAGACGTATGTAGGGCAAGCAATTGAACCTACTTGTAAAAACTTTTCACAGTGTTATATTATTCATTATATGGATGATATACTTTGTGCTGCCCCCACTCGAGAAATATTACTCCAATGTTTCGATCACTTGCAAAATTTGACTTCTAGCGCTGGTTTAATTATAGCTCCTGACAAAATTCAGACTATTACTCCTTACTCCTACTAGGGGACCTTGGTAAATGTCACTACCGATGTGCCACAGAAAGTAGCCATACATAGGGATCAACTGAAAACATTAAATGACTTTCAAAAACTACTAGGGGACATTAATTGTATGTGACCTGCTCTAGACATTCCTACCTATGGCTTGAGTAATCTGTTTTCTATCCTTAGGGGGAATCCTAGTCTCACCAGCCCTCAGCAGTTAACAAAGGAGGCTGAGGCAGAGTTACAACTAATTGAGAAGCAAGTCCATATAGCTCAAATAAATAGAATAAATCAAGAGAAGAGTCCAGATTTGCTAATTTTTTCAACTCAGTGTTCAACTACTTGTGTTATTGTCCAAGAACAGGACTTAGTAGAGTGGTTTTTTCTTCCACATACTAATTCATGGACTCTAACTCCTTATTTAGATCCAGTCGTTATTATAATAAGAATTGGGAGAACTTGGATTGTTAAATTACATGGATGTGATCCTGGAAGAATTATTGTCCCTCTCACGAAGGCACAAATACAGCTTGACAAACCTATTTATCTGACTTTGTGGGTATTCTCAAAAATCATTTTCCTAAAATGAAACTGTTTCAGTTTTTGAAATTAACTAATTGGATTCTCCCTAAAATAACTACATTTAAACCAACTGAAGGTGCTGATAATGTTCTCACAGATGGGTCTAGTAATGGTAAAGCTTCTAATTCTGGCTTAAAAAGAAAAGTTTTCCAGACATCCTATATTTCAGTTCAATAAGCGGAGCTTGTAGCAGTAATTGAGATATCGACTGCTTTTGATATGCCTATTAATGTGATTTTTGATTCTGCATATGTGGTTCATTCCACACAGTTAATTGAAAATCCTCAGTTACAATTTCATACAGACGAAAAATTGATGACTTTTTCTACCCAATTACAAACAGCAGTTAGGAGCAGAATGTACCCTTTTAATATCACTCATATTAGGGTTCATACACGTTTTCCATCACCTTTGACTGCAGGGAATCAAATGGCTGATTGCCTAGTTGCTAATACAATATCTAATGCTAGACACTTTCACAATTTAACCCATGTTAATGCCTCTGGTCTCAAACGCAGATACAGCATCACCTGGAAAGAAGCTAAAGCTGTTATCCAGTGATGCCCACCTTGCCAAATGGTACATTCCTCATCTTCTACAGGAGGAGTTAATCCTCAAGGTTTGGAAACTAACTCTCTTTGGCAAATGGATGTCACACATATTCCCTCATTTGGGAGACTAGGTTATGTACATGTATGTGTGGACACGTTTTCTCACTTTGTCTGGGCTACATGCAAAAGACGAGAGTCTTCTGCCTGTGTTAAACGTCACCTTTTGCAGTGTTTTGTGGTGATGGACATTCCAGCCTTTATTAAAGCAGGTAATGCCCAGGCTATATAGGCAAGCTCTAGCTACATTTTTCTCTATGTGGAATATAAAACACATTACTGGTATCCCATACAATTCTCAAAGACAATTCATAGTGGAAAAAAATGAATCTTTCCCTAAAACAGCAGTTGCAAAAGCAGAAAGGGGGAAATAGAGAATATGGAACTGCACAGATGCAACTGAATCTAGCATTACTAACTTTAAATTTTTTTGAGCCTGCCCAAAAGTCAGATGCTATCCGCAGCTGAACATCATCTACAGAAACCAACTGCAAAGGCAGAAGCAAAACAACTGGTTTGGTGGAGACATCCAATATAAAAAAGTTGGAAAATAGGTAAAATAATAACTTGGGGTAGAGGTTATGCTTGTGTTTCTCCAGGCCAACATCAACAGCAGATCTGTATACCATCAAGACACTTGAAACCTTATCATGAGCCAGATGCCGAGGCATAGGTTCTGGGAGGATCCTGAGGACCCCCTGATTGCATCCATATCTAGACTGATGCTGAGGAGGACCCCAACTGTCATGAGCAACATTCGTCAAACACAGCCACCCACCTGGGGACATATCAAGAAGCTGTCACAGATGGTGGAAGAAAACCTAAGGAAAGTGGGACAACCACTCACAATGAGGATATTAATGGTAGCTATGATGGTGGTGATCACCATTGCCATGAGTATTCCTTCAACAAGGGCTGACACAGAGAACAGTTATATTTGTTGAGCATATTTATCAATCTTGGCTGGCAATAATGCCTGGATATAATCACTCTATGACACAGTTACACATGCTTTCTGATCTCATTATATACCATAATAAATCTGCTCCTATAATTGAGACATAGCACCCTCGAAAACCTATTTGTAAACAAAATAGAACCTGGCCATAAATAATAAATTTACTTGCTTATGAAGATTGCATTGCACAACAGGCAAAGGTGTTGTGCAATGATTTCTATGGAATCATTATTAATTGGTCCCCTAAGGGGATGTTTAGCTTGAATTACACCTCTCAGTCTGTGTGCCACAGCCATGCTATGTTCAGATGATCTGAACGAAATGGTCAGATGGTACAAATGATAAAAAGTATGGCAAAATTTCCTGTTATCTGGAACCATGGCAGTATAGTGGCACCTCAGCCTCAAATGATATGGCCCGCTCTAGGAGCTTAACATAAGGATTTGTGGGAACTATTACATGCTCTTAATAAGATCAAAATTTGGAAAAGAATAAAAAAGCTTCTAAAAGGACACTCTACAAACTTGTTTTCGGATATTGCACAATTAAAAAAATATACTTAAAGCATCCCAGGCACACCTGACCTTAATGTCAAGAACTAGAGTACTTAAAGGAGCTGCAGAGAGATTAGCAGCTAGTAACCCATTAAAATGGATAAAAACACTTGGAAACTCTGTGATTTAAATGATAATGGTGCTTTTAATCTGTGTTATTTGTCTATATAAAGTCTGCAGATGTGGTTCCTGACTCCTGCAAGAAGTAGCTCACTGTGACAAAGCTGCTATTGCTTTTATTGATTTGCAAATCAAAGAAGGAGGACATATTGGGAATAAGCCCCCCCCCCCCAATCTGGCCATAAACTGGCCCCAAAACTGGCCATAAACAAAATCTCTGCAGCACTGTGACATGTTCATGATGGTCATAATGCCAGCGCTGGAAGGTTGTGGGTTTAACAGAACGAGGGCAAGGAACACCTGGCCTGCCCAGGGCAGCAAAACCACTTAAAGGCATTCTTAAGCCACAAACAATAGCATGAGTGATCTGTGCCTTAAGGACATGCTCCTGCTGCAGTTAACTAGCCCAACCTATTCCTTTAATTCAGCCCATCCCTTTGTTTCCCATAAGGGATACTTTTAATTAATTTACTATCTACAGAAACAATGCTAATGACTGGTTTGCTGTTAATAAATATGTGTGTAAATCTCTGTTCGAGGGTCTCAGCTCCGAAGGCTGTGAGACCCCTGATTTCATACTTCACACCTCTATATTTCTGTGTGTGTCTTAAATTCCTCTAGTGCTGCTGGGCTAGAGTCTCCTCAACTGAGCTGGTCTTGGCAATACCTTTCATTTTTCATTCCATACAATCCAATTTTACCCCCTCTTCCTGTCTGCATTTTTTGTGACCGGACCTATTTTTCTTTTAGTTCCTGTGCATAAGGGCATGCTGAGTACTCACTTCCTGCATACTGTAGTAACTTTTTAGGAGTTCTGCTGTGTTCGGTAAAGTCTGATGCTCCATCATATTCAACTAAAAATCTGGAAGTCCCCTAGAGAAACACAAATGCATGTCAAAATGCGTTTCCTCTGAGCCATACTTTAAAATGTTTTAATTTTAGGGCCTGCTGAGAAAAGACTACCCCTTCCCCATTTGCGATCTCTTAAGCTTCCTCCTAACATGTGTTCCAAACTGTTCTCCACAATGCCTGCCCCATCCCCAGTATTCTTTGCGATGGGAGTCAGCCAACAAGATGCATTGTACACTAAAAGCACATGGAAATCTGATAGGGCAATAGCTTAATAAAATCTATCGATCTAAACAGTCTTTTGTGTTCTGTGGCAAGGGTGACAAGGAGGCACATTTAGGGAACCCAGTCTTAAGGGGTTGGTATGATGACTGTTGGTGGGGTTGACAGCCATGGAACCAAATGCCACAAATTGAAGTTAATAATTTGGCTTTACTTCTCAGTGAGTCTGGACATGCACTATGCTTCCCTGGGCTTAGGACTCCACAGTTATAACCTGCTTTGCAGTACAGTGTTTCATGTGTCTTTTTCAGCCCAATGCCATGAATGTCCTGGATTCTGTCATGCTATGTCTTCCTCTCAATGCATTTCTACATGGATAAAACGACCCCCAGGTTCTACATTTCTGAAATGAGCATCCGGGCTCCCTGAATAGAGAGGTGTGTCAACACCCTTATCCTGGGTATCAGACAGCTCCAGTTCCAACTGTACGGCTCACCTGAAATCTCTGTTCCCTCTTCAGGTGGCTTCATCCTCCTGTAGTATTGCAGGAGATTGCGCCACAGGTCCTTACATAGGACCTGTCAGCGGAATCAATCGGAAAAGACCTTGTGAGAACTCAGACTGGGGACCCGGGCAGCTGGGATCACACAAGAGTCATTCCTCATGTTTCCCAGCAAGGACCCACATCAGCAATCCCACTGGATCCTGCGAAGTTGTGGTCAGAAAACCAGTTGAAGAAGTTAAGACCGCTGCTGTTGTTTCTGCGGCGATAGGCCTCAACTTCATAATCCTGGCACCACTGAATTGGAGTGGAATGAGAAGCCCTGTATTCTACAGACAGAGGATTATTTGGGAAGGGGGCTGGAACACGTTGGCACTGATCCACCCACCTTCTTCCACTACCCATCCTAGGAGCCACCTGTCACCTGTGATGTTCACGAGATATTCTTTGGTAATCACTTTATTCTGGAAGTACAGGTTACTCCTAAAGAACAACATGATCTGGCAGAAATGAATGGGATGCTTTGCTGGTCTGCTGCCCCAGGTTGGTCTTCAGCCCCAGCCTCCTGGGGTAAGCATCCTCTGAGAAGCCCTCGGAACTTGTGCCAGGTAGTGCTGCGTGGCCTTCAGAATTGTGGGTGTGGAAGCCCTGTGCCCTAACTGACATTCTGAGTGGCAAACCATTGACCCACAGGAAATACATGAGACATCTCACTTTATTAGGCAGGCCAGGTGGATGGTACGGAATACTGCAGATCCAGAGGAGAACTTTCTGGCTTCTGGGGCAAGGGCGGCAGGGATGGCCTGGGGGAAGTGGGTTCCGCAGGCCTGTGGGAGGAAAGCTGCCTGAGTGTGCTGAAGTGGAATTTGTCTGCTTCAGAGACCAGAACCCAGGCAATCACTCCCGCAGGTCTAGGCAAAAACAGGCTCCCTGCACCACGCTTCCTCTGGGAGAATGCTGTACTCCAAGAAGCATTCCAAAGGGCCTCTCAACATATGCCTTGTGCACACCTGAGGCTATCCACCAGGGATGGCCATCGACAGCCTGCCTGAAAGCTGTTGTGCACTGCCTTGCTGACTCAGAGTTTCCCCCACCCTCAACAGTGGCTGTGGTGCCTTATAGCTGGGCTCTGCAAGCCCAGGGCCTCAGCCTCTGGCTCCTGAGCTTCTGTGTGCAGTTGACCCTGCTGGGGACCTGAGCCGCCGGCGAGTGCGAAGATCCGTGAGTCTGGCGGGGCTCCTCAGAAACCTCGGTCCAGGTAGGTGTGGGACTATGTTCTCAGGAGGCCGAGGCCTGTGGACCCAGGGGGGCACCGTGTTCAGGCTGGAGGCTGTGCTGGAGAGGACAGCTGGGGCACAGAGCAAGGTGGTGGCCTTAGAAGAGGAGGTGGTGCTGACAGTTGAAGACATAACCTGCAGACTTGCCTGTCCTCCTAGAGCACAAAGGGGACCTGTTAGAGTCCTAAGCATTCTCCTGTTAGTATTTGGCTTTACCTCTGTTCTATAAAGATCTTATTCCCCAAAAATGAAGTGGAGGGCCAAACCCTTAGGAAGGCGAGGAATCTCCAGAGTGGAAAGAGTGGTGTCTTTTTGTCCTCACTTATATGAATAGGGAGGATATCATTTCTGAAGCTCCCCATATCCTAGCTTAAGGAGTAGTTAGGCCTGCTTTTCTGAGGAGGGATCCAAAAATTCCAGATAGTCCTCCCTATAACAGGTGTTTGGGCAAAAATTATGTCTTTCTGATTGGTGAGATTGGGTTGCAAAAGAAGGGAATACAGTCTTAGAGTTTATACTAGAAATCATTCTTTTAGGAGAAACTAGAAAAACCCCAGAGATTGAGTGGTTTTTAGAAGCGGGATTAGCCTTGGAATAGAGAGGTGAGATGAAGTTTGTCTGACAGGTGTTAGGACCCAGGAGGCAATGGTCAGGACAGATAGGATAGACGAGCGAGTCTCACTTGGGTGAAATGACTTTGAGAGTTCCGTTCACGGCCACAGGGTGAACCAACTTGCTGTGGGTACCCTGAAACTGAATGACTTTCCTCTCTGTTGACCCTCAGCTTAGCCCAGAAGTACAGGAAAAGCAGAAGCTGGGTCCAGGCAAACCAATGCTCCCAATTCCAAAGAGTTGAGGGTTGTGAGAGAGCCCTTTCCCAGAAAGCCTGACACCCATATCTTTAGTCCAGTGCCCTTACTAGTTGCTTTTAACTGGCCAACAGTTGCCCAGTATTTTGCACCCTAATTCTAACGAAAAATAGGAGAGAAATAACAAGCAAAAGGAGGCCAATGGTACTCAACATTTAGTGATAGTCCCATCTGGGTCACCAAAATTTGTCCAGAATTGGTTCCTTCTATGGGTTCTTGGTCCTGCTGACTTTAGGAATGAACCTGCAGACCCTCACGATGAGTGCTAAAGTTCTTAAAAATGGTGTCTCTGGAGTTTGTTCCTTCAGATGTTCAGATGTGTTCAGAGATTCTTCCTTCTGGTGGGTTTGTGGTTTCACTGACTGCAGGAATGAAGCCACAGACCTTCACAGTGAATGTTACAGCTTTTAAAGCTGGCATGTCTGAAGTTGTTTGTTCCTCCCGTGGGTTTGTGGTCCCACTGACTTAAGAATTGAAGCCACAGATCACAGTGTTACAGCTCTTAAAGGTGACACATCTGGTGTTGTTTGTTCCTCCCAGTGTGTTCATGGTCTTGCTGACTTCAGGAGTGAAACTGCAGACCTTTGCAGTGATTATTAGAGCTCAAAAGGTAGTACAGACACAAAGAGTGAGCAGAAGCAACATTTATTATGAAGAGTAAAAGAACAAAGTTTCCACAGTGTGGAAGGGGACCTGAGCAGGTTGCTGCTGCTAGCTTGGGTGGTCAGCTTTTATTCCCTTATTTGGCTCTGCCCACAACCTGCTGATTGGTCCATTTTACAGAGTGCTGATTAGTCCATTTTTACAGAGTGCTGATTAGTGCATTTACAAACATTTAGATAGACACAGAGCACTTATTGGTGCGTTTTTACAGAGTGCTGATTGGTGCATTGACAAACCTTTAGCTAGACAAAGAGTGCAATTGGTATGTTTACAATCCTTTAGCTAGACAGAAAAGTTCTTCAAGTCCCCACCTGACTCAGAAGCCCATGCAGCTTCACCTCTCACCGGGACTACAGGTACCCACTGCCACAACTGACTAATTTTATGGATTTTTTAGCAGAAATGGGATTTCACCATGTTAGCCAGGATGGTCTCAATATCCTGACCTTGTGATCTGCCCACCTTAGTCTCCCAAAGTGCTGGGATTACAGGTGTGAACCATTGTACCTAGCCCTGAGATAGTGAGTTTTAACTTTAATGTGAGTTTTAACTTTCCTAAAAAAGGGAAGGAACTAACTATACAAGGAACTTGTAAAGAACATTACAGGCAGAGGGAATGGCATAAACATAGTCTCTCAGATGAAAATCGGTGGAGCTGGATCCTAGAGAGGGAGTTGAGAAATCACAGGAGAGAGGTTGAAGAGAAAGAGAAAGAAAGGTCTATTCATGTATGTTTTTGTGGGACACAGTAAGGATCCAGGAGTCAATGCAGAATTTTAAGAAAGTGATGGTATATTATGACTTGCATCCCACAGCATTACTATGTGGTCAGAGGATGTATCTGCAGAACTTGAGAAGACCATATGAGTAACTATTGCAGCCACTGATGGTATAAAAAGGTATTCCAGATATGATGGTCATGTACATAGAGACCTATATAAGCAAAAAGATGGATTGGAAATTGCAGATGTAGTGGATTTGAATGATAGCTTCTAGGTGTCTGGCTTGAACAACTGGATAAAAAATGTGATGCCATTTACTGAAACACAGAATATTGATAGATAATTAAATGTTTTGAAGTAAGTGTACTAGTTTGTACATGTTGAGTTTGAGATTACTGTGTTGATGTTAATGGTAAAGAGACGTGTCCAAATTTTCCTTCCCATAGTAGTCTGAACGAGTTTTATAGGTTAGCTTTGGAATGCCCTTGGCTGAGGAAAGAGTCCATTCAGGTGATTGGGGAGTTATTAATTTTATTTTTCATTTACAGTGTATATTTACATAAAGAGAATAGAAAAAATCACTTAGGAAACGTATTTCAAAAAATAACATAGGAATACTAACAGTAAATATTTATAATAAAAATGACATACATCCTATTGGTTTTTATTTAAATCCCATTAATCCCTTCATTTAAATACCTACTGTAAATTAAAATTAAAAATCTCCACAACCACCTGAATGGCCTATACTTAACGTAAATGATGAGTTAATGGGTGCAACACACCAACATGGCACATATATACATATGTAACAAACCTGCACATTGTGCATATGTAGCCTAAAACTTAAAGGATAATAGTTATTATAAAAGTATAAAAGTTAAAGTATAATAAAAAATACATACATACGTATATATGTATATACTCTCAATGCACAATATGTTTTACCATGTGAGTAACACACCTGGGTTAACACCTGGGTATTTTACACCCAAGCAGACTCATTAGTTTTACTTTAGGCTTGTTTGTGAGAATTACCAAATTATTTAGTTATCTCAATTTGAGATAAGATTTGAGTGAGGGCAAGAGTCAAATCATATCAGACTAATTTATTTAAAGTCCCCTAAGTTAAACAAAAGAAAAGCATACTTAAGAAGCAACTAAATAATTTGGTAATTATTTGGTCTTTTTTATTATAAATATTTGGTCTTTTTTATTATAAATATTTACTGTTAATATTCCTATATTATTTTTTGAAATACCTTTCCTAAGTGATTTTTTCTATTCTCTTTGTGTAAATATACACTGTAAATGAAAAATAAAATTAATAACTCCCCAACCACCTGAATGGACTTTTTCTCAGCCAAGGGCATTCCAAAACTAACCTATAAAACTCGTTCAGACTACTATGGGAAGGAAAACTTGGACACTTCTCTTTACCATTAACATCAACACAGTAATCTCAAACTCAACATGTACAAACTAGTACACTTACTTCAAAACACTCATTTAATTATCTATGAATATTCTGTGTTTCAGTAAATGGCACCACTATTTTTTATCCAGTTGTTCAAGCCAGACACCTAGAAGCTATCATCCAAATCCACTACATCCACAATTTAAATTGGTAATAGATAATATTAAAATGGTAATAGGTAATAGATAATAATTACTGTGAAGAATCCTAGGAAAGATTTCTCATAAGGATTCAAGTATATAAATTTATAGCTCAGTGGAAGGGGCTGAGAATTTAAGACTGTTAAAATAGACCCTGAGCTGAAATGCAGAATACCAAACATATGGTTGTGTGAAACAAAAACTTCATGATGTCCACATGTCAAGGGAGGGACCTGAAAGGAGGCGATTGAATCTGATAGGAAACAATTACCATCTATTATCTCTAAAGCCTGCTGCTTGCAGGCCTCATCTGCCTGATAAAAACTTGTCCTCCATAACTTTTTATTGCAGTCCAGACTTTCCTTTCCATTGATTCCAGGTCTTTAGATAAATAACTCACCAATTGCCAATCAGAAAATCTTTGAGTCCACCTATTACCTGAATGTCCCTGCTTCCACTTGTCCTGTCTTTGCTGATTCAACAATGTACATTTTACATATGGCGATTTATGTCTTATATCTCCCTAAAATGTGTAAAATTGTAAGCTGACTAGCTCAGGCACATGTCATGAGGACTTCCCTGAGGCTGTATCACAGATATTTCCTTTATGTTGGTTAAATAATTTTCTAAATTAATTGAAGCTTGTCTTCATGTGAAACAAAAACTCCACATGTAAAGGGAGGGACCCAAAGGTAGCGATTGAATCATGGGGGTGGTTTCCCCATTCTGTTTACATTATGAACAGTGAGTTCTCACAAGGTCTGATGATGTAATGTATGTTACAGTTTAGACATCACAATCTTATTTCAAACCAACCATTAGGCTGTAAAACACTTATTGTCTTCATAAATGATGTTGGAGACTAAAATTTGAGGATAGTAGTTGTTTATGCACTTCCTGTGATACTAAAGATAGGCATTGATAATAACAAATTTATTACCCATGTTGTAAAATTTTATGGACAGAATGCTTACAGGAGACATATTATCATCAAGGTTCAGTAATAAAGGTGAGCACCAGGGATAAGACAACATCTGCACCTCTTTGTTTAGGACAGCCCCAGAAAAATTCAGTGCACAGAGAACAAAAACATAGTTAGTGCTGCCAGAGTACCTAGGAATATTGTGCAAATAGAAAGCAAGTGTGTGCTGATAATTAACCTTAAAAACAGCCTTTAAAACAGTAACATTTGGCCGGGCGCGGTGGCTCAAGCCTGTAATCCCAGCACTTTGGGAGGCCGAGACGGGCGGATCACGAGGTCAGGAGATCGAGACCATCCTGGCTAACACTGTGAAACCCCGTCTCTACTAAAAAAATACAAAAAAACTAGCCGGGCGAGATGGCGGGCGCCTGTAGTCCCAGCTACTCGGGAGGCTGAGGCAGGAGAATGGCGTGAACCTAGGGAGGCAGAGCTTGCAGTGAGCTGAGATCCGGCCACTGCACTCCAGCCCGGGCGACAGAGCGAGACTCTGTCTCAAAAAAAAAAAAAAAAAAAAAAAGTAACATTTGTCTGGAAGTTTGGGAAATGGAGTAGTATCAATGGTAGTTGTTTCCTATCAGATTTAAAGAGTCTGTTTTAAGTCTTAAACTCTGTGTTGATGTTAATGGTAATGAGACATGTCCAAGTTTCCCTTCCCATAGTAGTCTTAAGATAACCTTAAGTAGTAGTAGCCTGGGAGGCGGAGTAGTAGCCTGGGAAGTGGAGGTGGCAATGAGCTGAGATCATTTCACCATGTTGTCCAGGCTGGCCCCTAATTCACGATGTCAGGTGATCTGCCCACTTTGTCCTCCCAAACTGCTGGGATTACAGGCTTGGGCCACTGTACCCAGACTCTTTATGCTTTAATATGAAATGACACACCATCTTTACTTTCTAGAACTTGATAAAGAATATTCTACTATCATTTTAAGATTAAAAGTTTGTTAAGTAAGTAAGTAGCAGGCTGGGAGCATATGCTTGTAGCCTCAATGACACTACTTGGGAAGTTAAGGCCAGAAGATTGCTTGACCCCAGAAGTTTGGGGCTGTAGTGCATGATAATTGTGTCTGTGAACAGCACTCCAGGTTAGGCAAGATAGATCTCATTTCTTAAAAAAGAAAGGAAAAGAAAATTGCAAATTAGATTTTTAGAAAATATTATCACATGATGTTGAGCATGTGAATTCAATGTCTCAAACAGCATCATAAAGAGATAGAGACTGAAATGTAAGGCTTATTTATTGTGTGTAAATCAGCACATACAACCATTTTCTTGCCAGATAAAAGAATCTCTCTCTTTTCCTATAGCTTAATATGTTAATATTACTGTGAAAGTTTCTTAAGCAACAGTTTTCATCATCATAATGTTTTTAGCTTGCTTGCTACTGTTTATAGTTATTTAAGAAACACTGTATGCTAAAGGTGTGTGCTCACGTGTGTGTGTGTGTGTGTGTGTGTGTAATTTTTCCAAGATAAGGATTTTGTTTCAAGAGCATGATGAATAATGAGAAATTAAACTAGCTGTAGGCATCACTTAGTCCAGAGATTTATAACATCCTTGGGTTATCTTATCTTGGGAAACAAGTCCAGAAACACCAGTGACCAACTCTGACCAGAAAGAACACAACTATGGATGCCTTCTAGAGAGGCTATACACCTCAGTGTTGTACCTGGCAAGACAGGCATTCTCTTAAAGGTGTGGATTGTTCAGATTAAGCTTATGAATAACACCTGCTCTGAATAATGCCTCTATGTATGGATATTCTTTTTTGAAGGGGCTGTTTCTTCCCTTCTCATTCTGGATTTTACTCAGGAGTTTAATCTCATGTGTAGAGAATTTCATCTGAACAAAGTGCCCTGGGTGAAGAGAGAGGAGATGCAGACACACTTTTTCAGTGGGGCAGGTCTGAGCAACAGCATCTGAAATGTTCTTTAGGTAACTGGAATCATGCTGTGGTGCCTTTCATCACCTCCTCACTGCTGTTGAAAGTTAATTAGTCTAGGAAGTTAGATTATGAGAACTGGCTGGTTTTATGGTTGTTGCTGATATAAAATGAATCAGGAGGAAAACTCTGTCTCAAAACAAAATTAGATAATTTGGCTGCTAAGCTCTTTCTATTAATAAGTAAAAGCAGGAAGCCTGAGTGAACATGCAGATCTTGCAAAATCTCAGTTTTTATCCATCCATAGGGTCACATATTTTGGTTGCAAAACAGACCCTGGGTTCATTTGCTGTATACGTTCTCCAATATCACTCATTTTTTTTCTACCCAAAGAACTGACTAATAATAATAGGCAAGATTATTTGTCGTAAATCCAAAATATGGTTAACATTATAATAAAAAGTAAGTGAAAACACTATGAGATATGAAAATTACAGTCTCCATAGTATATCAGTATACTGATAAACAGTAATTTACTCATATAATTAATAATTACAAAACACTTAGCATGATACATTGCATTAGTAGTGGTAAGTTTATGCATTACTCAAAGGTGTTCATATGAGCATTAGGAATTTTGCATAATGTTATTCTTATCCACATATCAATACTATGTATTAAGCTGTCACAATCTAAAAATGCCTAACAGATCATTAAATCAAAATATGAAATATGATTTTACATACTACTTATACATGAAGTCATTTATTCTATGCTGGGAAGATCAGACAGGGTTCAATTAAGTGATTAATAATACATTAATATGCATTGGATGTTGGATGTGTTTGTTTGATTATTTTTAGTCTTCTGGCTCAAAAGAGCATTACATTTTCTTTAGAATTATAAAATAATTTTGTATTAGATCTATGTGGGAACACTCTGAAAAATGCAACAGCAGAATTTCCCAGAATTTCTAAATCCAAAAATAGTAACAGTCACAGTTTGAGTAAAGAGATCTTAATGTTCACATCCAACTCTAATCATGAGTTACAGGTCATCTGAGATGACTTAACACATAAGTAGGCACATTCTTAGAGTCTAGGTGATTCCCAATTATCCTAACATTGTAATATGTTAGAGTTGCCTACAAATGATGTCTTGTCCAATTCTTTCACTTTACAGAAGAAGACACTAAACACTAACTCAGGTCTACCAGCTGTTTTTGGTTCGTTTGTGGGGTAGTTTGTTTGTATGTTTTTTGGGAGAGTCCTGCTCTGTCACGCAGGCTGGTGTGCATTGGTCCCACCTTGGTTCATTGCAATTTATGCCTCCTGGGCTCAAGCAGTCCTCCCAAATAAGGCTCCAGAGCAGCTGGAATTGCAGGTATACCATGCCATCACACCCAGATAAATTTTCCATTTTCTGTAGAGACTGGATTTTGCTATGTGGTCCACAGCAAAACCTGGGCTCCTGATTGCTCTTAATGTTCTTCCTATGTTGTCTTTGAAAAATTACACTGAAATCAGCTAACTTGGCTTAAAAATTATTTTAGCTACAACTGAGAAACTAACAAAGATATTGAAAATAATTGATAATAATTTTCAAGAAAATTCTCTTTTGTGCTTGGAATAGAAGTCAATTGACTGGTGTGTAGTCAGCATGTCTTATATTTTGCAATTTTAATACCATATTTTTTAAGGAAAGAAACTGGAATTTTTAATTAAAACTACTTAAAAATCAATACATCTTACCTATAACACATTAACTATAGGATAGATTGTCATACACATGTATTAATAACCTTTATCTTAATGACTTAATATTTACTTTTAGGGGTATACTGTGTAATTATGCATATTTTTAAAAATCTGCCTGATGTAGCAATGAGTTTGTCGAAACAGTGGGGGGGCTTTCATAAAATTTTAGTGTGGAAATGTGTATGAGTGTTGTGAATAGAATTGCTGGAAGTGAGGACATCATGAACGTCTAACCAACTTTATTTTGAGAAATTCACAAAATCAATCTTGTAGTTAGCTACCTACTTTTCTTAGGGAAATTCTGAATGTCTCCTAAAATCTGGTATACTCTGCTGATTGAGAATATAAATGCCTTATTTGCCCTGATAAGGTGTTTCTTTCTGAGACCACTGTACAGTAAACAGATTAGATGATACAATGCTGATGTAACACTACAGAGAATACATTGTTTATCGGCAATATTCACACTGCATCTCTCTTCCTCCTGCTCTATTTGATGATGAAACAACAACTACAAAAAAGCTGCTTTGTGAAGTGACATCCCAACAAGCATAATGATTAACAATAAGTAATACCTAAACAGCTCTGTAAGGAGTTATCAGTCAGCCGCCAGCCTTCTGATATGCTGAGGGGATTTGGAGACTCTAAGGGCTGGAGGTGAAAGGGGTGCAGACATTAGAGTGATTTTATGAGCAATGTGTGGAAGAACAAGGGAGGGAGATCACAGAGCAGACTGAAGACAGTGCAGTAAGAATTCAAATATCAAACCAAGGTTGTTGTCTTTAAGATTTTTGTAAACAATGAGCATTTTGTGCTTCTATTGTAATTTAAATGTCATGTCAATGGGTTTAATAAGTCTACTAGGTAGAGATGCCAAAGCTAAAAACATTTGAAAAATCAGATAACATTTTTATGCCAAGCAGTGCATTAGCACTTGCACATGAAAATTGATGCTCCATTTCACAGTGAAGGTAACTGAGGTGTAGAAAATTTAACAATTTATTCAGAATGTCAGAGCCAAGAGGCAAACCATGTTTTCTGACTCCAATCCAGTACTTACTAGATGATAAATTTATTCTTCCCTTGTAGACATTCAAAGTAGATCACATTCACATAAGTACATACTTTTCTGTTTTGAGTTAGGCTATGGAGCAAATTTCACGGAAAGATTGCAGAAAATTGGTATGTTAGGACTTTCTAGTTTGTTTTCTGTTCATTGTTACTATACCATGTTCATGATGGAAAAGAAACTCCCTAAACTACATTCATGACCAAAAACTTTGGGGCTTACCTTGGGGAAAAAAAAAATTTTGTATCCTATTGTAGTACTCAACAATAATGACCAAGATACAGGGAAAGACCTGGTTGACCAGAGCCAGTCACAATATGGTAGAGCCTAATGCCCCTGTTGCTTCTGCGCTGTAATGCCCACTGCTACCATGGGACTGGCTGTATGATTAGTTCACAGTCTTCAATACATGAAAATATTTTTTGGTCATACATTGGTGAAATTTCTGAAGGGTGGTAGAGATTACTTCCAGGCATACCAAGACATCTATGCAAACACAGGCACTGTAGAAATTCATTGCTACTCCACCAGGAAATCCCCATGAGAGTCGTTAACCTAGAGGCAGGAGTGTTCAATTGACATCAACATAACAGTTTACAGGAGTTCTGACCTATTTGGGATAAACCTCAGTGCATGTTCTTTCTCAGTATTACTAGATTGAATAATTGTTGCTTATTGTTAGAAAGTTCATTTGATTTACCATTGCTCCCAACTTTATACTCAAAGTCCTGAGAATTTCACGTGGAATATATTAAAGTAGACTTTCATTTTTTTGCATCCTTTCTGTATTCATTTTTACAAATTCTTTCCAAACCCTAATGAGTGTTATTAAAATAAAAAAAAAAAAAAGACTCAAATAAACTGCCCAGCTCCAGTAGGAATCACATATAAGATCATGAAGTTTCTTACTAGACACAATACAACTAGTGCAACCTTAAACAATTATAGAGAAGAACTTAAGAAGTATGCAGTCACCTCATGGAAAAAGTCTGTAAAGGAGCTTATGGCACTATTCTTTTGGAGAAAGAATGCATCCATGTTCTCGATTGACCTCTTGATGATGGTGCAACACCACCCAACCAGATTGTTGATGGTTGATTATATCTTGTAAATATTAATTTCCTTGAAGAACTTGATTGCTGTTTTGCTTTTCATTTTGTTGCAGACCTTGGAAGAGCTCCAGTTCTTTTTGCTGTAGCATTAACTGAAGGTGGAATGAAATATGAAGACACCATATGACTCATAAGACAGAAATGTAAATTTTAACAGTGAACAATTTTTGTGTTTGGAGAAATATCATACTAAAAATGTCTCTGTGCTTCAAAGACTCCAAGACTCATAAAATCAATTACTGCATTTAATAAAACTGGAGTGCCTAATGTCACATTTCCTCGGAAGTGGAACTTGAGACAGGACTTAATTTGTCATACAAATTCGCCAACATGTTGGTTTGGTGGACAACTCTAATAAAGCTTCCATAGGAGTACTGATGAGAGTTTGCTAGGTCACAAGCTATGCAGAATTGGCAACCTCCATGTTTGAGTTATGATCAACCTATTTGCACACTTCGCAAAAAATTCTTGCTAAACAGCTAAATGCTTTTAAATAATTTATATCAATTCCTGAAATCATGTGTTTTTTTTCTTGTTTATATCTTCCCATGCCAGAGTCATATCAATATATGAGAAATTGAGGAAGATTAAATACCAAAATACCTACCATAATACTTGTGTATTTTTGGTGTCATATAGCACTAAAATGTCAGGAATTATGAACACTTTAGACCTTATGTGGTTTACACCTTCAGTAATTTCAAACATTGAAAGTAAGGTTCTATGGTTATTTGTCTACTCTGTTTATATCTCCCACATTCATACCAGCATATGTCAAGTTTACTTAAAAATTGATTAAAATTTTTTTTACCAAGACTTACAGTGATTATTTAATGTCTTTTGATAAATCTTATTTTATGCTATTACCAAAAATTCCATTTTGAAAATCTACGTTGTAGAGGAAATATCTTTAATGTCTTCAGGCAGAAATGTCTTACAGGTAATTAAGATCTGTACTCTTTAGTGCAACCTTATAGGAAGGACCTGAACAAGGAATAGGAGAAAGTTATTAATTATTTTTAATAAAATACAACTTTTGTGAAAAACATGTAGAATATGATCATTAATTAGTAATTATTTTTAAAAGGTATACATGATGTTATTGTTACTGAAACACTTCTTAATCATAACATTTCTGAAAATCTTGTAATTTTTTTCCATACCTACCAGAAGTTATTTTTGTTTAAAGTGCGATTTTTTTCCCTTCTTTTCCCACCCTCCCTTAACAAAACAAGAAGTGGGTTTCTACTAGAGAATTGAGAAGACATCTCATAATTTACATGACTTTTGAGGTGTATAACTTAATCTCTGGATACTTGATAATTTGTTTTATTACATAATTGATAATATGGTAATATAATAAATATTAAGTCAATCATATATTTATAGTATCTGGGGATGTGTGGTTACAGTTCTGTAGGATAAATAATTTGTCATTATTCACCAGCTTGTAAAACTTTAGTGTGAGAGCTTCAATATCTAAGTAAATAATAAAATACAAAAAAGGGACTAATATCAAAACATTTACCGAGTGCCCAATATGTGCTCATAATTTAGGTTATTTAGGCAGAACAATAAACAAAATAGAAAAGGTCCCCCATATTCTCATAATTTGCATTCTAGTGCAGGAAAATGGAAAATATAATAAAAAACAAATAGGTAAAATAATCTGAGATAATCAGGATAGGTGTGAAGGAAATAAAAGACTATAATAGACTACAGAGGTTAATCGCAATACCTTAGATTAAAATTTATGTAACAAAAGAATACAGAAAAGGAAAGAAGAATATCGTAATCACATCAAATGTAAATGAATTAAATTCTACTATGAAAAGGTAGAGATGAGAAGCTTGAATTGAAAGGCAGGGTTTGAAAGCTCAGATTAAAATAACAACACCCATCTATATGTTACCTTAAAAGATTCACTTTAGATATAATACAGAAAGAGGCTCAAAGTATAAGTATGGAAAAAAATATTCCATGCAATTGGCAATCAAATGAGAGCTAAGATGACTATTTATTGGCATGCAAAATAGACTTTAAATTTTAAAAAGTTCAGGAGGTTAAAAGGTTCTATCTAGCAAGAAAATACAACAATTATAAAGCTGTACATAGCTAACAACAGAGCCTCAATTTATGTGAAGCAAAAATGTACAGAAATGAAGTGGGATATAGACAACTTTGTAGTAATTGTTGAAGATTCCAGTACTCTACTTTCAAAAATCCCACACCTCAGGCAGGGAGGGGCTCAATGCTCTAGCTGCAAGGAGTGGAAAATTGGATTAAAAAAGAAGCAAGTCTAAACCTTCTGCAGTATTCAAGGGACCCATCTCACATGTGATGCATTTATATGCTATTAATAACAGCATCTGTTATTTTTTGACTTTTAAAAATATGTTTTATGACTGGAGTGAAATGATATTTCACTGTGGTTTTGACTTGTATTTTTCTAATAATCAAATGTTGAGGTTGTTTTTTTTTTTTTTTTTCATTTGCTTGTTGACCATATTTATGTCTTTCTTTGAAAAGTATCTGTTCATCCCTTTTGTCTGCGTTCTAATGGGTTTTTGTGTTGTGTTTTGGGTTTTTTTTTTTTTTTTTTTGTAGATTTGTTGAAATTCCTTATATATGCAGGATACTAGATCTTTATCAGATGCCTAATCTGTAAAAATTTTCTCTCAACATATAAGTTTTGTGTTTCAATAGTTTGTTTTGCTGTGCAGAAGCACTTTGGTTTAATTAGATTACATTTTTTATTTTTTGCATTCGATACAATTGTTTTTGTCATCCTTTTCCATATGGTATTTCCTATGTTGTCTTCCAAGGCTTTTATCCTTTTAGGTTTTACATGTAACTCTTTAATCCATCTTTAGTTGATTTTTGTATAGAGGATAAGAAAGAGGTTACTTTTAATCTTCATATGTTTACCCAATTATTTCAGCACCACTCACTGAATAGGAAGGCTTTTCCCTATTGCTTGATTTTTCAGGCTTGTCAAAGATCAGAGAGAAGTAGGTGTATGGCCTTATTACTGGGTTATCTGTTCTGTTTCACTGATGTACACGTCTGTTTTTGTACTAGCATCATGCTGCTTTGGTTTTTACAGCCATGTAGTATAGTTTAAAGTCAAATAGCATGATACCTCTAGCTGTCTAAATTTTGCTTAGGATTGCCTTAGTTATTCAGACTCATTTTTAGTTCCATGTGAATTTTTAAATAGTGTTTTTTTTTTATAGTCCTGTAAAGAATATTGTTAGGAGGCCGGGCGCGGTGGCTCAAGCCTGTAATCCCAGCACTTTGGGAGGCCGAGACGGGCGGATCACGAGGTCAGGAGATCGAGACCATCCTGGCTAACACGGTGAAACCCCGTCTCTACTAAAAAATACAAAAAAGTAGCCGGGCAAGGTGGCGGGCGCCTGTAGTCCCAGCTACTCGGGAGGCTGAGGCAGGAGAATGGCGTAAACCCGGGAGGCGGAGCTTGGAGCTTGCAGTGAGCTGAGATCCGGCCACTGCACTCCAGCCTGGGCCACAGAGCGAGACTCCGTTTCAAAAAAAAAAAAAAAAAAAAAAAAAAAAAAAAAAGAATATTGTTAGGAGTTTGACAGAAATAGTATTGAACCTCAAAATGGCTTGGGATGTATGATCAAAGTAATAATATTAATTATTTCATTCTGTTAGCATGTAATGTTTTCCCATTTGTTTACGCTATCTCTGATTTATTTCAATAATGTTTATGATTGCAGACATCTTTTGACTTCCTGGTTAGCTTTATTCTTAAATATTTTATTCTTTTTTGTGACAATTGGGAGTGGCATTGTATTTCTTATTTGATTTAGCTGTTGGTGTATAGGAATTTAGCTGTTGTGTTTAGCTGTTGGTGTATAGGAATGCTAGTAGTCTATTTGAAAATGTAGATTTTGTATCCCAAAACTTTGCTGAAGTCTCTTACCAGCTTAAGGTACTTTGGGGCAGAGACTATGGGGTTTTCTATATATAGAATCATTTCATCTACAAACAGAAATAATTTGACTTCCTCTTTTCCTGTATGGATGCCCTTTATTTATTTATCTCACCTGATTGCTCCAGTCAGGACTTCCAATACTTTGTTGCATAGAAGTAAGAGTGGTAAGAGTAAGCAACCTTGTTTCGTTTTGTTTTGTTTTCCCCTTGTTTTCAACAGGAATGCTTCTAGCTTTGGCCATTGAAGTATGATGTTGGCTGTGGTTTATTCACAGATAGCTCTTATTATTTTTTGGTATGTTTCATTAATACCTAGTTTATTTAGAGTTTATAAGATGAAGGGATGTTAAATTTCATCAAAAGCCTTTTGCTTATCTGTTGAGACAGTACTGCACTTTTTGTTTTTAGTTCTGTTTATGTGATTAATCAAATTTTTATATTAATTCAAGCTTCTTGGATAGATTAGATGGTGATTTAGCAACCCTTATAAAATACCACATTACAAATTAAACCACTGGTAGAACTGATGAACTAGTTAATTTAACTGTCCAATTTTCCTGTACTATAATAAAAAATGCATCTTCAGCTATGCAATTTACAGTTAATATTACTAATCTCACAAATGTCTCAGCCCCAGAAATAATACTAAACTCTCAAATGCCAAGGACTGTTTCTTTCTGTTCTATTACTACTGTGAAAAAAAAAAATCTGGACACCTTAAATTGAAGTGCTTTAAGCTACAACAAAAGCAATATTGGGATGATAAAGTTTGGAAAGACTAGAAGTGCTCCAAGAAAATTAACAGATTTTAACTCTCCCAATACTCCGCTTTGACAAACTGATTGGGAGAGGTTGATGTAATAATGAACAATGATTTCTCCACTGTCTGAAAGATATCAGATCAACTGTACTTATTATAAATCTCACTTTATTTAGAAACTCTATTACTTCAAGTAAGAAAAAGAGTGCTATAATGGGGCTGTCTAATAAAACTATGCTATGATTTAAATCCAAACATACCTTACTGGTTCATCAGGTTTGGCATTTCCCCTGAGGACTATAAATGTGACACATTCACTTGATTTTATGAGTTTCTAATATTTCCCCAGGAGCCCTGTCATTTTTATAGTTAATGACCTCAACATCATCATAAAATGTATATGTGTATTACAACAAAAGATAAATTTTGTTGGTGGTGGAAAATGGACCTCAGGGATCAGGAAAAAAAAAAAACTTAAAACATCTTTACTAGGCCCCACAGTTTAGTATTTGTAGTGTTAGAGCATCATCTTGTGACTACAGAAATGAGCTAGAGAGGAAAAATAAAGTATTACAGAAGAGAGAAAAAATGGATTAAACATTACAAGCTGTAAAACTCATTTTAGTCTCACAAATTTTTATCTTGTCTTCCAATGTAGAACATTTGCCTAAGGCCATTTCTTCTACTCATGGGCTCAGTCAAATATAGATGAGAAATAATACTCTTAGTCCTGCAACAAAGGTTGAGATAAATGCATAGTATTAAACAATATCCACAATGACAGGAAGCCACTGGTGGAGTTGCTACTATCATACAAAGCCATCTCAAAACAGGGCTTATTAATCCCTCTAACTGCCCTTGCAACACCTCCATCTTCCCTGTAAAAACAAAACAAAACAAGTGGGAGAAGATGGAGATTTTTACAGGACTTAAGGACAATAAACAGTATTATAATATTCAGGCATTTATTAGTTACCAACCCACATGCCTTTCTGTTGGCTTTACTCACTACCAGTCAGAGCTTTTCAGTTGTGGATCTCAGTAGTGATTTTTCAAACTATGTATTTCTGTGGATTCCATGAGTCAATATTTATTTGCCTTCTCTTGAAATGAGTAAGAACCAGCAGACAAGCTCTTACTCAGTAGCGCTCTCCACTTCTGTATTTTAGGGGATCCAAAAGAGTGCTTTGGGGAGGGAAGGCGTGGGATGACAATTGATTTATCCTCCAAGTCTGTCCCCTGACATTGGTGTTGTCCCTTTAACATAGAGTCAGAGGAAATGCTGGCACTGTACCCACACCTTATTTGCCCCACAAGAGATTTTGCTGCTCTGTGCTCCTCTCTCCATTAGGCATGACCTGCCCTGAGGATTAATTCACTGGGAGACCCAAAATTTCCCTGGAATCCACTCATCCCTTGTGCATACCAAACTCAGAGTGGACTGTGAGCTATGTTTGTGTGCATCCCGGCAATTCAAGGGAGGAGGATTCTGGAGAAGGGCATTGGCACCACAGATGTGCATGATACCATGGCCTGAGGTTTCCAGACAAACAAATGGTTGTGGAGCCCCACACAGCTCACGCAACTCCATCCTGGCAGGTGTGCCTACCTTATCGGCCCTGACAGGACCAACTGGTTAGGCTTATCTTAAGCCACCTGTCATTGATAGTTGTTTCAGCCCAGATCATTAAACTGTTTCCGATATTTCAGACCATGGGTTGGCCTGGAGAGAAGCTATGGTGGATTTTCAGTCCAAATTCTTCCAAATACAGTCCTGAGGAAGGAAAGGCACCCAGCTCCTGTGCCAGTACATAAACCCTCATCACATTTTTCTCTGTCACTTCTCTAATGCTTGAGCTTATGCCACAGATCTCAGCTCAATACCCTGGGCAGTATGCTGAAGTCCTGAGGAGTTAGTTAGACTGGGCCTGTCCATTTTTTCTGACTCATTTGAGTCAAGCACCCACAGTGATGGGGGTGTGGATGGCTCCCAGGCTGCCAAAGAAGTACCCATGCAGGGCAGTGAAAGCTATACTGTAGGCATGCTTCTATGGGAGAAGCCAGGCAGACAGTCTTGAGAGCGGCACCAAGAAATGGGGAATGTGGATGAGATGAGCCTTTGTCCAACCTGTTTTCTTTCAGCTCAGGAGAGAACAGGAGCTCTAGCCACTCAGCACAAGATGGAGAGACTTTGGGGATGGGTACCTATGGGTTTGTTTTGCTGCAGCTAAACTGTGCAGAAAAACCTCTGGGCCCTGAATGAGTTGAAGCTGTGTCTCTCGTTGTTCTCTTGGTGGCTCTGCCTTGCATTTCAAAGGTCTATGGGGGTAACAGGAACCCCTATAGCTAGGATCTCAGAGGTTGATAGTAGACCTTTGAAAGGCTTGAAACCTCTTGCCTTGGGCCCCTTTAAGGGGCTGGGGAACAGTTCTGGTGCCCAGGAACTCCTGGGAGACTTTCTAGGTTTGTCTGCTCAACCACAGTGTCTGCATATCTATGAATTTTTAGCGTTTTCTCTCAAATGAGCTGCTCAAAGTGTTATGGTTTACTCAATATTTTGCTTCCTCTCCATGAAAGAGGCATTTTTCACAATTACATCTAGTGAGCCATCTTGTCCTCTCACTCCAGACAAGTTTGTGTGTCCCTTATATCACTTAAGCACTCCTTGTTATTTAGCCCACTAAATTATTATTTTTATTATGGTAACATTTACAGATGATAAGAAATATAAAAGTTTATTTAAAAAAGACAGAAAATGAATGGTGTTACCAGAAACTGGGGTGTGCAGAAGGAGGAGGAGATGGGGAGATGTTGATCAAAGGATATAAATTACAGCTAAATAAGAGAAGTAAGTCCAAGAGATCAGTTGCACAGCATAGTAACTATAGTTAATACACAATATTAATTGAAAAATGAAAAAGTAGATGTTAAGCTTTATTGCAACAAAAATAATAAATATTTAAGGTAATAAAATATTACTTAATATTTAATTAAGTTAATAGAATAGTTAATGCAATACAAACATTACCTAGATTGAACCAGTTCATAATGTATATATTCTTCAAAATACTTTTCTATAAATTTAAAATAAATAAATAGCTATAATTAAAAAATAAATAAGTGAAGAAAAATAAAATTCACATAACAAACTTCAACATATAATTGAAGTGTATAATTGAATGGCACTTGGTACATTCATACTGTACAACTATCACCATTATCTAGTTCAAGAACGTTTTCCTCAGCTCAAAAGAAAACCCTAGTCCCATTAAGAAATCATTCCCCATTTCTTCTTTCTCTTATCCCCTGATCACCACTAATTTGCTGTCTGTATAGCCTTGCTGACTCGAACATTCTATGTAAATGGAATCATACAATGGCAACAAAAGTGTCTGTTCATATTGTTTGCCTACTTTTTGATGGGGGTGCTTGTTTTTTTTCTTGTAAATTTAAGTTGTTTGTGGATTCTGGATATTAGCCCTTTGTCAGATGAATAGATTGCAAAATTTTTCTCCCATTCTGTAGGTTGCCTGTTCACTCTGATAATAGTTTCTTTTGCTGTACAGAAGTGCTGTAATTTAATTTGAGCCCATTTGCCAATTTTGGCTTTTCTTACCATTGTTTTGGTGTTTTAGACATGAAGTCTGTGCCTATGCCTATGTCCTAAATGGTATTGCCTAGGTTTTCTTCTAGGAGTTTTATGGTTTTAGGTCTTATGTTTAAGTCTTTAATATATCTTGAGTCAATTTTGCTATAAGGTGTAAAGTAGGAGTGCAGTTTCTGTTTTGTACATATGGCTACCCAGTTTTCCCAGTGCCATTTGTTAAATAGGGAATCCTTTCCCCATTGATGTTTTTGTCAGGTTTGTCAAAGATCAGATGGATGTAGATGTGTGGTGTTATTTTTGAGGCCTCTGTTCTGTTCCATTGTTTTATATATCTGTTTTGGTACCACTACCATTCTGTTTTGATAACAGTACCATGATGTATTGGTTACTGTAACCTTGTAGTATAGCTTAAAGTCAGAATAAAGAAGCATAACGCCTCCAGCTTTATTCTTTTTGCTTAGCATTGTCTTGGCTATGAAGGCTGTTTCTTGGTTCCATGTGAAACTTAAAGTAGTTTTCCAATTCTGTTAAGAAAGTCAGTGGTAGTTTGATGTGGATAGCATTGAATTTATAAATTACATTGGGCAGTATGCCCATTTTCATGATACTGATTCTCCTATCTATAAGCAAGAATGTTTTTCTATTTGTTTGTGTCCTCTGTTATTTCCTTGAGCAGTGGTTTGTAGTTCTCCTTGAAGAGGTTCTTTACATCCCTTGTAAGTTGGATTCCTAAGTATTTTACTCTGTTTGTAGCAGTTGTGAATGGGAATTCAGTCATGGTTTGGCGTTCTGTATTTGTGTTATTGGTGTATAGAAATGCTTGTGATTTTTGGACATTAATTTTTGTATCTTGAGACTTTGCTTAAGTTGTTTTTAAGCTCAAGGAGTTTTTGAGCTGAGATGATGGAGTTTTCTAAGTATACAATTATGTCATCTGCAAACAGAGACAATTTAACTTTCTCTTTTCCTATTTGAATATTCTTTATTTCTTTCTGTTGCCTGATTGCCCTGGTCAGAACTTCCAACACTACATTGAATAGGAGTGATGAGAGATGGCATCCCTGTATTGTGCTGGTTTTCAAAGGGAATTCTAGTTTTTGCCCATTCAGTATGATATTGGCTGAGGGTTCGTCATAAATAGCTCTTATTATTTTGAGATATGTTTCATCAATACCTAGTTTATTGAGATTTTTTAGCATGAAGGTTGTTGAATTTTGTCAAAGGCCTTTTCTGTATCTATTGAGATAATCCTGTGGTTTTTGTCTTTGGTTCTGTTTATGTGATGGAATACATTTATTGATTTGGGTATGTTGAATGAGCCTTGCATCTCAGGGATGAAGATGACTTGATTGCGCTGGATAAGCTTTTTGATGTGCTGCTGGATTTGGCTTGGCAATATTTTATTGAGGATTTTTGCATCAATGTTGGTCAGGGATATTGGCCTGAAATTTTGTTTTTTTGTGTGTGTCTCTGGAAGGTTTGTGTATCAGGATGATGCTAGCCTCAAAAAACAAGTTAGGGAGATTTCTTTTTTTTCTAATGTTTTGAATAGTTTCTGAAGAAATGATACCAATTCCTCTTTGTACCACTAGTAGAATTTGGCTATGAATCTATATGATTCTAATGTTTGTTGTTGTTGTTGTTGTTGTTGTTGTTGTTGTTGTTGTTTTTGGTTGGTAGCCTATTAATTACAACCTCAATTTCTGAACTTGTTATTGGTCTATTCAGGGATTCAAATTCTTCATGGTTTAGACTTGGCAGTGCGTATGTGTCCAGGAATTTATCAATTTCTGCTAGATTTTCTAGTTTATTTTCATGGAGGTGGGATGATAATAGTTTGTATTTCTGTGGGATAAATGGTGGGACGATAATAGTTTGTATTTCTGTGGGATAAATGGTGATATCCCTATATCATTTTTTATTGCATCTATTTGATTCTGCTCTCTTTTCTTTTTTGTTAATTTGGCTACTGGTCTATCTATTTTGTTGATCTTCTCAAAAAAACAGTTTCTGGATTCCTTGTTTTTTTAAGGGTTTTTCATGTCTCTGTCTCCTTCAGTTCTGTTCTGATTTTAATTATTTCTTGTCTCCTGGTTCTTTTAATTGTGATGTTAGAGTGTCAATTTTAGATCTTTCTTGCCTTTTCTTTTGGGCATCTACTGCTATACATTTTCCTCTACACACTGCTTTAAATGTGTCCCAGGAATTCTGGTATGTTGTGTGTTCTGCCTTCATTTTATTAATTACCCAGGAGTGATTCAGGAGCAGGTTATTCAGTTTTCATGTAGTTATGCAGTTCTGAGTGAGTTTCTTAATCCTGAGTTTTAATTTGATTGCACTGTGGTCTAAGAGATTGTTTGTCATTATTTCCATTCTTCTGCATTTGCTGAGGAATGTTTTGCTTCCAATTGTGTGGTCAGTTTTAGAATAAGTGTAATGCGGTGCTGGAATAATGTATATTCTGTTGATTTTGGGTGGAAAGTTCTGTGGACATCTGTTATATCTGCCTTGTCCAGAGCTGAGTTCAAGTCTTGAATATCCCTGCTCATCTTCTGTCTCGTTGATTTGTCTAATGTTGACGGTGAGGTTTTAAAGTCTCCCACTACTATTGTATGGGAGTTTAAATACCTTTGTAGGTCTCTAAGAAAGTGCTTTATGAACATGGGTGCTCCTGTGTTGGGCCCATATATATTTAAGATAGTTATCTCTTCTTGTTGCACTGAAGAGTTAGTTATTATGTAATGTCTTTGTCTTTTCTGATCTTTTTTGGTTTAAAGTCTGTTTTATCAGAGATTAGGATTTCAACTCTTTTTTTTTCTTTTCTTTTCAATATTGCCCCATTCCTTTATTTCAAGCTTATGTGTGTCTTTGCACATATGATGGGTCTCCTGAATACAGCACACTAATGGATCTTGACTCTTTATATTTTGCCAGTCTGTGTCTTTTAATTGGGGCATTTAACTTGTTTGCATTCAAGGTTAATATCATTATGTGTGTATTTGATCTTGTCATTAAGATGCTTGTTGGTTATATTGTCTGTTACTTGATGTAGTTTCTTTATAGTTTTGATGGATATTACAAAGGATTAAAAATCATGCTGCTATAAAGACACATGCACACGTATGTTTATTGCAGCACTATTCACAATAGCAAAGACTTGGAATCAACCCAAATGTCCATCAGTGACAGACTGGATTAAGAAAATGTGGCACATATACACCATGGAATACTATGCAGCCATAAAAAAGGATGAGTTTGTGTCCTTTGTATGGACATGGATGCAGCTGGAAACCATCATTCTTAGCAAACTATAACAAGAACAGAAAACCAAACAGCACATGTTCTCACTCATAGGTGGGAACTGAACAATGAGATCACTTGGACTCGGGAAGGGGAACATCACACACCAGGGCCTATCATGGGGAGGGGAGAGGGGGAAGGGATTGCACTGGGAGTTATACCTGATGTAAATGACGAGTTGATGGGTGCTGACGAGTTGATGGGTGCAGCACACCAACATGGAACAAGTATACATATATAACAAACCTGCATGTTATGCACATGTACCCTAGAACTTAAAGTATAATAATAATAATAATAATAATAATAATAATAATAATAATAATAAAACAATTTGTTATGTTTTTTGCAGTGGCTGGTACCAGTTGTTCTTTTAGTGCTTCTTTCAAGAGCTCTTGTAACACAGGCCTGGTGTTGACAAAATCTCTCTGCATTTGCTTGCATGTAAAGGATTTTATTTCACTTTTGCTTATGCAGATTAGTTTGGCTGGATATGAAATTCTGGGTTGACAATTCTTTTCTTTAAGAATGTTGAATATTGGTCCCCTTCGCTTCTGGTTTGTGGGGTTTCTGCCAAGAGACCTGCTGTTAGTATGTTGGACTTCCCTTTGTGGGTAACCCAACATTTATCTCTGGCTGCCCTTAACATTTTTTTGTCGCATTTCAACTTTGGTGAATCTGATGATTATGTGTCTTGGAGTTGCTCTTTTTGAGGAACGTATTTGTGGTGATCTTTGTATTTCCTGAATCTGAATGTTGGCCTGCCTTGCTAGGTTGGGGAAGTTCTCCTGGATGATATCCTAAAGAGTTTTTCCAACTTGGTTTCATTCTCTTTGTCACTTTCAAGTACACCAATGAAACATAGATTTGGTCTTTTCACATGGTCCCATATGTCTTGGAGGCTTTGTTCATTTGTTTTTATTCTTTTTTTCTCTAATGTTGTCTTCTCACTTTATTTCATTAAGTTGATCTTCAATCTCTGATATCCTTTCTTCCACTTGATTTATTTGGTTATTGATACTTGTATATGCTTCATGAAGTTATCTTGCTGTGTTTTTCAGATACATCAGGTCATTTGTGTTCTTCTCTAATCTGGTTATTCTAGTTAGCAGTTCATCTAACCTTTTCTCAACTTTCTTAGCTTCCTTGCATTCATTTAGAACATGCTGCTTTAATGCACAGGAGTTTGTTATCACCCACCTTCTAAAGCCTACTTCTGTCAATTCATCAAACTCATACTACATCCAGTTTTGTTCCCTTGCTGGTGAGGAGTTGTGATTTTTTGGAGGAGAAGAGACATTTTCATTTTTTGAATTTTCAGTCTTTCTGCACTGCTTTCTCCACGTTTGTGAATTTATCTACCTTTGTTCTTTGATGTTGGTGACCTTTGGATGGTGTCTCTGAGCAGATGTGCTCTTCTTGTTTTTTAGTTTTCCTTCTAACAGTCAGGCCTCTCTGCTGCAGGTCTGCTGGAGTTTGCTGGAGGTGAATGCCAGATGCTCTTTGTCTGGGTATCACCAGCAGAAGCTGCAGATCAGCAAATATTGCTGCCTGTTCTTTCCTCTGGAAGACTCATCTCAGGTGCAACTGCCAGATGCCATCCAGAGCTCTCCTGTATGAGGTGTCTTTTGCCCCCTAATGGGAGGTGTCTTCCAGTCAGAATACACTGGGGTCAGGGACACAGAGGAGGAGGCAGTCTGATCCTTATCAGAGCTCAAATGCTGTGCTGAGAGGCCCCCAACTATTTTCTGAACTAGCATTCAGGGACATTTAAGTCTGCTGAAGCTGCTCCCACAGCTTTCTCTTCCCCCAGGTGCTGTCCCAGGATGATGGCGGTTTTATCTGTAAGTTCTTGACTGAGGCTGCTGACTTTTTTTGAGATGCCATGCCCAGAGATGAGAAATCTGGCAGTCTGGTCACAACAGCTTTGCTGAGTTGTGTAGGGGAGAAAATTCCCCAACCCCTTGAAATTCCCAGATGTGGTGATACTCCACCTTGCCTTGGCAAGCCCTCTGTGGGTTACACCCACTGTCCAACCGTTCCCAATGAGATCTCCATTGGAAATGCAGAAATCATCCACCTTCTGTGTTGATCTTGCTGTGGGCTGCACACAGGAGCTGTCCGTATTCGGCCATCTTGCCAGCAAATCATCTTGTTTGATAATTCATTTCTTTTTACAAGGTAATAATATTCCATGACATTGGTATACAACATAGGGTTTATTCATTAATTATGAATGTGTGCTGGATTGTGTCAAATATTTTTTCTGCAACAAAGTAAATGATCATGTTTTTTCTCCCTTTTGTTCTGTTAATTCAGTTTATTATAGGAATTGTTTCTTACATATGAACTACCATTGTATTTCCAGGATAAAGCTCTGTTTGTTTGTCTGTTTGTTTGTTTGTTAATTAATTTATTTATTTTGAGGTAGGGTCTTGCTCTGTCACCCAGGCTGGAGTGCAATGGCATGATCTCAGCTCACTGTAACCTCCACCTCCCGGGTTCAATCTATTCTCCTGCATCAGCCTCCTAAGTAGCCGGGATTCATGCCACCTTGACTGTCTACTTTTTGTATTTTTAGTAGAGATGGGGTTTCACCATGTTGGTCAGGCTGGTCTTGGTCTCTCAACCTCTTGATTCACCTGCCTCAGCCTCCCAAAGTGCTATGATTACAGGCATGAGCCACTGCACCCAGCTTTGTTAAGTTTAACTGATGAAACTCTGGAACTTGTTGGCAAATTTTTTATTACTAATAGAATTTTCATACTTCGATAGGTCTGTGCAAATTTTTTTTTCTTTCCTATGCTTTGGTAGTCTGTATGTCCCTAGGAAATTGTCTATTTTGCTAAATATTAAACTTTTTGCTTGTAATTGTTATGCTGTTCTCAGATAATCTTTTTTATTTCTGTAAAATTATTAGTAATGTCCCCACTCAATTTCTCTCTCTCTCTCATTCTCTTTCTTTCTCTCTCTCTCTCTCTCTGTAGTTATTTGAGATTTATCAGTGTTTATATTTACCAAGAGCCAACCTATGATAAGGTCAGTTATCTCTATTCTCCATCTACTTTTATTTATTCTGTATTTTATTTATATTGATGTTTATTTCTATTAATCCCTTTGCTAACTTTAAGATTTCTTTGTGCTTTTTTATTAATACATATTAGTTGTACATATGTTCATACATTCACAAAATGTGAAATAAAATCAGAGTAACTGAAGTAGTTATCACCTTAAATATTTATCTTTTCTATATGCTGAGAACCTTGAAATTATTCTTTAATACCTATTTTGCAATACATTACTGTTTACTATATTTATTCTACTGATTTATCAAATATTTGGGTCTTTTAAAATATCAAACTCTTTATTTGTACCTATAGTCAATATTGCTTTATCCCTTTCTCTGCCACCACTACATTTCCCAGACTCTGATAACCAACACTGTGCTCACTATCTTCGTGAGACCCACTTTCTTAGCTCTCCTATATGAGTGACAACCATGCAATAATTTTCTTTGTGTGTTTACCCTTTTTTGTTTAACAAAATAATTTCCAGCTTTATGGAGATTGGTGTAAATGATAGGATTTCATTCTATTTCATGGCTAACTAGTACTCCTTTATGTCCATATACAACATTTTCTTTCTTTATTTATCGAAGTGCCCTTAGGTTGATTCTGCATTTCGGCTATTATGAATAGGACTGCAATAGACATGGTGATGCAGACATCTTTTTCATATATTAATTTCCTTCCTTTTAAATATAATTTCTGGATCATATGGTGGTTCCATTTTTAACTATTTGAAAAATCTCCATAATTCTTAACAGCTGTATTAATTTACATCTCCACCAACAGTGTACAAGGGTTTCCCTGTCTCCACATCTTCCCCAGCATTCATTATTCTATTTGATAAAAGTAACTTTAAATAAAGTGAGATGATATCTCATTGTGATTTTGATCTGTGTTACTCTAATGATTAGTGGTGTTGAGAATTTTTCATATGCCTGTGGGCTATTTGTCTTCCTTTCACATTAATTCACATTTTTACTTCTTCCCCTTTTTGAAATCAGATTTTATATTTTGGGGTTGTGTGGTTATATTTACTGAAAAATTATGGCTCTAAATCTTTGTCAACTGAAAAATAATTACAAATATTTTCTTCAGTTGTGTGGGTGGCCTATATACTTTGTTTTCATGGCTGTGCAGAAGCTTCTTAGCTTTATATAATCCCATTTCTCTGTTTTTGCTTTTGTTGCTTGTGCTTGTGAGGTCTTACTCAAACAATAATATTTTTCCCAAAGTTCTGACATATTTCTATTATTTTTTTTCTAGTAGTTTCATAATTTCAGGTTTCAGATTTAAGTCTAAATTATGTTTATTTTATATTTATATGTGATAAGATATAGGAGTCCAGTTTCATTCTTCTGCATATTAATATAGAGTTTTCCCAACACAAGTAACTGAAGAGACAGTCTTTGGCCCAATGTATGTTCTTGATTCATTTATGAACACTACTTTTCTATAAATGCATGAATTAATTTGTAGGTCCTCTATTCTGTTCCAGTGGGCAACATGTGTATTTTTAAGTCAGTATCATGCTACTTTGGTTACCAGAGATTCACAGCATATTTGAAAGACATGTAGCATGATGACATCAGCTTTGTTATTTTTCTCAAGATTATGTTGGCTATTTGGAGCCCTTATTGACTTCATAAAGATTTTAGAATTTTTATTTATACTTCCATGAAGAACATAATGGAAAATTTATCATAGAGATGCTAGAGGAAAGGCTTTCAATTTTTTTTTAAATTTGGTATGATGTTAGCTGTCATACATGGTTTGTCAAATATGGCTTTTACTGTTTTGAGTTATGGTCTTCCACATCCAGTTGTTGAAGCACCGGTATCATAAAGAGATGTTTAATTTCATTAAAATGATATTAAGTATTTATTTAAATGATATTTTTTGTTCTTTATTCTCTTAATTTAATGTGTAATATTTATCGATTTGGATATATTCAACCATCTTTGCATCCTTGAGATGATTCCCACTTGATCACGGCAAATGATTTTCTTAATGTGTTGTTCAATTTGGTTTACTAGTGTTTTGTTGACACTTTTTTCACTTTTGTTTATCAGAGATATTAGGCTGTAGTTTTCTGTTGTTGTTATTGTTGTTGTTGTCATGTTTTTGTGTGATTTGGACATCAGAGTCATGCTTGCCTCATAGAATATGTTTGGAAGTATTCTCTGCTTTTCAGTTTTTTTTAAAGATTTATGTTTGGTTGAATTCAGCAGTAAAGTCATCAGCTTTCTTTTTAATGGAAGACATTTTAATCACTGTTTTAATCTCACCAATTGTTATTTACTTGCTCAGTAACACTAACCTTCAAGATTCAATCTTGTTGGGTTGTATGTGTACAGGAATTTGTTTTTTAATCTGTTAGTAGATACTTGTCCATAATAGTTTATGTTTCATCTCTCATTTTACTTATTTGCATTTTCTCCCTTCTTTTCTTACTTAGTATAGCTGACAGTTAATTGATTTTGTCTATCCATTTGAACCTTTTTTATTTTATCAATTTTTTATTATATTTTATCTCTATTTAACCTATTTCTGCTCTAGTTTTTAAAATTTATTTTCTTCTTCTAAATTTTGAATATGCTTTGTTCTTGTTTCTCTAGGTTCCTGATGTGGATTATTGTTAGGTTGTGAATATGGTCCTTCCATTTTTTGATATGTTTATTGATATAAACTTTTCTCCTTAGCACTGCTTTATCTGTATTTGACGCATTTCTGTCTGCACTTTTATGTTAATTTGTCTTGGAAAAAACATTTTTTTCTTAATTATTTCTAAACATATTTATTATATAAGGGAATGCTGTTTAATGTTCTCATTTGTCTAGTTTCCAAGGTTGACTTGTTATTGCCTTCTTGTTTTCTTCCATGGTAGTTGGAAAATCAATGAAAATAGTTTCAAGTTTTAAAAAATCTGTTGAGTCTTTATTTGTCAGCCTAACATATAGTCCATTCTAAAGAATGTATCAAATGCTGATGAGAAAAGTGTGTGTTCTGCAACTGTCATGTAAAATGTTCTGCGAATATCAGCTAAGACCATTTGGTCTAGCATGTGGCATAAATCTAACATGTCTTTGTTGATGTTTCCTTGATGGTCTCCCTGTCCATTACTGACAGTGAGGTGTAGAAGTTATCCACTAATATTGTCTTGTAGTAGGTGTCCCCCTTAAGATCTACTAACGTTTGCTTTATTTGGGTGCATAAATATTTCTTATTGTTATATCATCTTGCTGCATAGACCCTTTTATTATTATGTAGTAGCCCTCTTTGTCTGTTTATACAGTCTTTGAATTGTAGAATATTTTTCATCAGAAATAAGCATAGCTACTCCTGTTCCTTTTAAGCTTTGTAATTTTGTGGAATATCTTTTTCCATCTCTGTAATTTTAGTCTATACATACCTTCATAAATCAAAGCATTTCTTGTAAGCAGTACAAACCTGCGTTCTGTTTAAAGTCTCATTCAGCCACTCTGTGTTTCCGGCAGTGAATCAGTTCTTTCACAATCAGTGATACTATTGATAGGTATGAACTAACTACTGCCATTGTGTTACTTGTTTTTTGACTGTTTTGCTATGGCTCTCTTCCTTTTTTCTTTTGTGATTAAGTGATTTTTTGGCAGTATTTTTAATTTGTTATTCTACCTTTTTAGTGCATTTGTTAAAGTTTTTACTTTGTGGTTACTCTGAGGCTTAAAAAAACCACATAGGTATAACAACTTATTTTAAACTAATAGCTTACATTTGATTACATTAAAAACAAACAAAAACTTTAAAAAAGCTCTATATTTAAATTTGCCCCACCTCTATTTTTACTTGATGTTGCCTGTATGCATTTTTAAATGGCTTTTTTGTTTTGTTTTATTTTGTTTTGTTTTGAGACAGAGTCTCACTCTGTCACACAGGCTGGAGGGCAGCGGTGCAACATCAGCTCACTGCAATCTCTGCCTCCTGAGTACAAGTGCTTCTCTTGCTTCATCCTCCCAAGTAGCTAGGAGTACAGATGTGTGCTACCACGCCTGGTTCATTTTGTATTTTTAATAAAGATAGACTTTCTCCTTGTGGGCCAGGCTGGTCTTCAATGGCTACTTCAAGTGACCCGTTCATCTCGGCCTCCCAAAATGCTTGGATTACAGGTGTGAGCCACCACACTTGACTTATATTGCCTTTTAAAACTTTTCTCTAAACTATTATTATTATTATTATTATTTAACATGGAGTCTCACTGTGTCACTCAGGTTGGAGTGTAGTGGTGCTATCTCCACCTCCCAGGTTCACTCAACTATCCTGCCTCAGCATCACTAGTTACTGGGATTACAGGCACCTGAACCAGTTACTGGGGATACAGGTGCATGCCACCAGGCATGGCTAATTTTTTATTGTCAGTAGACACAGGGTTTCACCATGTTGGCTAGTCTGGTCTTGAACTCCTGTCTCCCAGTGACCCATCCTCCCCAGTCTCCAAAGTGTTGGGATTACAGGCTTGAGTAGCATATCCAGCTGATCTTACTATCTTTGAACGATTTGTTAATCTTACAACTGTAATTATAAACAGATTGGGCACCACAATTACAATAATAGTGTATTCTGAGATTGTATCTGTACCTCCTATCACCAGTAGGTGTTATACCTTCAAGTGTTTTTGTACATTACTGTTTGTTTGTTTGCTTTTTCTTCTTCCAGGTGAGGAACTCTCTTTAGCATTACTTATAAGACAGGTCAGGTGGTGAAGAATTTTCCAATTATTTTTCTTTTATTTTTCTAGCACTTTTTTATTTTTACTTATTTTTATTATTATTATCATACTGAAAGTTCTAGGGTACATGTGCACAAGGTGCAGGTTTGTTACATATGTACTCATGTGCTATGTTGTTGTGCTGCACCCACATATCCCTTACATGAGGTGTTTCTCCTAATGCTATCCCTCCCCACTCCACAGACCCCATGACATGCCCCACTGTGTGATGTTCCCGGTCCTGTGTCCAGGTGTTCTCATTGCTCAGTTCCCACCTATGAATGAGAACATGCACTGTTTGGTTTTCTGTCCTTGAGACAGTTTGCTTAAAATGATGGTTTCTAGCTTCATCCGTGTCACTACTAGGATATGAACTCATCCATTTTTATGGCTGCATAGTATTTCAGGGTGCATATGTGCCACATTTTCTTAATCCAGTTTATTGTTGATGGGCATTGGGTTGGTTCTAAGTCTTTGCTATTGTGAATAGTGTCACAATAAACATACGTGTGCATATGTCTTTGATTTATAATCATTTGGGTATATACCCAGTAATGGGATTTCTGGGTCAAAATATTTCTACTTCTAGATCCTTGAGGAAATGTCACACTGTCTTCCCCAATGGTTGAAGTAGTTAACACTCCCACCAACAGGGCAAAAGTGCCCCTATTTCTCCACATCCTCTCCAGAACCTATTGTTTCCTGACTTTTTAATAATCGCCATTCTAACTGGTGTGAGACGGTATCTCATTGTGGTTTTGATTTGCATTTCTCTGACAACCCATGATGATGAGCATTTTTCATGTGTCTATTGACTGCATATATATCTTCTTTTGAGAAGTGTCTATTCATATCATTCACCCACTTTTAATGGGGTTGTGTGATTTTTTTCTTGTAAATATGTTTAAGTTCTGTGTGGATTCTGGATTTTAGCCCTTTGTCAGATGGGTATGTGGCAAAGATTTTCTCCCAATCTGTAGGTTGCTTGTTCACTCTGATGACAGTTTCTTTTGCTGTCCAGAAGCTTTTTAGTTTAATTAGATCCTATTGGTTTATTTTGGCTTTTGTTGCCATTGCTTTTGGTGTTTTAATCATTGAAGTCCTTGTCCATGCCTATGTCCTGAATGGTATTGTCTAGATATTCTTCAAGGGTTTTTATGATTTTAGGTCTACCATTTAAGTCTTTAATCCATCTTGAATTAATTTTTCTATAAGGTGAAAGGAAGGGATCCAGTTTCAGCTTTCTACATATGGCTAGCCAGTTTTCCCATCACCATTTATTAAATAGGGGATCCCTTCCCTATTGATGTTTTTGTCAGGTTTGTCAAAGTTCAGATGGTTGTAGATGTGTGGTATCATTTCTGAGGGCTCTGTTCTGTTCCATTGGTCTATATATCTGTTGTGGTGCCATTACCATGGTGTTTTGGTTACTGTAGTCTTTAAGCATAGTTTGAAATCAGTTAGCATGATGCCTCCAGCTTTGTTCTTTTTGTTTAGGATTGTCTTGGCAATGCAGGTTCTTTTTTCGTTCCATGTGAACCTTAAAGTAGTTTTTCCAGTTCTGTGAAGAAAGTCATTGATAGCTTGATGGGGATGGTATTGAACCTATACATTACTTTGGGAACAATGGCTACGTTCATGATATTGAGTCTTCCTGTTCATGAGCATGCAATGTTTCTCCACTTATTTGTGTCCTCTTTTATTTTGATGAGTAGTTATCCTTGAAGACATCCTTTACATCCCTTGTAAGTTGGATTCCTAGGTATTTCTCTTTGAAGCAATTGTGAATAGGAGTTCATTCATGATTTTGCTCTCTGTTTGTTATTCGTGTATTGTAATGTTTGTGATTTTTCTAAAATGATTTTATATCTTGAGACTTTGCTGAAGTTGTATTGTAATGCTTGTGATATTTCCACAATGATTTTGTATCTTGAGACTTTCCTGAAGTTGCTTATCAGCTTAAGGTTATTTTAGGCTGAGATGATGGGGTTTTCTAAATATACAATTTCATCATCAGCAAACAGGGACAACTTGACTTCCTCTTTTCCTAATTGAATACAGTTTATCTCTTTCTTCTGCCTGATTTTCCTGGCCAGAACTTCCAACACTATGTTGAATAGGAGTGTTGAGAGAGGGCATCCCTGTCTTGTGCCAGTTTTCAAGGGAATGCTTCCAGTGTTTGCCCATTCCATATGATATTGGCTGTGGGTTTGTCATAAATTGCTTTTATTATTTTGAGATGTGTCCCATCAATACCTAGTTTATTGGGAGTTTTTAGCATGAAGGCCTGTTGGCTTTTGTCAAAGTCCTTTTCTGCATTTATTGGATAATCTTGTGGTTTTTATCTTTGGTTCTGTTTATGTGATGGATAATTTTTATTGATTTGTCTATCTTGAACCAGCCTTGCATCCCACGGATGAGGCCAACTTGATTGTGGTGGTTAAACTTTTTGATGTGCTGCTGCATTAGATTTTCCTGCATTTTACTGAGGATTTTTGCATTGATGTTCATGAGAGATATTGGTCTAAAATTCTTTTTTGTTGTTGTGTCTCTGCCAGGCTTTGGTATCAGGATGATGCTGGCCTCAGAAAATGAGTTAGGGAAGTTTCCTTCTTTTTCTGTTGATTGGAATAATTTCAGAAGGAATGGTACCAACTCTTCTTTGTACCTCTGGTAGAATTCAGCTATAAATCCATCTGGTTCTGGAATTTTTTTTTTGGTTGGTAGGCTATTAATAATTGCCTCAATTTCAGAGCCTGTTATTGATCTATTCAGGGATTCCACTTCTTCCTGGTTTACTCTTGGGAGGGTGTATGTGTCCAGTAATTTATCCATTTCTTCTAGATTTTCTAGTTTATTTGCATAGAGGTGTTTATAGTATTCTTTGATGATAGTTTGTATTTCTGTGGGAGTGGTGGTGATATACCCTTTATCATTTTTATCACATCTATTTGCTTATTCTCTCTTTTCTTCTTTATTAGTCTTGCTGGTGATATATTTGTTAATATTTCCAAAAAAAAAAATCTCCTGAATTCATTGATTTTTTGAAGGGTTTATTAAGTCTCTATCTCCTTTAGTGCTGCTCTCATCTTAATTATTTCTTATCTTCTGCTAGCTTTTGATTAGGTTTGTTCTTGCTTCTCTAGTTCTTTTAGTTGTGATTTTAGGATGTTGGTTTTAGATCTTTCCTTCTTCCTCTTGTGGGCATTTAGTGTTATAAATTTCCCTCTGCTTTAGATGTGTCCCAGAGATGCAGCATGTGTGTCTTTGTTCTCACTGGTTTCAAAAAATGTCTTTATTTCTGCCTTCATTTCGTTATTTATCCAGCAGTGATTCAGGAGCAGGTTGTTCAGTTTCCATGTGGTTGTGCAATTTCAGTTGAGTTTCTTAATCCTGATTTCTATTTGATTGCACTGTTGTCTGGGAGACAGATTGTTGTGATTTTTGTTCTTTTACATTTGCTGAGGAATGCTTTACTTCCAACTAAGTGGTCAATTTTGGAATAAGGGTGATACGGTGCTGAGAAGAATGTATATTCTGTTGATTTGGGTGTAGTGTTCTGTAGATGTCTATTAGATCTGCTTGGTGCAGTTGAGTTCAAGTCCTGGATATGTTTGTTAACCTTCTGTCTCATTGATCTGTCTAATGTTGGCAGTGTGATATTGAAGTCTCCCATTATTATTGTGTGGGAGTCTGTAGGCCTCTAAGGAGCTGCTTTATGAATCTGGGTGCTTCTGTATTGGATACATATATAGGGCAGTTTTATCTTCTTTTTGAATTGATCCCTTTAACATTATGTAATGGCCTTATTTGTCTCTTGCAAACTTTGTTGGTAATAACTCTGTTTTTTCAGAGTCTAGGATTGCAACCACTGCTTTTTGTTTGTTTGTTTTCCATTTGCTTGTTATATCTTCCTCTATCCTTTTATTTTGAGCCTTTGTCTGTTTCAGCACATGACATGGGTCTCCTGAATACAGCACACTGAGAGGTCTTGACTCTCTGTCCAATTTGCCTGAGTGCGTTTTTTAATTGGAGCATTTAGGCCATTTACATTTAGGGTTCATATTGTTATGAGTGAATTTGATCCTGTCATTATGATGTTAGCTGGTTATTTTGCTCGTTAGTTGATGCAGTTTCTTCCTACCATCCATTATCTTTACAATTTTGTATGTTTTTGCAGTAGTTGGTACCAACTGTTCCTTTTCATGTTTAGTGCTTCCTTCAGGAGCTCTTGTAAAGCGGGCCTAGTGGTGACAAAATCTTTCAATGCTTGTCTGTAAAGGTTTTGTTTCTCCTTCACTTATGAAGATTAGTTTGGCTGGTTATGAATTTCTGGGTTAAAAATTCTCTTTCTTAAGAATGTTGAACATTGGCCCCCAGTCTCTTCTGGCTTACAGAGTTTCTGCTGAGAGATCTGCTGTTAGTCTGATGGACTTTCCTTTGTAGGTAACCCAACCTATCTCTCTGGCTGCCCTTTATATTTTTTCCTTTATTTCAACCTTGTTGAATCTGACAAATATGTGTCTTGGGGTTGCTCTTCTCTCGGAGTATCTTTATGGCATTCTTTCTATTTCCTGTGTTTGAATGTTGGCCTACCTTACTAGCTTGAGGTAGTTCTCCTGGTTAATATCCTGAAGAGTGTTTTCCCACTTGAATTGAATATCCCCATCACTTTCAGGTTCACCAATCAAACATAGATTTGGTCTTTTCACATAGTCCCATATTTCTTAGAGGCTTCTATTTTTTCTTTTTTCTCTAAACTTCTCTTCTTGCTTCATTTCATTAATTTTTTCTTCAATCACTGATATTCTGTCTTCCACTTGATCAAATTAGCTAGTGAAGCTTGTGCATGCATCTTGCAGTTCTCTTGCCATGTTTTTTGGCTCCATCAGGTCATTTAAGGTCTTCTCTACGATGTTTATTCTACTTAGCCACTTGTCTAGTCTCTTTTCAAGGTTTTTAGCTTCCTTGCAATGGGTTCAAACATCCTCTGTTAACTTGGAGAAGTTTGTTATTACCGACCTTCTGAAACCTACTTCTGTAAACCCATCAAAGTCATTCTCCATCCATCTTTGTTTCATTGCTGAGGATGAGCTGTGATCCTTTGGAAGAGAAGAGACACACAGTTTTTAGAATTTTCAGCTTTTCTCCTCTGAATTCTCCCCATCTTTGCGGTTTCATCTACCGTTGGTCTTTTATGATGGTGACCTATTCAAAACCTACTCATTTTTGCATTTGGTTGTTTTTCTAGGGTCCCATTTTGACTGGCTTCTCATTTATTTTCAGTATATTTTCATAATTGTTTACTTAGTGGCCATTAGGGGGATTGTATTCATATCTTAAATTTATAATAATATTCTATGAATTTTAACAATTTATTGTGGAATTTGTACAATTTTTTTCATACTGCTGCCCCTACCTTTCTCTGTTTTACTGTCAAAAGTTGTTTGTTATACAATGTTTGTTAGTAGCACAGATATTTTATTTTTATTATTTGTCATATCTTTATTTTATTGTTTTATTTTATTTCACTTTACTGAGACAGGGTCTCACTCAGTCACAAAGGGAGAACTAGATTCACTGCAGCCTCGAGCTTCTGAGCTCAAGTGGTCCCCTCACCTCAGCTTGCTATGTAGCTAAGACCTGAGGTGCATGCCACTAACATTGTTAATATTTATTTTAGGTAGAGACAGGGTCTTGTTTTCTTATCCCTGCTGGTCTCAATCGCTGGACTTAAGCAATCCTCCCTGGCAAGTCATGGTGCTTACTAGGCAAATATTTTATTTCACTCCACTTAAATGTTCTCAATGATCTAAGGGAAGCTGGGAGAACAAGGTTTCAATAAATAATACCAATAAATACTTATAAATTATTTTAAATAACAGAATCAATATCATCTAACTAGAAGGATTGAATGGGATGCATAAGCAAGCAGGAACCATGATCAGAGAACTTTCAGATGAACCGTTTGCCATTATTCAATCTAAGGAACAAGAGAAGAAAAAAACAAAAAAAGAAAATGAGAAAAACTAACGTAGCCATGGGACACCATCAAGCATATCAACATATTCATAATGAGAGTCTCACAGGGAAAGGAGAGAGAGGAATAGAAAGAATATTTGAATAAACAATGGTTACAATTTTATAAATGTATTCCTAGACACAAATCTACCTATCCAAAAATCTCAAAAAAAAAGAAAATGAAAACTCCAAGGAGGATAAACTGAAAGATATCCAAACTGAAACACACACACTGAAATTCACAAAAGACACAAAAACAGACAACTTTGAAGGAAGTAAAACCTAAGTCACCAATCACATGCAAGTTGTCTTCAATGATATTAACAGCCAATTTCTTCTTTAAAATTATGGAAGCAAGAAGTCACTAGGGTGACATGTTTAAAGTGCTTTAAAAAAGTCAATCATGAACTCAGTATCTGGTAAAACTAAACTTCAAAATTAAGGGTAAAAAGACATCTCTAAGTAAAGAGTAGTCAAGGTAATATATCATTACTAGGTCAACCTTATAAAAAAATGATAAAGGAAGTTAGGAATGAAAGGAAAACAGACAGTAATTCATGTGCAAATAAAGTAATTGGCCAGGAGTTGTGGTTCACACCTGTAATAATGGCAGTTTGGGAAGCTGAGGCAAGTAGATTACCTGAGCTCAGGACTTTGAGAGCACCCTGGGCAACATGATGAAATCCTGTCTCTATTAAAATGATAAAAATAAAAAATAACTGGGGATGGTTGTATGTGCGTGTTGTCCCAGCTACTCAGGAGCCTGAGGCATGAGAAAGACTTGAACCTGGAAGGTGGGGTTCGCAGTGAGATGAGATCAGGCCATCTTGGGTTTCAGAGTGATACTACATCTTAAAAAATAAAATAAAATAAGGAAATTAAGAATATAAATAAGTAATTACACCAGTAAACTTTCATTGGTCTATTCGGAGATTCAACTTCTTCCTAGTTTAATTTTGGGAGGGTGTATGTGTCTAAGAATTTATCCCTTTTTTTTTTTCATATTTTCTAGTTTGTTTGTGTAGAGGTGTTATAATAGAGATGCTATTATAATAGAGATGGTATTATGGTAGTTTGTATTTTTGTGAGATCAGTGGTGATTTACCTTTATCATCTTTTTATTGCGACTATTTGATTATTCTCTCTTTTCTTCTTCATTAGTCTTGCTAGCAGTCTATCTATTTTGTTGACCTTTTCAAAAAGCCAACTCCTGGATTCTTTCAACAACTGATTTTTTAAAGTTTTTTTTTTCTTTTTCTTTTTTTTTCTCCTGCATTTCTGCTCCAATCTTAGTTATTTTTTGTCTCCTGCTAGCTTTTGAATTTGTTTGCTCTTGCTTCATTAGTTCTTTTAATTGTAATGTTAGAGTGTTGATTTTAGATGTTTCCTGCTCTATCTTGCCGGCATTTAGTGCTATAAATTTCCCTCTACAAACTACTAAAAATGTGTACCAGAGATTCTGGTGTGTTGTGTCTTTGTTCTCATTGGTTTCAAAGAACATCTTTATTCTGGTGTTAATTTCATTATTTACCCAGTAGTCATTAAGGAGCAGGTTTTTTGTTTTCCATGTAATTGTGTGCTTTTGAGTGACTTTCCTAATTTGAGTTCCAATTTGATTACACTGTTGTCTCACAGACAGTTTGTTGTGATTTCTGTTCCTTACATTTGCTCAGGAGTGTTTTCCTTTCAATTATGTGATCAATTTCAGAGTAAGTGTGATGTGGTGCTGAGAAGAATGTATGTTCTGGTAATTTGAGGTGGCAAGTTCTGTAGATTTCTATTAGGTCAGCTTGGTCCAGAGCTGAGTTCAAGTACTGGATATCCTTATTATTTTTTTGTCTTGTTGATTTGTCTAATATTGACAGTGGGTTGTTAAAGTCACCCACTATTATTCCTTGGGACTCTAAGTGTTTTTGTAAGTGTCTAAGAACTATCCCTTTACCATTATGTAATGCCCTTCTTTGTCCCTTTTTACCTTTGTTGGTATAAAGTCTGTTTTATCAGAGACTAGAATAGCAATGCCTGTATTTTGCTTTTTATTTGCTTGGTAAATCTTCCTCCATTCCTTTATTTTGAGCCTATATGTTTCTTTGCATGTGAGCTGGGTCTTCTGAACACAGCACACTGATGGGTCTTGACTCTTTTTCCAGTTTGCCAGTCTGTGTCTTTTAATTAGGGCTTTTAGCCCATTTACATTTAAGGTTCATATTATTTGGCGTGAATTTGATCTTATCATTATGATACTAGTTGGATATTTTGCCTATTAGTTGATGCTGTTTCTTCATAGCGTCAGTGCTCTTTACAGTTTGGTATGGTTTTGTAGTGACTGGTATCACTTGTTCTTTTCCATGTTTAGTGCTCCCTTCAGGAGGTCTTGTAAGGCAGGCCTGGTGGTGACAAAATCTCAGCATTTGCTTTTCTGTACAGGTTTGATATCCTCCACTTAGGAAATTTATTTTGGCTGGATATGAAATTCTGGATTGAAAATTATTTTTATTAAGAATGTTGAGTATCGGCCCCCACTGTCTTCTGGCTTGTAGAGTTTCTTCTGAGTGTTCTGCTGTTAGTCTGATGGATTTCCCTTTGCGGGTAACCTGACCTTTCTCTCTGGCTGCCCTTAACATTTTTTCCTTCATTTCAACCTTGGTTAATCTGACAATTATGAGTCTTGGGGTTGCTCTTCTAAAGGAATATCTTTGTGATGTTCCCTGTATTTCCTGAATTTAAATGTTTGCCTGCCTTGTTAGATTGGGGAAGTTCTCCTGCATAATATCCTGAAGAGAGTTTTCCAGTCTGGATGCATTCTCTCTGTTACTTTCAGGTATATTAGTCAAATGACTTCTTTATCTCTGAGTAGATACCCAGTAGTGAGGTTCCTAGATCAAATGGTTGTACTACTTTTAGTTCCTTTGGGAAACTCTACACTGTTTTCCATAGTGGTTGTACTAGCTAACATTTCTGCTGGCAGTGTAGAAATGTTTCCTTTTCACCACATCCAGAATATATAATGAGGCCTTGGAGACCTTGTTCATTTCTTTTCACTTTTTTTTTTTTTTTTTTTTTTTTGTAGTCAATTTTGTCTTCTTGCTTTCTTTCAATAAATTGACTTTCAATCACTGATACCCTTTCTTCCACTTGATCAATTCAGGTATTGAGATTTGTGTATGTTTCACAAAGTTCTCTTACTCCATTTTTCAACCCTATCAGTTTATTTACATTCTTCTCAACATTCCATTTGTATACCTTAAAATACTCAAAGTGGAAACTCTAAAAATATTATTAACTCCATTTATGAGGAAATAAGGCTCAATAAAAATAAATAGCCAAAATCCATTAACTGATACCACCTAACTCCTGCAGAAACAACAATAATTAAAAAACTTAAAAATAATGCATGTTGGTGTGGATGTGGTGAACAAGGAACACTTCTACACTGCTAGCAGAAATGTAAACTAGTACAACTACTAGGGAAAACAGTGTGGAGTTTCCCTAAGGAACTAAAAATAGAACAACCATTTGATCCAGGAACCCCACTACTGGGTATCTACTCAGAGATAAGAAGTCATTATAGGCTGGGCCTGGCGGCTCATGTCTGTAATCCCAGAACTTTGGGAGACCAAGGAAGGCAGATCACGAGGTCAGGAGATGGAGACCATGCATGCTAATTCAGTGAAATGTCATCTCTACTAAAAATACAAAAAAAAAAAAAAAATTGCCAAGTGTGGTGGTGAGCACCTGTAGTTCCAGCTACTGGGGAGGCTGAGGCAGGAGAATGGCACAAACCCAGAAGGCAGAACTTACAGTGAGTGGAGATCATGCCACTGTACTCCAGCCTGGATGACAGAGTGAGAATCCATCTCCAAAAAAAAAGAAAGAGAGAAGTTATTATACAGAAAAGATACACACACATGTTTATAGTGGCACAACTCACAATTGCAAAAAAAAAAAAAAAAATGTAACCAAGCTTAATGTCCATCAGTTAATGAATGCATAAAGAAACTGAAGCATATATACAATGAAATACTACTCAAGAATAAGAAGCAATAAATTAATGACATATGTACTGACCTGGATGAGACTGGATACTATTATTTGAAGTGAAGTAAATTAGGAATGGAAAACCAAATATCATATATTCTCATAAGTATGAGTTAGGCTATGAGGATGCAAAAGCAGAAGGATGACACTGTGGACTTTGGAAGCTCAGGGGGATAGTGTGGGAAGGAGAAGACACATGAAAGACTATACAAAGTGCAGTGTATACTTCTCAAGTGATTGGTGCACCAAAATCTTACAAATAACCATTAAAAATGTATGTTATGAAACACCACCTGTTCACCCTACAGGAATTTAAACAACAACAACAAAAAAGACCTAAAAGTTAAATTTTTATTTATTTACTTTCATTTCTTATTTATTTATTTATTTATTTATTTATTTATTTATTTAGTGATAGAGTCTCATTCTGTTGCCCAAACTAGAATGCGGTGACATGATTTTGGCTCAGTGAAGACTCTACCTCCCAGATTCAAGCAGTTCTCTTGCCTCAGCCTCCTTAATTGCTGGGTTTACAGGCACTCTCCACAATGTCTGGCTGATTTTGCAATTTTAGGAGAGATGGAGTTTCATCCTGTTGGCCAGGCTGGTCTTGAACTCTTTACCTTAGGTGATCCACCTGCCTCAGCCTCCCAAAGTGCTGAGATTAGAGGGATGAGCCACTGCATTCAGCCAAAATTAAATGTTAGAAGTAAAATTTGGCCAAGTTTGGTGACTCACACCAAGTTTGGTGACTCCCAGCATTTTGGTAGGCCAAAGTGAGCAATTTGGTTGAGCCTGGACTTCAAGACCAACCTGAGCAATGTGGCTAAACTTTCTCTACAAAAAGAAAAAGGAAAAAAAAAAAAAAAAAAAGCCTGCAGTCCTAGATACTCAGGAAACTGAGGTGGAAGGATTGCTTGAGTCTAGGAAGTAAGCATGGGTCTTTGCTTTGGCACTCTGTACACCAAGCTCACCACGGTAAAATTGGTTTGGGAAAGAACCCCTTTCTGTCCTCTGACCTCAGGCAAAACTCTAGATTTCACCTCTGAATCATATAGGAAGCTTTGGGTTAAGCAGGATGAACTTCAGTTTCAGCCAGTATTAAAACTGATTGGCTACAGTGGCCTGAGGTCCCGAAGAAGCTTCAGAGGAGGTCAGACCATGGCAGCTGCAGGCCTTGGGTGCACCCTAATGTTTAACCGTAGGTTACAGGTGCAACCTGGCACTGAGTCAACTTTGGTGGTCACATTATTCCAGATACCAGTATCTGGGCCTCAGGTACTGCTACAAGGTCTGAAGTTTTCATGTGCGTAAAGACTTTAATTGCCTTCTTCTTCTTCCCCTGAATCTCTAGATAGGCTTATTGTGGAAGAAAGCTTCAAAACAAAACACAAAACCATGAACATTGAATGAAGTCCTTATATTACTGTGCAGACATTAATACATAGATACCTGCAATAATCAACATCAATCAGGGAAACACGATGTCACTAAGTAGATAAAATAAGGTGCTAGTAGTGACTGAACTGAAAGAGATAAGGATGAAAACATTGTATAACAAGAAATTCAGAATGGCTGTTTTAAAGACAAGATAATGAACTTCAGGAAAACAGAAACAATTCAGAAATTTATCAGAGAAACTTAACAGGGAGATTAAAATCACAGAAGAAAAATAAATCTTGATACAAACACAACAAATAAATTAAAAATGCAAGTGACAGCATTTACAATGGAAATAATCAAGCATAAAAATTCAAGGACAATGGAAAATGTACAGTAAAAGGAGAAAAAAGAAAAAGAGACTGATGTGATTTGTGAGATAACATTCAAAGAAGTAACATATGAGTTATTGGTGTTCAATAGTAGGATGGAAAAGAAAAAAACAGTAGAAAGCTTATTTAGAGAAATAAAAACTGAACAATTTATATACATGAATAAAAATATAAATATTCAGGTACAGAAATACCAAAGGCCTCCAATGAGATTTAATTCAAATAAGAATATCACCATGACTTAATACTATCAAACAAATCAATCAAATTTCAAAGAGAAACAGAGGATACAGAATGAAACAGAAAAAAAAAAAAAAAAAAGAAGATAATGTCATACCAGCAATACACCTTCCCAATACATCCTACCTCAGAGTTCTCACCACAAGCCTTGAAGGACAAGAGAGAGTAGAATGATACATTCAAATTTCTCATGAAAAAAATGCTGCGAATCAAGAATAGTGGATCTTGAAATACTGTCCTTGTGAAATGGAGATCATATTCTGGACAATCAAGAGCTGAAGAAGTAGATCACCACCAGAATTATCCTGTTTAAAATATCTAGAAAACAAGTACCACTCCCTGACAGCACTCACTTAATTTTAATAAACATTCTTTTTGAGGCTGAAGAAAAATTTATTTTCAATGTGAAAATAAAATATAATTGCTATTTCTGAGCAAAACTTGTCTCTAATCCTAGTGTGACAGAAATGTATATGGTGATCAGTATTTAATAATTTTTTTCAGGTGGTAAATTTCAAAGCATGGAACTACACAAAGCTGAATATGCCAGTCAGCACAAGAGTATCACATTTCTCTCTGGAACTTCTTGACAAATTTATTACGTGAGCAACAAACTTTGTAGGGACACGGGATTCTGTTTCCTTGATATTAGTGGTATGCTCTTGGGAAAATTTCTTCCACACCAGCAAAGAATGCTTGGCATCATCAGAGTATGACAACCTCAAATATATTGCTGACTTTTCTTGTGATGCTTTTCCAGCATTCTTTCAATCAAGGTCAATCAGTCTGAGGTTTACATATTTGATCCTGTGCTCAGGATTGTACTTCTTGATCAGGAAGTGGGCACCCAGCACTGTGTTGTCTACAAGAAAATGCTTGTATAAGAAGTGAGCATCTGATCAGCTGGGTCCACTGCTACCTTAAGGATTTGACATTTTCAGTGGCCAACAGACTTGCCACATATTGTAAATGAAAACACTACTACCAGAAATAGAATGCTATAAATAAAATGATGTGTTCTTTTTCCAAAGTCAATAAACTGTATATATTCAAAACTAATAATACAAGTGTGATGTTTGTGGCAAACTTTAGTGGTAAGATTAGGACTCTAATGTGTAAGTGTTTTTTGGGTAAATGCTGCAGCTGCAAGCACCACTGGTGAGAAATGTCAATGCAAATGAGAAATAGGCACAGAGTTCTTCAAAATAGAAAAATAATGCTATTAAATAATACAAAAAAATACAAGAGTTTGTCAGTCAAATTCTGAGTAATCTAATAATGTAAAGTTGGTTGTAAGAGCATAGGAGTTCAAGACCAGCCTGAGTAAATGGCACAGCTTTACCTTGATAAAAATAGAAAAAGTGAAAATAGCCAGGCGTATTGACACATCTCTAGTCCCAGCTATTCAGAAGCTGAGGCAGGAGGACCCTTCGGGCCCAGGAGTTTGAGGTTACAGTGAGCTGTGTCCACACCACAACACTACACCCTGGGTGACAGAGCAAGACTCTGTCTCTAAAATAACAACAACAACTTTTACTTCTACTACAAAAATTTCTTAAGAAATAGGTAATAAAAAGTTGTAAATTGTGACAACAAAAGCTCAAAATACGGAAAATCATGGACTTAAAGTTTTTTTTTCTATTTTTTTAAAAATCACAGTTACGTTGTTAACAGTTTAAAATAACAACATTTTTTTTTAAGTCTCAGGTTAATTACAGTGAACATTGACACAATCAAAATAAGCAATGATTCAAAATATACTACCGTAATACGAAAAAGAAATGCCAACATCACTAATCACCAAAGATGATTAGCAAACTGAATCCACAATGAGATTCAGTCAATAAGAATGGCTAATATTCAGAAGAAATTACAAAATACTGGCAAAGATATGGAGAAAGGTGAATTTTTATACACTGCTGGTGTGAATGTACAACCACTATAGAAAACAGTCTGGAGATTCCTCAAAAAAAAAAAAAAAAAAAAAAAAAAAAAAAAGCAGAACTATGTTTTGATCCAACAATCCTACCACTGGGTGTCTATCCAAAGGAATACGAATCAGCTTATAAAAGGGATATCTGCACTTGCATGTTTATTGTACCTCTATTCACTGGAGCCAAACTGTGGAAGCATAATGCATGTCCATCAAAAAACAAATTGATCAAGAAAATATGACATATATACACACAGAATAGTAGTTGGCCATTAAAAAAGAGATAAATAATGTTATTTGCAGCAACATAGATGGAACTTGAAGTAATTATGTTAAGTAAAATAACCAAAGTGCAGAAGATCAAATATCACATAATCTCACTCATATGTGGAAGCTAAAGTAATTAATCCCATAGAAAGTAGAACAATAGACAACAGAGACAAGGAAGGCCAAACAAATGGAAGAGACGATGATGGAAGACAAATTAATGGATACAAAAATACAGTTACATAAAATATATAAGTTACATTGTTCAATAGTCCAGTAGGCTGATTAGTTAATAAAAATCTGTTGTATATATGAAAGAAGCTAAAAGTTTTGAATTGCTTGCAACAATAGAAATAATAAATACTCAAAGTGACAGAAACATCAAATACCCTGTCTTGATCATTACACATTCTATGCACGCAGAAAAGCATGTCACCCATAAATATGTAGGTTATTATGTGTTCATTAAAAATAAAATAATTTAAAGGTAGTGCTAGAGAAAATCACTTTTCCAGAAGGAAAACAGAAAAGAAAGGAAAAAAGTGTTTCTCACACAACTATAAAGCAATTTAAAAATTTATTTTTTAAAAAAATACATAAAATGTCATTATATAATGATAATGGGCAAGACAGTGTATCAAGTATAAGTATATATTTGGCCAATATCAAAGCATCTTGGTATATTAAGCAAATATTAGTATGAATATTAATATTTATATCTCCAAAGGGAGATATAAACCACAAGATACTAATAAAAACGTCAGCACCCTACTTTCAGCATTGAATAGATTGTGCAGACAAAATCAACAAGGAAATTTGGATTCAAATGCACTCTAGGGCAAATGAAGCAAACAGTTTCAGAACTATCTATCCAAGAACTACAGAATACATATTCCTATCTTGTGCACACATCTAATATTTTCTAGCATAGACCATATACTAGGCCAGAAAAAACAAGTAAGTCTTAACAAATTCGAAAAGATCAAAGTCATATTAAGTATCTTTTCAGAAATCACTATTCTATAAGTACATGGCAATTATACCACATACTACTGAACAACTAATGAGTTAATAAAGATATTAAAGGAAAAGCACCATATTTCTGGGGACAAAAATAGAAAAAAAAACACACCACAACCTATGGGATGCAACCAAAGCAGTTTTAAGAGGAAAGTTGTGAAAAGAAATGCCAACCCGACCGGGCGCGGTGGCTCAAGCCTGTAATCCCAGCACTTTGGGAGGCCGAGACGGGCGGATCACAAGGTCAGGAGAGTGAGACCATCCTGGCTAACCCGGTGAAACCCCGTCTCTACTAAAAAATACAAAAAACTAGCCGGGCGAGGTGGCGGGCGCCTATAGTCCCAGCTACTTGGGAGGCTGAGGCAGGAGAATGGCGTGAACCCGATAGGCGGAGCTTACAGTGAGCTGAGATCCGGCCACTGCACTCCAGTTTGGGCGACAGAGCGAGACTCTGTCTCAAAAAAAAAAAAAAAAAAAAAAAAAAAAAGAAATGTCAACCCGACTAATTTTTAAAAAGACTCAAAGTCAGAGACAAAAAAGGAGATAGTATAACACACCTAGAAATAAATTAATGATAAGAAATCAAATAAGCAGCGAAAGGTCACTCATCAAAGAAAAGTCCAGGACCTGAAGGATTCATTGTTGCATTGTCCCTGCCACTAAAAAAGAACGACTACCAACTATTTTTAACCTGGTCAAACAAACAAACAAACAAAAAAAAAACTGGTGGGGCAAGACATGGGAATAGTTCTGAACCAGTTCTATGAGGTTTGCATTATGTTGACAAAAATACGACAAAGATACAAAAAAGTGAAAACTACGGGCAAATATATCCCATTAACCTAATATAAATATCCTCAACAAAATATTGGGAAGCTAACTTAAAAAGCACATTAAGAAGATCATTCACCATAATCAGATGAGACTACTGCAAGAGTAATTTAATACACAAGATTTGTTAAATGAGACACATCAACAGAACAAACAACAAAATCGTTATTAACATTTCAATAAAGGGATAAAAGCATTTGACAAAATTCAAGATCACTTTACAGTAAAACCTCTCAAAAATTATGCAGACAAAAATTGTAACTCAGCATAATGAATGACAGACAAGAGTAAACACATAATGTCACATACACCAAACCCACAGCTAGTATCACACACAATGAGAGTAAAAATTTGAAATCTTTTCTGCTAAAACCTGAAAGACCAGGATGTCCACTTTCATCACTTATATTTAACATGACACTGGAAGTCCTATCCAGAAAAGTTAGATAGGAGAAAGAAATACAAAGGTATCCAAATTGGTAAGGAATAAGTAAAATAGTCCATATCTGGTAATGATATAATATGAAAATCCCTAAGTACACTACTAAAGAGCAGGTAGAACTAATTCAGAAAATTAATAAAGCTGTAGTTTACAAAATCAACATACACAAATCAGTAACATTTCCATATACTAATAGCAAAATATCTAAAAAGAAATCAAGAAAACAACCCCATTTACAATACCTATGACTCAGGAGCAAACTTAACCAAGAAGGTAAAAAATCTACTTTCTGAAAACTATAAAACATTAATGAAATAAATTGAAATGACAGAAATAAAAAGAAAGACATTTTATATTCATTGATTTAAAAAAGCAACATGGTTAAAATGTCTACATGGCACAAAGAGGTCCACAGATTCAATACAATCTCTATCAGAGCACCAATGGTATTTTTCACAGAAGAAAAAAAATTCCTAAATTTATTTGAAATCAAACAAAAAATACTGAATAGCCAAACCAATCCTGAGGGTGGGGGTTGGGGGTGTACCCACAATGTTGGAGACATCACAATGCTCTAAACCAATACAACAGAATAGAATGAGCAGAAATAAATCTACACATGTATAGTTAACTGATTTTCTATAGAAGTGCCAAGAACACAGAAAGAGGAAAGGTCAGTCTCTTCAGTAACTGGTGCTGAGAGAACATGCAGAAGAATAAAATTAGAACCTTATCTCTTACTACATACAAAAGTTAACTCAAACTGATTAAAAAGTCTAGTGTGCACCTAGACTATAGGTGCAATGGTGTGCACCTATAGTACGAGCTACTCTGGGGTCTGAGACAGGAGGATCACTTCAGCTGAGGAGTTCAAGGCTGTGACACAACACAGTTATGCTACTGCACTCCACTCTATACAATATCGTGAGATCACATTTGCAACAATACATTTTAAAAAAATAAATTAAAGACATAAATGAACACCCCAAACTGTTAAACTACTGGAATAAAACAAAGGGCACACCTGATGACCTTGATCTGGGCAAAGATTTTTTTAAAGACCTCAAATGCACAAGCAATAAGAAAAAACAGACAGCAAATAAAATTACATTATACTATAAAGATTCTGTACAGCAATGGAAACAATAACCAGAATGATAAAAGCAATAGTATGAGAGCAAATATTTGCAAAATATACCTGAGAAGAATTAATCAAAATACACAAAAAACTAAAAAGAAGACTCAAAAGCAAAACAAACAAATGTAAAACCTGATTACAAGTAGGTATCTTCCAATGGAACAGAACAGAGCGCTCAGAAATAATACCACACATCTACAAGCATCTGATGTTTGACAAACCTGACAAAAGCAGGAAATGGGGAAAGGATTCCCTATTTAATACATGGTGCTGGGAAAATTGGCTAGCCATAAGTAGAAAGCTGAAACTGGATCCCTTCCTTACTCCTTATGCAAAAATTAATTCAAGATGGATTAGAGACTTAAATGTTAGACCTGAAGCCGTAAAAACTCTAGAAGAAAACCTAGGCAATACCATTCAGGACATAGGTTTGGGAAAGGACTTCATGTCTAAAATACAAAAAAAAATGGAAACAAAAGCCAAAATTGACAAATGGGATCTAATTAAACTAAAGAGCTTCTGCAGAGCAAAAGAAACTACCATCAGAGCGAACAGGCAACCTACAGAATGGGAGAACATTTTTGCAATCTACTCATCTGACAAAGAGCTAATATCCAGAACCTACAAAGAACTCAAACAAATTTACAAGGAAAAAAAAAAAAAAATGAAAAAGTGGGTAAAGGATATGAACACACACTTCTTCTCAAAAGAAGACATTTATGCAGCCAAGAGACCCATGAAAAAATGCTCATCATCACTTATCATCAGAGAAATACAAACCAAAACCACAATGAGATACCATATCACACCAGTTACAATGGCAAACATTAAAAAGTCAGAAACTAACAGGTGCCAGAGAGGATGTGGAGAAATAGGAACCCTTTTACACTGTTGGTGGGACTCTAAACTAGTTCAACCATTGTGGAAGACAGTGTGCTGATTCCTCAAGGATCTAGAGCTTGAAATACCATTTGACCCAGCCATCCCATTACTGAGTATATACCCAAAAGATTATAAATCATGCTGCTATAAAGACACATGCACATGTATGTTTATTGCTGCACTGTTCATATTAGCAAAGACTTGGAACCAACCCAAATGTCCATCAATGACAGACTGGATTAAGAAAATGTGGCACATATGTATCATGGAATACTATGCAACCATAAAAAGGGATGAGTTCATGTCCTTTGAAGGGACATGGATGCAGCTGGAAACCATCATTCTCAGCAAACAAGAACAGAAAACCAAACACCGCATGTTATCATTCATAGTTGGGAATTGAACAATGAGAACACTTGGACACAGGAAGGGGAACATCACACACCAGGGCCTGTTGTGGGGCACAGGGAGTGGGAAGGGACAGCATAAGGAGATATATCTAATGTAAGTGATGAGTTAATGGGTTCAGCAAACCAACATGACACATGTATACATGTGTAACAAACCTACATGTTGTGCACATGTACCCTAGAACTTAAAGTATAATAAAAAATAAAAAATAAAAATAGAAACAAAAATGTCTCTTAAAAAAATACCTCTATAAACCTCAAATTAAATTCACAAAACCAATATAATCTACTGAATACACATAGTCTGCCATGATTGTAAGTTTCCTGAGGCTTCCCCAGTCATGTTGGACTGTGAGTCAATTAAACCTCTTTCCTGTTTAAATTTAAAAATATATAGGTCTCTTCACTTTTCAAAAGAATATATATACATTGCTAAGTATATTTAAAAAAATCTCAACATCACTGATCATGAGAGAAATGCGAATCAAAACCGTGAGATATCATCTCACACCAACAAGAATGACTACTAATAAAAGTCAAAATAGAACAGATGCTGGCAAGATTGCAGAGAGAAAGGAACAGCTTTTCAGTGTTGGTAACAGTGCAAATTAGTTCAACCACTACAGAAAGCAATGTGATCATCAATCAAATACCTAAAAACAGAACTACAGTTTGACCCAGCAATCCCATTACTGGGTATATACTCAAAGGATTATAAACTGTTCTATCATAAAGACATGCAGACATATGTTCACTGCAGGACTGTTCTCTATAGCAAAGACATGGAATCAACCTAAATGCCCCTCAATGACAAACTGGGTAAAGAAAATATGATACATATATACAATGGAATATTATGCAGCTACAAAATAAAATAAGATCATGACCTTTGCAGGAACATGGAAGGAGCTAGAAACCACTATCTTTAGCAAACTAACACAAGAGCAAAAAGACAAATACCACATGTTTCTCACATAAAAATAGGAGCTAAGTGAGGAGAATATATGCACATATAGAGAGGAACAATACAAACTGGGCCTGTCAGGGAATCAAGGACAGGAGAAGGGAGAGTATCTGGAAAAACAACTAGTACTGTATTAAAGCAAAAGGCATATTACCTGGGTGTTAAGGCTATAATACCTGAGTGAGGAAATAATCTGCACAACAAACCCCTATCTCCCAAGTTTACCTATATAACAAACCTGCACATGTGCAAGTGAACCTAAAAGTTGAATTTTAATTTTTTTTTAAAGTAAGGAATTATTTAGTATAAAAAAATACATTTTTGGATAGGCCTTACTCATGTTTCAGTTGAGTAAGTGGCTCATGCCTGTAATCCCACCACTTTGTGGGGCTGAGGCACGTGAATCAGCTGATATTAGGAGCTCAAAACCAGCCTAACCAATAAGATGAAACCCCATCTCTACAAAAATACAAAAATTAGCAAGCCATGGTGGCTAGCAGCTGTAATCCCAGTTACTCAGGAAGCTGAATAGGAAAATTGCTTGAACCTGGGAGGCAGTGGTTGTAGTGAGCCAAGATTGCACCACTGCACTGTAGCCTGGGTGACAAAGTGAGACTTCACTTCAAAAAAAAAATAAAAATAAAAATAAAAATAAATAAGAAAGAAAAAGAAAAAATTCACAAGACAACATACAAATTGCTAACAGGTATATGAAAAAATGTTCAACATAATTAATCATCAGGGAAATGCAAATAAAAAGCATAATAAAATATCACCTCACTACAGTTAGAATGGTTACTATTTAAATTAAAAAAAAGAAAAGAAAAAGAAAAATCAAAAAACCAAAAGCTGGCCTGGTGTGGTGGCTAATGTCAGTAATCCCAGAACTTTGGGAAACTGAGGTGGACAGATCACTTGAGGTCAGGAGTTTGAGACCGGCCTTCCCAACATGGCAAAACCACATCTCTACTAAAAACACTAAAATTAGCCAGACATGGTGTCATGCTCCTATAGTCCCAGCTACTCAGGGGTCTGAGACTGGAGAATCACTGGAACCTGGGAAGTAGAAGTTGCAGGGAACTAAGATCAGGCCACTTCACTCCAGCCTGGGTGATAGAACTAGATTGTCTAAAGCACAAAAACACACACAAACAAAAATCTCAAAAACACTATAGAGAAAATCCTTGCACACTGTAAGTAAGAATGAAAATTAGTACTCCCATTATACTTTACTACACCAAATATACTCCATAAATAGTTTAGAGCTTCCTTAAAAATTAAAAAATAGTAGCAATTCATTATCCAGAAATTTTACTACTGGGTATATATTCAAAGGAATTGAAACTAGTATGTGGAAGAGATAACTGTACTCCTATATTTATTTCAGCTTTATTCACAGTAGCAAAAATATGGAATCAGCATAAGTGTCAATTAGTGAATGATTGCATAAGGACCTCTCAGCAGAAAGCTTAAAATCCAGAAGAGATTGGGGGACTATTTTCAGCATCCTTCAAACAACCTTTTTTCAACCAAGAATTTTATATTCCACCAAATTGAGCTGTGTAAGTGAAGGAGAAATAAAATCCTTCTCAGACAAGCAAATGCTAATGACATAAGTTTCAACTAGACAAGGCTTTCAAGACATCCTCAAGGGAATGACAAACAATAGTAAAAAAGAATGACCCCTGCAACTACAAAAACACATACCCCACAGGCACTAAAGCAACTATACAATCAAGTCTACAAAACAACCAGATAACATGATGACAGAATCAAAATCACACATATCAATACTAATTTTTAATGACATAGAATGACAGGGTGAATAAACATGCAAAATCCAACCATTTGGTGGCTTCACGACACCTTTGTCACATTCAGTGATACCCATCGACTCAAAGTAAAAGAGTGGGGTAAGATCTACCATGCAAATGGAAAAAAAAAAAAAAATACTAGGAAAACAGAAGTGAAATAAGTAAAAATTGAGAACAAAGAATGGCATTCTCTGATGGTAATGGGTACAATTTAACACTATCCTAAATATCATACATCAAACATTAGAGAACTCTGATTTGTGGAATTTATTTTTGGCCTTCGAAAAGGCAATCACACAGTAATTGTGTGAAACTTCAACACCCACTGACAGCACCACACAGAGCGCTGAGGCGAAAACCTAACAAAGAAACTCCAGACTTAAACTCAACATTTGACCAAGTGGACCTAACAGATACCTACAGAACACTACCCAAGAAACACCAAATAGACATTCTTCTTATCTGCACATAGAACATAGTCTAAGACTGAACATGAACTCAGTAGCAAGGGAATCCTCAGCAAATAAAAAATAAAAATATAAAATATAAATAAAATAATACTGAAATCACAAATAAACACTCTTGGACCACACTGCAATAAAAATAGAAATCAATTCCATGAAGATCTTCTGAAACCATACAAATGCATGAAAAAAAAAAACAACTTTCACCTGAATAACTCCTGGGTGAACATCAAAATTAAGGCAGAAACTAAAATAATTCTTTGAATTAAATGAAAACAGGAAAAACTTACCAAAATATGAGATGCAGTCAAAGCAGTAGTAAGAGGAAAGTTTACAGTTCTAAAATGTCTTCACTGAGAAGTTAGAAAGATCTTAAATTAACAATCTAATGTTACATTTAAAATAACAGTGGTGTGGGAACCTGATCTCTTATCCCGAGAAATCAGAATAAAATAACTAAAACTAGAGAAGAACTTAATAAAACTGGGATACAAAAATCCACACAAAAGATTGATGACACCATGAATTGGTTCTTCAAAATAAAATAAATAATATTACAAACTGCCACCTAAATTAACAAAGAGAAAGAAAGCGAGCCAGGTCCAATTGTTCACCTCTGTAATGCCAGCACTTCGGGAGGCCAAGGTGGGTGCATCACTTGAGATAAGCAGTTTGAGAAATGCCTAGCCTACCTAGTAAAACCCTGTCTCTACTAAAAATACAAAAAAAAAAAAAAAAAAAAAAAATAGCCAGGCATGATGGTGCATGCTTGTAATCCCAGCTACCCAGGAGGCTGAGGGATGAGAATTTCTTGAACCTGGATGCTAGAGGCTGCAAAGAACTGAGACCATGCCATTGCACGATACCTTGGGTGACAGAGAAAAACTCCTCTCTCGGAAGGAAGGAGGGAAGGAAGGAAAGAAGGAAGGAAGGAAGGAAGGAAGGAAGGAAGGAAGGAAGGAAGGAAGGAGAAGGAAAAGATAAAAGGAAGGAAAAAAGAAGGAGGAAGGAAGGAAGGAAGGAAGGAAGCAAGGAAAGGAAGGAAGAAGGACGACAGGCCGGAATGCAGGCTGGAAGGAAGGAAGGAGGGGAGGAGAAAGAAGGAAAATGGAAGGAAAGAAAGAAGGAACGAAGGAAAGGAACCAAAGAGGGAGGGAGGAGATGGAAAGAAGGAAGAAAAGAAGGAAGGAAAGAAGGAAGGAAGGAAGGAAGGAAGGAAGGAAGGAAGGAAGGAAGGAAGGAAGGAAGGAAGGAAGGAAGGAAGGAAGGGAGGAAGGAAGGGAGGGAGGGAGGGAGGGAGGGAGAGAGGGAGGGGAAGAAAGGAAGGAAGGAACAAATGAACAAATGAATGAATGAAGGAAGAAATGAAAAAAGGAAGGAAGGAAGACGAGTGAGGGGAAAGAATGAAGAAAAAAGGAAGGAAGGGAGGGAGAGAGAGCAAGGAAGGAGAAAGAATAAAGAAAGAAGGAAGGAAGGAAGGAAGAAGGAAAGAAGGAAGGAAGGAGGGAAGGAAGGAAGAAAGGAGGAAAGAAGGGAGGGAGCAAGAAAGGAAAGAAGGAAGGAAGGTAAAAAGCCAGCCCCCCCCGCCACTTCCCTTCCGGCACCCCGGCCGATCCGGCCGCCTACCTATTTCCGTTCTTCTGGCCTCCGTCCGGCCCGTCATTACGACCGGCCTGACCCGTACAGAGGAGGAAAAAAAAGAACCATTAACCGCGATGCGCCGGAATACCCGACGGAGTCAATTACATGAAGGCCTTACCGATTAGTAACCAAGTCCAAGAAAAGGAAGGACACTTAAGAAAGAAGAAAGTCGTAAAAAGAAAAAATAAGGATGAATACGATCTTATGGGAAGGAGGGAGGATGGAAGAGAGAGATGAAGGTAAGAGAAGATCCAAACAAGCACAAAATCAGAAACAATATAGGAAATATTACAACCGATCCCACAGAAACAAGAAAGATCCTGAGATCCCACTATGAACAACTCTATGCAAACAATTAGAAAATCTAGAGGAAACAGATGAATGCCTGGAAGCATACAATCTCCCAAGACTGAATCAGGAAAATACTGAAACTCTGAATAGGCCAGTATCTATGCCTGAAATTGTTTCATAATAAAGAACCCACCAATAAAGAAAAAATTTTCTGAAGAAGGTAGGTTCACAGGAAAATTCTTCCAGATATAGAAAGAAGAAGTGATATCAACGCTACTGAAATTTTTCTAAAAATAATGGAGGGAGTGAGGCTTTATCCCCATCTTAAGAGGCCAGTATCAGCCAGATACCAAAATGTGGCAGGGAGACAACAATAAAGGAAATTTCTGGCCAATATCCCTCATGAACATAGACAGAAAAATCCTCAAAAACATATCAGCAATGCATCAAAAAGTTAACACACTTAATAAAAAAATGAGACTCACCATGTGAATAGAATAAAAAACAAAAACCAAAGCAGGAAAAGCTTTTGATAAAACTCAACATCCTGAGTTTCTGTTTCAAGATGTCCGAATAAGAACAGTTCTGATCTGTGGCTCCCAGTGTGATCGACACAGAAGATAGATGATTCTGCATTTCCAACTGAGGCACCTGGTTCATCTCATTGGGACTGGTTGAACAGTGGGAACAGCCCATGGAGGATGAGCTCAAGCAAGCCAATATTCAAAATTCTTAAAAACAAAAAATAATTTTCAACCCAGAATTTCATACCCAGCCAAACTAAGCTTCATAAGTAAAGGAGAAATAATATACTTTACAAACAAGCAAATATGGAGAGATTTGGTCACCACCAGGCCCGTCTTACAAGAGTTCCTGAAGGAAGCATTAAACAACCAGTACCAGACACTGCAAAAACTTGTCAAATTTTAAAGATGCTATGAAGAAGCTGCATCAATTAACAGACAAAATAAGCGGCTAGCATCATAATATCAGGATCAAATTCACATGTAACAATATTAACCTTGAAAGTAAATGGGCTAAAAGACCCAGTTAAAAGTCTCAGACTAGCAAATTGGATAGAGAATTAAGATCTATCAGTGTGCTGTATTCAGGAGATGCATCTCACATCCAGAGACACACGTGGAACCCAAAATAAAAGGATGGAGAAAGATCTACAAAGCCAACGGAAAGAAAACAAAAAGTAGGGGTTTGCAATCCTAATCTCTAATATTTTAAACCAACAAACATCAAAAGAAAAAAGAAGGTCATTACATAATGGTAAAAAGATCAAGTCAACAAGAAGTCTCCAATTATTATTATTGCACCCAATACAGGAGCACCCACATTCATAAGTTTAAGAGACTTGAACACCCCACTGTCAATATTAGACAGATCAATGAGACAGAAGGTTAATGAGGATATCCAGGACTTGAACTCAGCTCTGCACCAAGCAACTTAATAGACATCTACAGAACTCTACATCCCAAATTAAGAGACTGATATTGCCAGAGGGGTGTCTAAGTCTCTTTGTATGCCTCTAAGGAGTTGCTTTATGAATCTAGGTGCATACATATTTAGACTGAAATCTTAAGTTATAAAAATTATCTTGGGTGTTTATAAGACTCCAGAAATTGGAGACAATATTGACAATATTATTGTATGGGAGTCTAAGTTTCTTTGTAAGTCTCTCAGATTTCTCAGAACCCCATGAGACTTATTCTAAAATTGCCCACACAAGTGGAAGTAAAGCCCTCCTCAGCAAACGTAAAAGAGCAGAAATCACAAGAAACTGTCTCTGAAACCATGGTGCAATCAAATTATAATTCAGGATTAAGAAACTTACTAAAAACAGTACAACTACAAGGAAACTGAACAACCTGCTCCTGAATGACTACTGGGTAAATAACAAAATGAAGGTAGAAATCAAGATGTTCTTTGAAACCAATGAGAACAAAGACACAACATACAGAATCTCTGGGACACATTTAAAGCGGTGTGCAGAGGGAAATTTATAGCACTAAATGCCTACCACTGAAAGCAGGAATGACCTAAAATTGACACACTAACATCACTATTAAAAGAACTAGAGAAGCAAGAGTAAATAAATTCGAAACCTAGCATAAGGCAAAAAATAACTAAGATCAGAGCAGAACTGAAGGAGATACAGGCACATTAAAAAAAAACTTAAAAAAATTAATGAATCCAGGAGCTGTTTTTTTTAATTTTTGAAAAGATCAACAAAATTGATAGACCACTAGCAAGACTAATAAAGAAGAAAAGAAAGAAGAATCAAATAGATGCACTAAAAAATGATGAAGGGGATATGATCACCAATCACACAGAAACACAAACTACCATCAGAGAATACTATAAATACCACTATGCAAATAAACTACAAAATCTAGAAGAAATGCATAAATTCCTGGACACATATGCCCTCCCAAGACTAAACCAGGAAGAAGTACAATATCTAAATAGATCAATAACCGGCTCTTAAATTGAGGCAATAATAGCCTACCAACAAAGAAACTTCAGAACCAGACAGATTCATAGTTGAAATCTATCAGAGGTAAAAAGAGAAGTTTGTGCCATTTCTTCTGAAACTTTTCCAATCAATAGAAAAAGAGGGAATCCTCTCTAACTCATTTTATGAGGCCGGCATCATCATGATACCAAAGCCTGACAAGAGACACACACAAAAGAAGAGAAGTTTAGACCAGTATCCCTGATTAATATCAATGTGATCATCCTCAGTAAAATACTGCCAAAGCAAATGCAACAGCACATCAAAAAGCTTATTCACCATGATCATGTTGGTTTCATCCCTGGGATGCAAGACTGGTTCAACATATGCAAAACAATAGAAGTAATCCATCACATAAACAGAACCAAAGACAAAAACTATATGATTATTTCAATAGATGCAGGAAAGGCCTTTGACAAAATTCAACAGTCTTTCACGCTAAAAACTCTCAATAAACTGGTTATTGATGGAATGTATCTCAAAATGGTAACAGTAATTTATGACAAACCCACAGTCAATATCATACTAACCAGGCAAAAACTGGAAGCATTCCCTTTGAAAACTGGCACAAGACAAGGATACCCTTTCTCAAAACTCCTATTCAACAGTGCTGGAAGTTCTGGTCACAGCATTCAGGAAAAAGAAAGAAATAAAGGGTATTTAATTAGGAAAAAGGGAAGTCAAATTGTCTTTGTTTGCCAATGACATGATGATATGTTTAGAAAACTCATTCACCTCAGCCTAAAATTTCCTTAAGCTGATAAGCATCTTCAGCAAAGTCTCAGAATACAAAATCAATGTGCAAAAACAACAAGCATTCTATACACCAATAACAGACAAACAGAGAGCCAAATCGTAAGCAAACTCCCATTCACAATTGCTACAAAGAGAACAAAACACCCAGGAATCCAACGTACAAGGGATGTGAAGGATTTCTTCAAGGAGAACTACAAATCACTGTTCAACAAAGTAAAAGAGAACACAAACAAATGGATGAATATTCCATGCTCATGGATAGGAAGAATCAACATCGTGAAAGTGGCCATACTGCCCAAGGTAATTTATAGATTCAATGGCATCCCCATCAAGCTACCACTGACTTTCTTCACAGAATTAGAAAATATTACTTTAAAGTTCACATGGAACAAAAAAAAAAACCCACATTGCCAAGACAGTCCTAATTGAAAAGAACTAACCTGGAGGCATCACGTTACCTGACTTCACACTATACTACTAGGCTACAGCAACCAAACCAGCATGGCCCTTTTACCAAAACAGATATATAGACCAATGGAGCAGAACAGAGACATCAGAAATAATACCATACATCTACAACCATCTGATCTTTGACAAACTGACAAAAAACTGCAATGGGGAAATGATTTCCTATTTAATACATGGTGGTGGGAAAAGTGGCTAGCCATATGTAGAAAGCTGAAATTGGATCCCTTCCTTACACTTGGTACAAAAATTAATTCAAGATGGATTAAATTATTAAATATTAGACCTAAATCCGTAAATACCCTAGGAGAAAACCTAGGCAATGCCATTCAGGAAATAAACACTGGCAAGGACTTCATGAATAAAACACCAAAAGCAATGGCAGTAAAAGCCAAAACAGACAAATGGGGTCTAATTAAACAAAAGAGTTTCTGCACAGCAAAATAAACTACCGTCAGAATTATTTAAGTTCTACAAAGAACTTAAATAATTTTATAGGAAAAAACAAACAAACATATCAAAAAGTTCAGTGTATATGTGTATGTAACAAGCCTGCACATTGTGCACATGTACCATAGAACTTAAAGTATAATAATAATAAATAAATGAATGCATTCAGCACAATATCCTTTTATGATAAAAATACTCAACAGACAAAACATCAAAGGAATGTACTCAAAGTAATGAGTCCTCATTGACAGACCCACAGAGGAAATCATACTGAATGAGCAGAAGCTCAAATTATACAACATTATTTCTATCAAACTGCCAATGTCATTCTTTACAAAATTAGAAAAAGAATGATTCTAATTTTTGTATGGAACAACCACCACACAAAGTCCAATTAGCCAAAGCAATTTCAAGCAAAATAACAAAGCCAGTGACATTATGCTACATGACTTCAAACTACAATAAAAAGCCACAGTAACCAATACAGCTTGACACTGGCACAAAAATGATACAGAAATCAAGAAAATAGGTCAGAAAATGGTTGTATAAAACCACTTACCTACATCCATCTGACCTTTGACAAGGCTGACAAAACAAACAATGAGGAAAGAATTTCCTATTCAAAATATTGTTCTAGGATAACTAGCTAGTTATACATAGATTATTTAAGCTGGACTCCTACTCTTTACCATATACAAAAATTAATGCAAATGAACTAATGTTTTAAATGTAAGACCTCAAACTATGAAAATTATGAAAAATAACCCAGAAAGTTATCTTGGACATTAACCGTGATGAAATATTTTTGTCTAAGTCCCCAAAAGCAATTTTTCAACAAAAACAAAAAGGAAAAGTGGGATCTAATTAAACTAAAGATTTTCTGCACAACAAAAGAAACTATCAATCGAGCAAAGAGACAACCTACACTACGGGAGAAGATGTTTGCAAAATATGCATTCAACAAAGGTTTAGGACCCAGAATCCAGAGAGAACTCAAACAAATAAACAAGCACAAAACAGATAACCCCATTAAAAAATGGGAATATGGATAGACACTTCTCAGAGAAAACATAAAAGTGGACATCAAGCATATGAGAAAATGATCAGCACCTGTAATCATCAAAGAAATGTAAATCAAAACCACAGTGAGATACCATCTCACCAGCAAGAATAACTATTATGAAAAAGTCAAAAAAAAAAAAAAAAAAAAAAAAAAAAAAAACACATGCTGGGCACTGCTGCTGAGAAAAAGGAATGCTTATGCACTGCAAGTAGGAAAGCAAATTAGATCAGTCACTACAATGTGCAATCTGGATATTTCTCAAATAACTTAAAAGAAAGCTGTCATTTTAACTCAGCAATTCCTTTACTGGGTATATACCCAAAGGCATATAAATCATTTTACCACCAAGACACATACAGTCATATGTTCATTGTTGCGCTATTCATGATAGAAAATACATGGGATCAACTTAGGTACTTATCAATGGTACACTGCAATTGAAAACCATTATTGTCAGTAAGCTCAAGCAGCAACAAAAATAAAAATACCACATGTTTCTCAGAAGTGGGAGCTGAACATTTAGCACACATAAACATAAATATGGTACAAATAGACAAGTGGACAGCTAGTGGGTGGAAGAAAGGGGCTGAGTGGGCTAAAGAAAACTACCTATTGAGTACTGTGCTTACAACCTGGTAGATGGATTCACACTCCAAACCTCAGCATCTCACAATATTCTGATGTAAAAAACTGGCAAATGTACTCCCTGTAACAAAAGTAAATATATTAAATAAAAGTAAAGAAAGGTAACTGTTTGGCTGGTGACTTTTATAAAATTTTATAGTCTTAGGCACATTCAAATTTTCATGCTTTTATAGTTTCTGCTTCTATTACAAACAATGCTATTTATACAAGACAGATGGTAATACTAATACATTGTAGATAAAAACTTATTCTTCTACCTCATATCTCAAATATTATATCCAGTTTATTTTAACCCTTCAGGGTCAAAAAAATAAAATGATAACTTCCATTCATGTTAAATTTCTTTAGAGGACACCTGCATCTATATATAACCTGCTAACAAAATAAATGCATACAAATTCAATCTTATGAAAAATTTAGTGCAACCATGACTTAGGATTAAATATTTCAACTTCCTAATTTCTATTATTTATTATTACCTTCTGACCTTTGTCTAACTAAATTTCAGCATCAAATAACCGAACTTACCTCTACCCAAAGGCTATTGTCTTATACTAAGAGTGACATACATCTGAAAAATCAATTCTGCAACAGAACTAAGAAAAGCCTGAATCACTGACATGCATTTCAAAGTCTTGTGCTGCATGAAAATATCCCAGATTGAGAGTATGATCTCCCTTTCCAGTATCATCTTTCTCCTCATGATATCAACTTGAGTCTCTTTCTTCTTCTTTTGAAGATTTTTTTTAACAATTTCTGGTAATTTATAATGGTCTGCAAATACCTGTTAACAGGGAGTAACATCTGAGATTAACATTTCTTATTGACAGATGTGTGGAAATATTTGGAAGTTGGCCGGGCGTGGTTGCTCAAGCCTGTAGTCCCAGCACTTTGGGAGGCCGAGACGGGTGGATCACGAGGTCAGGAGATCGAGATCATCCTGGCTAATACGGTGAAACCCCGTCTCTACTAAAAAAATACAAAAAACTAGCCAGGCGAGGTGGCGGGCGCCTGTAGTCCCAGCTACTCGGGAGGCTGAGGCAGGAGAATGGTGTAAACCCGGGAGGCGGAGCTTGCAGTGAGCTGAGATTTGGCCACTGCACTCCAGCCTGACTCTGTCTCAAAAAAAAAAAAAAAAAAAAAATATTTGGAAGTTTATTAGTAGATGAACTCTTAATTTTGAAATTATGCAATTAAATAACAAACATTAACTTAATTACTCTGGATTTAATAAAGTCTCTAATGTTTTCTAATTTTACAATTTATTTTAGTTCCCCCCATATTTTCAACTTAAAATAATATAGAACTGCATTCTGATAAAAATATTGTAGCAACAGACAAAAAAGTAAAATGTAAAGATCCCTTCATTCATAGACAATTCAATTCACTTAAAAGTCAGCAACGATTTTCAGCTTGTTTAAATAATATGCCACCCTTTTTTGGGATTGAGATATTGTACTTACATTTTAACACATTAAAAAAAAGTTATTTTTCTAAAAACAAATGGTGTTCTACATACTGTTTTGACAACGTTTTAATAACATCAAAGTTTTGAGGTGTTTTTCCCATTATATAAATTACAACTGCTTCAAAGAATTCCAACTTATCATTGTAACATATTTTGATTCATGATTTTTCTCTACTGGTGAGATTTAGCTCATTTATCATCTGTTTAAAGACTGTGGTCTAAAAAAACTCAACGAACACTTAAAGCAGTACCAAGTAAATGAAAAAAAAAAAAAAAAAAAGACACACCCACAAATGTGATCTGCAGTGTTTTACTTCAAAGTTGTTCTCAAAGAACATCAACAAATAAAATTCTGTAGGAAATGAGCAGATCTTTATAAGAAAGTACTAAACACATATAAAAACAAGATACCATGAATAAGAAGCATAAAAATGACCCCAACAGAGTTCCTGTGTAAAACTTATCAAGCCAAAAATATTTACTTTTTGAATAAATAAAAGAGTGGTTCACAAATTTGAAAAAGAAAACTTCTAAAGAACCAACAGAACTTCTAGAAAACAATATATAAAACCACTGTGTGGATTAAATAGTTGAAAGATAACTGGAAAATAAATTTTTTAAAATGTAGTTCAGAGAGAAAAAAGTACAAAATATAAGATGAAGATTACACAGCAATTAAAAAAAGAGTGAGAAGCCTTACACTTTTAATCAGAATTTCAAAAGGAGATAGGAAGTAGCAATATCTTAAAAATAATGAAAAACAAAAGAATTTCAGTTTGTTACAATTGGGAATAGTCAGGTTAAGAAAGTCTTATGCATCCTAAGCAGAATAAAAAAAAAAAAAAAACACATAAAAAATAAAACTGAAATAAGTGCAACTGGGAATGGTGGCTTATGCCTGTAATTCCAGCATTTGGGGAGGATGAGATGGGTGGATCCCTTGAGCTCAGGAGTTTGAGACCAGCCTGGACAGCATGATGAAACTCCATCTCTACTGAAAATGAAAAAAAATAAGGTGGAGGTAATGGTGCATGCCGGTAGGCCAGCTACTCAGGAGTTTGAGGTACTCTAGACAGAGTGAGACTCTATCTCAAAAAAAGAAAAAAAAGTGCTAATTTTTAATAACTCAGTATGTGCACGTAGACTAAACTTACTTGTTCACAACTATAGACTGTCAGTGATTTTAGACTTACACTAAGGCATAAGAACAAGAAATAAAAGCAATCAGCAAAAACAAATTCTCTTAGAACAAACATCAGAAAAAGCTCATAGCACTTTTATGAAATGAGATCAAAATATCTTCAAGTTAAAAAAAATTGTCAGCAATAAAAAGGGTCAATGCAAAACAGTATTTTGTCAGATATCAGATTTAAGTTTTGATACATCCAGTAACATGTAAAAATGAATACAGCCAACATAAACCTAAAAAACAAACATGTGACTACAAGGCATCTCATGGTTTAGAGCTAATTTTTTGTTAGAATACAATTGCAGTTGTTGGAAAAGAATATATTAAAATATGTAAAAAATAGTATAAGTAACACACTTCTGTTACAGAAAAGGCGTCCACATCTAGACCCTAAGAGAGGGCTTTTGAATCTCAAGCAAGAAAGAATACAGCATGAGTATACAGTGAAAAGTAAAGGCAAGTTTATTGGGAAAGTAAAGTGGTAAAAGAACAGTTACTGTATACACAGAGCAGTATGTTCCTGAAAGTAAGAGGAATGCACCCACCTTAGGTACAATGCTTGTATATATGAGTATACGTGTTCTGCTACAAGAGTTGTAATAAAGAATTCATTTCCTTAATTACAACATATATTTCAAGAATCGATATTACTGTCTTTAAAGCAAAATTAGAAATGCCGTTTTTCTCCAGATATCGAGATACCTAGACACCCCAAGTCTGGGTCTGTTTAGTAAACATTATTAATTTTTTCTCTTAACTGTAAACATGTAGAGACTAGGAATGGCTAACTTTCTAGGAAGGCAGCCCAGCAAGTCTCAGCCTCAATTTTCTAGCCATCACTCAAAATGGAGTCACTCTGGATCCAATGCCTCTGATATATTCCATCCTCCCTTTGCAAGAGGACCTTTAATCGTAAGCATTGCAGAGGGATGAAGATCCATCTTCTGTAACTTCCTCAGGCTGAATAGGGGCAATGATATTAATACCTAACTATTAGAATCTCTTGCATTCAGGGTAGAGAGAAGGTCAGTCAGAGATGATTGGTATGTTCAAAGTCCTTCATAACTCTAAGTCTCAGCAAAAGGTGGTATCTGGAAGATTAATAAATGGCCAGTTTAAGAAAACATTGAGTTAGCTTGTCCTATGTTCCTACACAAAGAATACAACCACAATGGATTCCACAACAGCAAAGCAAAATAAGCAAAATTATTCCGATAAACTTAAGAGGAAGGTTTTCCAAGAATTAGGCAGTTGTTTGAACCAAGCCAATATAGGATCAACTGATAGCACATCAGTGGCAGATATATGAGTGTCTAAAGCTTTCATAGCCTCATTAATATTGTGTGAATATTCTGGAACATACACACGACATTTAGTTTTGAACAGAGCACAAGTCCCCTTTCAGCTGCTGTTAAAATGTCCAATGCCATATGATTTTGTAAGGCTAACTGCCTAATTGGAGAAGTCTCCTCAGTTAAGAGGGTAAGGGGCCTGGTGCAGTGGCTCATACCTATAATCCCAGTACTTTTGGAGGCCCAAGTGGGTGGATCATTTGGGGTCAGGAGGTCATAATGTTGGCCAATGTGGCCAACATGCTGAAACCCAGTCTCTCCTACAAATACAAAAATTAGCGAAGCAGTAGGACCACATGCCTGTAATCCCAGCTACTCGGGAGGCTGAGGCAGGAGAATTGGTTGAGCCTAGGAGGTGAAAATTGTGGTAAGCCATAATCACACCACTACATTCCACTCTGGATGATAGAGTTGAGACACTGTCTCATAAAAATTATATTTAAAAAAAGGTAATGGCATGGCCTACATTACTGAAAGTTGTAGCAGTGTATGTGGCTAAGGCTTCAACTTCTAACTGGACTATAGTTAGAATTGTAGCTGCCTGGGGGAAAACATAACCATTGGATAGAACCACCAAGATGACCATTTTTGTTACCAATGATGAGCTTTTACAATTATCTGGTTAGACGGGAGAGTGTCCAATTTTGCTAGGATATTTCCTGGGAGACAAGGATGACCTATGTACAACTTGCAGTCCAGCTGTAATGTAAGTATGGCCAGCCATGAGTTCCAAATGTCCATAACTATCCCCAAGAAGAAGCATAGGAACTCATTTTTGGCAAATTATCTTGCCATTCCATTCACATGTTGTTGGTTAAAAGCAGGGTCTGATTACATTGCTGAGGTGACAACTGTATCATATAATGGACTTCAGTCTAGTGGTGACTACTATTGTACCTTTCAAAACATAGAGGTGTCTTGCCTGATACCTGTGCTTGAACAGCTGTCATTCACCAAGTTCATTATGTATAGCATAAGCTAAATTTGGGGTGGATGTTACTTGTTTTCTAATTAGATTTTAAAAGTTGCCTTCTTGTCTCTTCATAGGAAGGGAAGGAGCTAAGGCCCATGTGACTGTGATATATGGAGAAGAAGGGTTATGATTATAATGTTCACTTTCCAAATAACATTTAAATCCCCATAAGCTTAACTTGGCTGGTTGAATATGCCAGGGCAACAAAACAGTAGAGGATGGCAACAATTCTCCACATACCTAATAATTTATTTAATTATATAGAGACACTAAAATCTGTGCCCACTCAGTAAATAAGTTACTGTCTACATGATTTCAATTTATACCCAAAAGTAGAACACCAGTTCATATCTTTATGTTACCTATCAGTTTCATTTCTTCTGAACAGATATCAGAAGTCACTGGTTCACAGGAATGAATGGGATCAGTCTCTTTTGTTCCATCAGCCTGTGGGACTTCATAAAAGACAGGATTAATATGAGATAAGTGGACCCAGATCTTTATTCCCAGAAGTTTAAATACATTGTGGTACTAAGGAATTCCTGGGGGTGAAGATAGGTTTTGGATAATTGTCATCATGAAAGATGGGGCATTATCTCTCCGTAAGTTCTTAGGCAACCAAAATCTAGGAATGATTCCTATAGTAGGAGTTCAGAAACCTCTATTTCCTTTTCAGATTGCTTAGGGAACTCCTCGACCCAAGTGGTAAAAGTGTCAAGGATACTAATAAATATTTAAACTCTTTACCTGGTGGTATCTGAGTATAATCCATTTTCCAGTCTTCACCAGGATATATTTCCCAATTCTGAACAGGTCTTACTAGAGAAGAAGGTAAAGACTGGCTCTTGGGATTATTCTGGGCACATGTTCACAAGTCTGAGTTCCCCACTTTACTGTTGTAAGTAAGTCTTTGCCTGTAAAAAGCTGAGACATTAATTGAAATATGGAATTTCTTCCCAAATGAATAGAGTCACGCAAATGCTTAACTATTTTTCACTGATTGCCACCTGGTATTAACAGTTCATCAAGAGTCTAGTAACAAAGTCTGATATTTCAATAAATATCCCCCTCTCACCCACTGGTGTCCTTTAGCTTCTGGTACTCCTTATAGTTGGTGTGAAGTTAAAACCTCCATAAGTTGTCCTAAAACCAGTTTATTGGCTTCATCTACTGGAAGAACTGTTGCTGCTTCTGCTGCTCTGTGGCATCCAGACATGACAAGAAAGTAATGTAGAAAACCAAAGACCCTGAAGAGCAGCTTAGAGGATAGGTAAAATGTCTTCTATAGGTTGGTCCATCTATCTCCATGACCGTATAGTTTTGGGATGACAGAGGTCCATTATAATGAATGAAAACTGAGTAAGTAGTCCAGAAATAAACTAACTTACCTGCCACATCAAGAGTTACCTGAGGTTCCTCTGGAGACAAGGCTAGTTGTCCAGTGGGAGGTGTAACAGAAGTTTTCAGGCCCCACAACTCTTGAGCTTCCCTGGCTATTTTAGTCATCATTGCTTTGTGTGCCAATGGCTCCCTTTGGATTGCTGCGTATCTCTCTTCCAATGGCCAGTTTTCTTACAGTGTGCACAAATTCATACCTAAGCCATAACTTGGATGCTGAGCTTTGTAATTCCCATCTTTCATTTTCATTTGTTCAGGCCAAAAGCCAGGAGAACAACCTCATATCAAGGTGAGCTTAAGGTTGCAGCTATGAGCTGCAAATTGTGGGAGGCCCTTCTTGCTCTGCTTCCTCTGCTTTGTCCCTGTTATTAAAAACTAAAAATGCCATGTCCAAAAGATGTTCCACAGGAATTTGGGGACCCATAGCTGCTTTGTGTAGTTTCCTATGGATATAAGGGGCAGACCGGGTTATAAAATGTACTCCAAGAAAGGGTTTGTCCTTCCCTTGTGGCAGGATCAATGTTAGTATATTTCCTGATTGTCTCTATTGAAAGCTCTTGAAACAAATCTGGATTCTTATATTTGTGTTGAGAAACTTAACCTTTTCACAGTTAACAGGATTTTTTGTACCTGTTTTCATTCCTTTCAATAAACAACTGACAGTATGATCTCTTGTCCCCAAATCCTCACCACTCCTTTGATAGTTCCACTCTCAATCTCGATCTGGAACTGCCATACCTCCTGCCTGACATATACTATGGTTTGGATTGTAAGCTAATATTTCATGTGCCATGGGCCATATCTGTCCCCGAAATGCATTGTTTATCTTCCACTGTACAACACATAGACCACAAAATATGCAGATCCTGCCCAGTTAAACTATAGGTCAGATTTAATTTCTCAAACTTATCTGTAAATTTTCCTGGATCTTCAGAGAAATGATCTTCTCTTCACAAAGTGCCAAAGCAGACATAGAAAAGGGAACATGCACTTTCACAGGGCCTTCTTCCCCATTTGCCACCTCTCTGAGTGGACAAAGATTTCCCTTTGGAGGTAAATAGGAGGTTCCACTATGAGTAGTAATTGCTGGCCTAAGTTCCTCAGGGGATGGTAGGTACAGAGTGGGACTGGAAGAGATGAAGTGGTCCCAATAGAACTTCCAAGTACACTAGAGGGGAAAAGGGCCAATACATCTTAACATTCAGAACTGACAGAAGGAAATTCTGCTCCACTGAAAAATGCCCACGAACCAGGAGAGGGTTTGCATTAAAGAATCATCTAGTATGTTTAGCTTTCTTTCCTATTTTTCTGTCATCAACCATGCAGTGTTTTTTCACGATTGAGCAGCAAAAATACTTGAACATACGATATTTTATCTCATTTTCTCTCCCACTTACAAAATAAATTAAGTTGAATTATAGTATTACAGCTGTAAGAGGTTATTTCTCTTGCTTTATTGAATAATATGGACACTAAATGATATTACATAAAAACACCAGTTTTTTTCATGTTAAGCCCATTCAGCTTAAACTCATCTCAACATTCAAGCCACTGGCGACTAAAAATAATGAGAGGCTTTTAAGACCAGCTGCGTTAACGTGGGGATCCTTGCTGAAAACTGAATTCTCTTATTCATATTATCCAAATAATGTAAGTGAAACAAGCCATGAATCTTAGGCAAACCACAACATGGACTTCCACAAAAATACCAAATTAAGGAAAAAAAGGGGATTTAAATGGGAATGACCAGAGCAAGCAGGCCCTGGGCAATGGCAGACAGGAAAAGCTAATGTATTGAAGTTAAAGAAAGAAGTGTTTTTTAGTGTACAAAATGAAACAAAACATCAAGGAGAAAAAAAAAACCCTTATTTCTGTCCTAGTGGTTCTTGATGGTCAGAATAGTGGCAACAAAACATAACCACTGCACACAGCGAAAGAGTAAGTTAAAAGCCCTAAGACCAGTTAAATAGTCTCCACAAAATGACAGTGAAACAGAGACAGCAACCAAGAAATATATTCATTGAGCAAATAAATTAAAGCTGATTAGTATAAATAGTATAGCTTGTGATGGTTACCAAACCCATTCTTAGCCAAGGGCAACTTTACTCAGAGGGGTCCCTAACCACCTAAATCTTAAAAGAGACTCTAACCCTTGTAATTTAAGCCTCTAACCCAAGGTCAGTCAAAGGTCTTTGCCTTTTTTTGTTTGTTTTTATTTTTTAATGGAATCTCACTCTGTCACCAGGTTGGAGAGCAGTGGCAATACCTTGGCTCACTGCAACATCTGCCTCCCAGATGCAAGTGATTCCCCTGCCTCAGCCTTCTAAGTAGCTGAGACTACTGGTGTGCACCACCATGCCCAGCTAATTTTTTGTATTTTAGAAGAGATGACGTTTCATTCTATTGGCCAGGATGGTCTTGATCTCCTGATCTCATGGTCCACATGCTTCACCCTTCAAAAGTGTGGGGATTACAGTCATGAGATGAGCACCTTGCCTTTTATTAGCAGGACACTGTAACCTAATCTATCTTAGGATACTGTAACTCCTGTAAGTTGGGACTCTAACTCAATCCCATTCTTTACCAAGGTATATGCACCCCATTTACCCAAAGTCAGCCACTTGTTGCACACAAATGATTTTCCTTTGGATCACAGTCTCCTCAGTGTCATCCCTGGTTCACCAGAAATACAGGACCCCAACACTTACCCAAAGTTGGTAGTTTTCTCACTATAGCCCCCTCTGTGGTCTCCAGAAATATGTTACAGGACCCTAGCACTTACCCAAAGGTAGCAATTAGGTCAGGGTCTCTGCACCACAGTCCCATCTGTAGTCACCAGAAATATGTTTCAGGAACAGGGTCCCAATCCAGACCCCAAGTGAAGGTTCTTGGATCTTGAGCAAGAAAGAGTTCATAATGAATGCACAGTGCAAAATAAAACCAAATTTCTTCAGAAAGTAAAGTGATAAAAGAGGAAAAACTCCACAGACAGAGTAGGACATTCCTGAAAGTAAGAGGAAGAAACCCTCCACCCTAAGTACAATGCTTGTATATACAGGGAGGTGTGTCCTGCTACAAGGTTTTCTGACAAAAGTTTAATTTACTTAATTACTGCATTTTGCAAGAATCAATATATCCTTAAAGCAAAATTAGGAATGCCTTTGTTCTCCAGATAACCCAGATACCTGAACATTCCCAAGTCTGTCTCTGTTTAGTAAACATTATTAATTTGTTGCCTTAACTGTAAATATCCAGAGGCTAAAAATGGCTAACTTTCTGAGATGGAAGCCAAGTGAGTCTCATTTTCCTAGCCTTCACTCAAAATGGAGTTGCTCTTGTTCAAATGCCTCTATTCTTTAAAAAACGGGATGTTTTTAATGTCTCTGAAGTCTCTGCTATCATTGTCTGCTATTGTATCTCTCTCTCTCTCACCACATAAGCCAATGGCCCTAACATATCATTTTATTAGACCCTATTAATTAACTTTTTTAAAGCAATGATTAAATGTATGATAAATTAAATAGAAAATCATATAATTATACATTTTAGATACTTTTGACCTTTAGATGTAAAATATCAATTGTTATCTCTATGTCATTTTTGTTTCTGACTGTGTAAGAAGCAACTTCTCCACACTCCCTCATCTTCTATTATCTTATCTGAAAAATGTTATTGGTTTTTTGAGAAGGAAAGTTGTATAGATTTATCCACATCTCCAGAAGCATAAAAGAATCTGAGTCTAAAATTGTGTTTATAAGTTTTTATAAAGTAAAAATATGCATGTGAAAATGCAAGACATTTGATTCAATTATCTTACCTTCAAAAAGGAAAAGAAAAGAGGGATGGAAGAGAGGAGATAACTGAGAACGGTTAGACCTAGAATATTTAATCCTGCCTGATAATTCATGTGAATCATTCCAGTCTTACTAAACACTCATTAAATCAACTAACACCAAAAGTTTTTCCTTCATCCTTAATCTTTTGTGTTTTTGACATTAAAGAAAAACATTGAAGAATATGTCTTTGGAGAAATAAAATAGTAATACAAGTATAAAAAGTGATCATGAAAGTAAAACTTTCTAAAAGCTTTTGGAGATCTTGGCGAGGATATTAAGCTATAACAATATATTAATCAGGAACTTCCAAGTCAATCTTAAGGTTCATAGTGTTCTCAATTGAGGTCTGTACACACCACAATTCTCTTAGTTACAGTTCACCAGAATTTAACTATAACTACATTTCTTACAAATTACCTTTCCCCTTTTGCATATACTTTTGTAGTTTTAAATAAATATAATTAAATTTATTAAAAATGTTACTACATGTCCAAAACCAAAAACAGATTGAAAGAAAAAGAAACTCCAGACCAATATCCTTTATGAAGAGAGATACAAAAATCCTTAATATACACAACAATTCCCTCTGTGGTCTCCAGAAATGTGTTATAGGACCCCACCACTTACTCAAAGGTAACCATTATTAGGTTCTGTACCACAGTCCCATCTGTAGTCACCAGAAATATGTTTCAGAAATGGTGTCCCAATCCAGACCCCAAGTGAGGGTTCTTGGATCTTGAGCAAGGAGTTCGTAGAGAATCCAAAATTCAAAATAAAACCAAATTTCCTTTGAAATAAAGTGGTAAAAGAACAGATATTGCACAGAGAGAGTACGCCATTCCTAAAAGTAGGAGGAGAATTCCTCTAACTTCCTCTGCCACCTCTCCCCTTCTCTCGACTCTCTCCAAACCCACCAATATTTAAAAAGGATAATACACAGCCGGTGTGGTGGCACATGCCTGTAATCCAAGCACTTTGGAAGCCGAGGTGGGGGGATCACAAGAACAAGAGATCGAGATCAACCCAGCTAACACGGTGAAATCCTGTCTCTACTAAAAATACAACGATATTAGCCAGGTATGGTGGCGGGTGCCTGTAGTCCCAGCAACTTGGGAGGCTGAGGCAGGAGAATGGTGTGAACCCAGGAGGCGGAGCTTGAAGTGAGTCCAAATCCACCACTGCACTCCAGCCTGCGTGACAGAAGGAGACTCCATCTCGTGTGGTGGGGGGGAGGAAGCATCATACACAACAATGAACTAAGAATTATTCCAGTAACAAGAATGGATTAAACATATAAAAATCAGTGGAAAGAGGGGTGGAGCACGATGGCCGAATGGGAACAGCTCCAGTCTCCAGCTCCCAGAGCCAGTGATAGAGAAGACAGGTGATTTCTGCATTTTCAACTGAGGTACCGGGTTCATCTCACTAGGGAGTGCGGGACAATGGGTACTGGTCAGCTGCTGCAGCCCAACCAGCTACAGCTGAAGCAGGGTGAGGCATCACCTCAGCTGAGAAGCACAAGGGGGAAAGGAATTCCTTTTCCCAGCCAGGGGAACTGAGACACACAACATCTGGAAAATAGGATAACTCCCACCCCAATACTGTGCTTTACCAAGGGTTTTAGCAAAAGGCACACCAGGAGATTATATCCCACAACTGGCCAGACGGTCCCACCCCCAATAGAGCCTCTCTCATTGCTAGCACAGCAGTCTGCGATCTAAGGGCAAGGCAGCAGCAAGGCTGGGGGAAGGGTGCCCGCCATTGCTGAGGCTTAAGTAGGTAAACAAAGCTGCTGGGAAGCTCCAACTGGGTAGAGCCCACAGCAGCTAAACATTAAAAAAAGCAGCAGAAAGCTTTGTAGCTGCAAACGACCCTGTCTGACAGGTTTGAAGAGAGCAGTGGGTCTCCCAACAAGGAGGTTGAGATCTGAGAATGGACAGACTGCTTTCTCAAGTGGGTCTCTGAACCCTGAGTAGCCTAACTGGGAGACATCCCCCACTAGGGGCAGACCCACAGCACACACCTCACATGGTGGGGTACACCCCTGAGACGAAGCTCCCAAAGCAAGAATCAGACAGGTACACTGGCTGTTCAGCAATATTCTATCTTCTGTAGCCTCTTCTGCTGATGCCCAGGCAAACAGAGTCTGGAGTGGACCTCAAGCAATCTCCAACAGACCTACAGCTGAGGGTCCTGACTATTACAAGGAAAACTAACAAACAGGAAGGACACCCACACCAAAACCCCATCAGTACATCACCATCATGAAAGACTAAAGGCAAATAAAACCACAAAGATGGGGGAAAAGCAAGGGAGAAAAGCTATAAATTCAAAAAATAAGAACTCATCTCCCCCTCCAAAGGAATGCAGCTCATCACCAGCAATGGATCAAAGCTGGACAGAGAATGACTTTGATGAGCTGAGAGAAGAAAGCTTCAGTCCATCAAACTTCTCAGATTTACAGGAGAAATTATGTACCCAGCACAAAGAAACTAAAAATCTTGAAAAAAGAATGGAAGAATGGAAAACTAGAATAATCAATGCAGACAAGGCCATAAACGAACTGACAGAGATAAAAACCATGATACGGGAAATAAGTGACAAATGCACAAGCTTCAGTAACTGACTCAATCAACTGGAAGAAAGAGTATCAGCGATTCAGTATCAAATGAATGAAATAAAGTGAGAAGAGAAGTGTAAAGAAAAAAGAGGAAGAATAAATGAACAAAGCCTTCAAGAAGTATGAGATTATGTGAAAAGACCAAATCTATGTCTCATTGGTGTGTCTGAAAGTGACAGGGAAAATGGAACCAAGTTGGAAAACACTCTTCAGGATATCATCCAGGAGAACTTCCCCAACCTAGTAAGGCAGGCCAACATTCAAAATCAGGAAAAATAGAGAACGCCACAAAGATACTCCTTGAGAAGAGCAACTGCAAGACACATAACTGTCAGGTTCACCAAAATTGAAATGAAGGAAAAACTGTTAAGAGCAGCCAGAGAGAAAGGTTGGGTTACCCACAAAGGGAAGCCCATCAGACTAAAAGAAGATGTCTCAGCAGAAACTCAACAAGCCAGAAGAGAGTGAGGGCCAATATTCAACATTCTTAAAGAAAAGAATTTTAAACCCAGAATTTCATATCCAGCCAAAGTAAGTTTCATAAGTGAAGGAGAAATAAAATACTTTACAGATAAGCAAATGCTTACAGACTTTGTCACCACCAGGCTTGCCTTACAAGAGATCCTGAAGGAAGTACTATACATGGAAAGGAACAACTGGTACCAGCCATTGCAAAAATATGCCAAAATGTAAAGACCATTGATGCTAGGAATAAACTGCACCAACTAATGAGTAAAATAGCTAGTTAATATCAAAATGACAGGATCAAGCTCACACATAACAATATTAACCTTAAATGTAAACAGACTAAATGCTCCATTTAAAAGATACAGACTGCCAAATTGGATAAAGAGTTAAGACCCATCAGTGTGCTGTATTCAGGAGACCCGTCTCACATGTAGAGACACACATAGGCTCAAAATAAAGGGATGGAGGAAGATCTAGCAAGAAAATGGAAAACAAAAAAAGCAGGGGTTGCAATCCTAGTCTCTGATAAAGCAGACTTTAAACCATCAAATATCAAAAGAGACAAAGAAAGCCATTACTCTGTTGAGAAACTGTGAAACAGTTGCTTGCACGGATTTTTAGAGGGATCAAAACATGTACACCTCTCAAGAACATTTCAACAATTCCTATCAAAATTCTAAATATATATAGCCCTTGATCCAGCAATAGCACTTGTGAAAACTTATACTAAGTTGGGCATGGTGATTCATACCTGTAATTCCATCACCCTGGGAGGCTGAAACAGGCAGATAGCTTGAGCCCAAGGGTTTGAAACCAGCCGGGGCAATATAGTGAGATTTTGTCCCTACAAAAAGTACAAAAATTAGTTAAGTGTGGTGGCACATGCCTGTAGTCCCAGCTGCATGGGTGGCAGAGATGGAAAGATCACTTGACCCTGGGAGGTTTAAGTCTAAAGTGAGATATGATAATACCATTGAACTCGAGACTGGGCAACAGAGAGAGACCATCTTTAACTACCATCAGAGATTACTATAAACACCTCTACACAAATAAACTAGAAAACCTAGAAGAAATGGACAAATTCCTGGAGACATACGCTATCCCAAGATTAACCAGAAAGAAGTTGAATCCCTGAATAGACCAATAGCAAGCTCTGAAATTGAGGCAATAATTAATAGCCTACCAACCAAAAAAAGTCCTGGACCAGATGGATTCACAGCTGAATTCTACCAGAGGCACAAGGAGGAGCTGGTACCATTCCTTCTGAAAATATTCCAATTAATAGAAAAAGAGGGAATCTTCCCTAACTCATTTTGTGAGGCCAACATCATCCTAATATCAAAGCCTGGCAGAGACACAACAAAAAAAGATAATTTTAGACCAATATCCCTGATGAATATCTATGCAAAAATCCTCAATAAAATACTGGCAAACCGTATTCAGCAGCACATCAAAAAGCTTATCCACCATGATCAAATGGGCTTCATCCCTGGGATGCAAGGCTGGTTCAGCTTACACAAATCAATAAATGTAATCCAGCATATAAACAGAACCAAACAGAAAAACCACATGATTATCTCAATAGATGCAGAAAAGGCCTTTGACAAAATTCAACAGCCGTTCATGCTAAAAACGCTCAATAAATTCAGTATTGATGATACGTATCTCAAAAAAAAAAAAAAAAAAAAAAAAAAAGAGCTATTTATGACAAACCCACAGCCAATATCATACTGCATGGACAAAAACTGGAAGCATTCCCTTTGAAAACTGGCACAAGACGGGCATGCCCTCTCTCACCACTCCTATTCAACATAGTGTTGGAAGTTCTGGTTAGGGCAATTAGGCAAGAGAAAGAAATAAAGGGTATTCAATTAGGAAAAGAAGATATCAAATTGTCCCTGTTTGCAGATGACGTGATTGTATATTTAGAAAACACCATCATCTCAGTCCAAAATCTCCTTCAGCTGATAAGCAACTTCAGCAAAGTCTCAGGATACAAAATTAATGTGCAAAAATCACAAGCATTCTTATATACCAGTAACAGACAAACAGAGATCCAAATCATGAATGAACATCCATTCACAATAGCTTCAAAGAGAATAAAATACCTCAGAATAAAACTTACAAGGAATGTAAAGGACCTCTGCAAGGAGAACTATAAACCACAGCTTAGTGAAATAAAAGAGGACACAAACAAATGGAAGAACATTCCATGCTCATGGATTGGAAGAATCAATATCGCGAAAATGACCATACTGCCCAAGGTAATTTATAGATTCAATGCCATCCCCATCAAGCTACCGATGAGTTTCTTCACAGAAGTGGAAAACACTGCTTTAAAGTTCATATGGAACCAAAAAAGAGCTCACGTTGCCAAGACAATCCTAAGTCAAAAGAACGAAGCTGGAGGCATCACGCTACCTGACTTCAAACTACACTACAAGGCTACAGTAACCAAAACAGCATGGTACTGGTACCAAAACAGAGATATAGAACAATGGAACAGAACAGAGTCCTCAAAAATAATACCACACATCTACGGCCATCTGACCTTTGACAAACCTGAGAAAAATAAGAAACGGGGAAAGGATTCCCTATTTAATAAATGGTGCTGGGAAAATTGGCTAGCCATAAGTAGAAAGCTGAAACTGAATCCTTTCCTTACTCCTTGTATGAAAATTAATTCAAGATGGATTAGAGACTTAAATGTTAGACTTAAAACCATAAAATCCCTAGAAGAAAACCTAGGTAATGCCATTCAGGACATAGGCATGGGCAAAGACTTCCTGTCTAAAACATCAAAAGCAATGGCAACAAAAACCAAAATTGACAAATGGGATCTAATTAAACTAAAGAGCTTCTGCACAGCAAAAGAAACTACCATCAGAGTGAACAGGCAACCTACAGAATGGGAGAAAATTTTGTCAATCTACTCATCTGACAAAGGGCTAATATGCAGGACCTACAAAGAACTCAAACAAATTTACAAGAAAAAAAACAAACAACCCATCAAAAAGTAGACAAGGGGTATGAACAGACATTTCTCAAAATAAGACATGTATACAGCCAACGGACACATGAAAAAACGCTCGTCATCACTGGCCGTCAGAGAAATGCAAATCAAAACCACAATGAGATACCATCTCACACCAGTTAGAATGACAATCATTAGTCAGGAAACAACAGGTGCTGGAGAGGATGTAGAGAAATAGGAACACTTTTACACTGTTGGTGGTATTGTAAACTAGTTCAACCATTATGGAAAACAGTATGGCGATTCCTCAAGGATCTAGAACTAGAAGTACCATATAACCCAGCCTCCCATTACTGGGTGTATATCCACAAGATTATAAATCATGTTGCTATAAAGATACATGCACATGTGTGTTCATTATGGTACTATTCACAATAGCAAAGATTTGGAATCAACCCACATGTCCATCAGTAACAGACTAGATTAAGAAAATGTGGCACATATACACCATGGAATACTATGCAGCCACAAAAAATGATGAGTTTGTGTCCTTTGTAGGGACATGGATGAAGCTGGAAACCATCATTCTCAGCAAACTATCCCAAGAACAGAAAACCAAACACCACATGTTCTCACTCATAGGTGGGAACTGAACAGTGAGATCACTTGGACTCAGGAAGGAGAACATCACACACCAGGGCCTATTATGGGGAGGGGGGAGGGATTGCACTGGGAATTATACCTAATGTAAAGGACGAGTTGATGCATGCTGACGAGTTGATGGGTGCAGCACACCAACATGGCATATGGCACAAGTATACATATGTAACAAACCTGCATATTATGCACATGTACCCTAGAACTCAAAGTATATATATATTTTAAAAAATCAGTGGAATAGACTGGGCACAGTGGCTCACACCTGTAATCCCAGCACTTTGGGATGACGAGGTGGGCGGATCACCAGGTCAGGAGATTGAGACCATCCTGGCGAACCCCACCTCTACTAAAAATACAAAAAAATTAGCTGGGCGTGGTGGCGGGCGACTGTAGTCCCAGCTTCTAGGGAAGCTGAGGCAGGAGGATTGCGTGAACCCGGAAGGTGGCAGAGCTTGCAGTGAGGGGAGATTGCACCACTGCACTCCAGCCTGGGCGACAGAGCAAGACTCCGTCTCAAAAAAAAAAAAAAAAAAAAAAAAAAAATCAGTGGAATGTATCACATCAATAGAATACTAGACAAAAGTCACAGGATCATCTCAATAGACAGAAAAGATCCCATTTTTCAAAATTCAACACATTTCAGAATAAAAACACTCAGAAAACAATACCTTGCCAAAATAGCAAATGACATCTAATAAGAAAAATACAATGTAGCATACTATTTTCTGGTAAAAGTGAAAACTAAAGTCTGATCTTTCAATTTGCCCAAATTCCTAAAGATTCTGGGTAGTCATCCCCTACAAACTATAAATTCTAAACAGATGGATTTTATTTAACCTATATTTTGTGTCTTACTTTCCAATCCAATTCTGGCATAACTTTACGTAACAAAAAGAAGTCAAACTGTTTTATCCCAAAACGTACTTATTTCCTATGTTTTGAAATGATCTTGCAAAGCTGTCCTTTGTGGGGACAAATTTGTGTCTGTAAAGAATCTCTATTAACATGGCTAGATCTTTTCCTTCAGGCTCTCCCAATCCTGAAGAGTTCAACTAATAGTTTATGACCATTTCAAGGTCTGAATAGGAAACATTTGTTGTTTTTCTAAAGGCTGTCCCTATAAGACCTCTAAGAACCTTGGTCTCCACAGTCTTTTAGCTTAGCTCAAACATTTCCTTTTAATCAATGCCAGGTCTTCAGACAAACTCTTCCAATTGTCAACCAGAAAATGATTACATTAACGTATAGTCTTGAAGTGACTTCTCCTGCGAATTGTGTTGTCCCACCTTTCTGGACCAAACCGACGTATTTCTTAAATATATTTAATTGATGTCTCATGCCTCCCTAAAATACAAAAAGCAAGCTTCCTCCCGACCACCTTGGGAATATGTTCTCACTGCCTCCTGCAGTGTGTGTCTTAGACCATGGTCACTCATATTTGGCTTAAAATAAATCTCTTCAAAATGCTTTGCCGTTTGACACCTTTCATTTAATATAATTTTGTGCCCCAACATGTGGGGCCTCAGAGAACACTTAGGACCCCAAAGGAGTTACCTAAACTTAGATCTAAGGTACCAGCAGGACACATTAGAGCCTACCCAACTTTGTGATTCTCTTCCAGAGAAGATGGTAAGTCCTCCTGGGCCCCAGATCTCTCTTTCGGTTGACAGTTCTGGATTTATTCTAATCTGGCTTTTCTCCTATAAAGTTTTGTTTTAGGATATTAATTCTAGTTCAGAGATACATTCTAAAGTGTTTTCTTTATCATTTTTCTCCCAAAATTAATCTTAATTCAGTTTGTGCACATTTGCATGAGGAAATGCACTGCTGTTTTCATAGGTTAAGCAGATTCTGAGATTTCTCAGCTCCAAAGGAAAAAGGCATTTGTGTCTCCCAACTGAAAGACGCCCCTGGGTGACTGGGGACTTTATTGGAGTGCCTGGGGGGTTCATCCCCCATGATGTGCAGCAGCCACACAGGGTAATCCACAACAAAAATTCATTGTACAAATGACTCATCCATGAAATGAGTGTAAGGGGTGATAACCTACTGTTTTGGGCCTTCTCAGAGGTTATAGACTTTTCATGGGATGTGCGTAAGTGGGTGAAATGAGTCAGTGGTGACACACTGTGGAGTCCTGCCTGCAACCAGCATATCAGTTCACCACACAGAAACCCTAGGGCACAGCTCGTTCACCCTTTGAATAAATAAAAAAATGTGGAAAACAAATAATCTAAGAATAAGGAAAAAACAAAGAGAATAATCTTGTTTCAAGCTTTCTGTAGGTTCTATGGCACCACAAGTTGCTGCAGTATATGTAAACTAGAAGTAACGTGGTCTTTATGCACATTTATATTAAGGAAAAACAGCCCTGTGATTGACTTGCAAACTACAGAATTCATAATCTCTCTTTTTCTATTTTATTTCAATTTCTGCCTGCTTTTAATTTGCTATTGCTTTTCTACTAATATAAAAACCACAATTTAGCACTAACAGACTTTTATTTAATTTGCAAGCTGGGTAATTTATAATTATCTCATGTTCAAAGTCCTAAGATAAAATTATAGAATGTGTTTTTGTGCATATGTATGTATATGTTTGTGCATTGAAAAGGTTTTTAAGCCACCTGGAGCCCTGAAGGGTGACGTGACTGTGGCGTTGCCATCCTTGCCACGTCTGCCATTTTGAATTTTCAGTGTCTATTCACCATAATCTTGCTGTTTATATGTACCTGTGCTTATATTCAATCCCTGCACCCAGCCTCCTGGGCGGAAATGAAACTGGATTGTTGGGTATATTTTGGAAGTGTGCCAGAATTGATGAATGGACGAGTCCTTATGCTGCAGTGTGCTGCATAGTAATGGACTTCAGCATTCTCTTCATACAGTAGCTGGGGAAAATGCCCGAATTTGATTGCCATCAGCTTTCATAGTGAACAAGGACATGCTGAAGAAAATAATGGAAAGGATGATTAACTCTTTTATCTCCGAACATTGAATGAGATAAATTTCCAGATACTGTTCTCTATTTCTATGTTATTGGACCAATGTTCTGTATAAATAATAAAGATGTAACCATTTAATAGTTTGTAACAATCAACCTCAGTATTATCCCTACAATATTACCTTCAACAAATGTTATTCTCTGTGTCAGATACCAAATTAATGAGATATCTCAAGGAACATAGTAGAAAACAAAATTTGTTCATTACTCCAGTTTCTTTCACTGTGATTGGGAAATAATTTAACATTTATAGAATGAAATGCTGTTTTGGACTAGCATTTTATGAAAATGGCTCAATTTGTTTTGATAAGAATTGCATTCATATTTAATAGCGCGTGCTTTTCCTCTGGGCACACCTTTTTGATTATTAACCAGAGTACCTGTACTCTTAGAAAAGTGTAGTTTATGACTAGCATATAAAATGTTTTTTAAAAGTTTATGTAGTTCTTAAGGAGGAAGATAAAAGAGATGTAACTTAAAAGAAGTAGTGAGAAAATGTTGATATTTAATATTACTGGATTTATTTATTTATTTATTTACTTATTTTAATATTTATTCATTTTTTCATTATACTTTAAGTTCTAGGGTACATGTGCATAACGTGCAGGTTTGTTACATATGTATACTTATGCCATGTTGGTGTGCTGCACCCATCAACTCGTCAGCACCCATCAATTCATCATTTATATCATGTATAACTCCCCAATGCAATCCCTCCCTCCTCCCCCCTCCCCATGATAGGCCCCAGTGTGTGATGATCCCCTTCCCGAGTTCAAGTTTCCTCATTGTTCAGTTCCTACCTATGAGTGAGAACATGCGGTGTTTGGTTTTCTCTTCTTGTGATAGTTTGCTAAGAATGATGGTTTCCAGCTGCATCCATGTCCCTACAAAGGACGCAAACTCATCATTTTTTATGGCTCCATAGTATTCCATGGTGTATATGTGCCACATTTTCTTAATCCAGTCTGTCACAGATGGACATTTGGGTTGATTCCAAGTCTTTGCTACTGTGAATAGTGCCGCAATAAACATACGTGTGCGTGTGTCTTTGTAGTAGAATAATTTATAATCCTTTGGGTATATACCCAGTAGTGGGATGGCTGGGTCATATGGTACATCTAGTTCTAGATCCTTGAGGAATTGCCATACTCTTTTCCATAATGGTTGAACTAGTTTACAATCCCACCAACAGTGTAAAAGTGTTCCTATTTCTCCACATCCTCTCCAACACCTGTTGTTGCCTGACTTTCTAGTGATTACCATTCTAACTGGTGTGAGATGGTATCTCATTGTGGTTTTGATTTGCATTTCTCTGATGGCGAGTGATGATGAGCATTTTTTCATGTGTCTGTTGGCTGTATGAATGTCTTCTTTTGAGAAATGTCTGTTCATATCCTTTGCCCACTTTTTGATGGGGTTATTTGTTTTTTTCTCGTATATTTGTTTGAGCTCGTTGTAGATTCTGGATATTAGCCCTTTGTCAGATGAGTAGGTTGCAAAAATTTTCTCCCATTCTGTAGGTTGCCTGTTCACTCTGGTGGTAGTTTCTTTTGCTGTGCAGAAGCTCTTTAGTTTAATTAGATCCCATTTGTCAATTTTGGCTTTTACTGCCATTGCTTTTGGTGTTTTAGACATGAAGTCCTTGCCCATGCCTATGTCCTGAATGGTACTACCTAGATTTGCTTCTAGGGTTTTTATGGTGTTAGGTCTAACATTTAAGTCTCTAATCCATCTTGAATTAATCTTCGTATAAGGGGTAAGGAAAGGATCCAGTTTCAGCTTTCTACTTATGGCTAGCCAATTTTCCCAGCACCATTTTTTAAATAGAGAATCCTTTCCCCATTCCTTGTTTCTCTCAGGTTTGTCAAAGATCAGATGGCTGTAGATGTGTGGTATTATTTCTGAGGACTCTGTTCTGTTCCATTGGTCTATATCTCTGTTTTGGTACCAGTACCATGCTGTTTTGGTTACTGTAGCCTTGTAGCATAGTTTAAAGTCAGGTAGCGTGACGCCTCCAGCGTTGTCCTTTTGACTTAGGATTGTCTTTGCAATGCGGGCTCTTTTTTGGTTCCATATGAACTTTAAAGCAGTTTTTTCCAATTCTATGAAGAAAGTCATTGGTAGCTTGATGGGGATGGCATTGAATCTATAAATAACCTTGGGCAGTATGGCCATTTTCACGATATTGATTCTTCCTATCCATGAGCATGGTGTGTTCTTCCATTTGTTTGTGTCCTCTTTTATTTCACTGAGGAGTGGTTTGTAGTTCTCCTTGAAGAGGTCCTTTACATCCCTTGTAAGCTGGATTCCTAGGTATTGTATTCTCTTTGAAGCAATTGTGAATGGAAGTTCATTCCTGATTTGGCTCTCTGCTTGTCTGTTACTGGTGTATAAGAATGCTTGTGATTTTTGCACATTAATTTTGTATCCTGAGACTTTGCTGAAGTTGCTTATCAGCTTAAGGAGATTTTGGACTGAGACAATGGGGTTTTCTAAATATACAATCATGTCATCTGCAAACAGGGACAATTTGACTTCTTCTTTTCCTAACTGAATACCCTTGATTTCTTTTTCTTGCCTGATTGCCATAGCCAGAACTTCCAACACTATGTTGAATAGGAGTGGTGAGAGAGGGCATCCCTGTCTTGTGCCAGTTTTCAAAAGGAATTTTTCCAGTTTTTGCCCATTCAGAATGATATTGGCTGTGGGTTTGTAATAAATAGCTCTTATTATTTTGAAGTACGTTCCATCAATACCGAATTTATTGAGCGCTTTTAGCATGAAGGGCTGTTGAATTTTGTCAAAAGCCTTTTCTGCGTCTATTGAGATAATCATGTGGTTCTTGTCTTTGGTTCTGTTTATATGCTGGATTACGTTTATTGATTTGCGAATGTTGAACCAGCCTTGCATCCCAGGGATGAAGCCCATTTGATCATGGTGGATAAGCTTTTTGATGTGCTGCTGAATACGGTTTGCCAGTATTTTATTGAGAATATTTGCATCGATGTTCATCAGGGATATTGGTCTAAAATTCTCTTTTTTTGTTGTGTCTCTGCCAGGCTTTGGTATCAGGAGGATGTTGGCCTCATAAAATGAGTTAGGGAGGATTCCCTCTTTTTCTATTGATTGGAATAGTTTCAGAAGGAATGATACCAGCTCCTCCTTGTACCTCTGGTAGAATTCAGCTGTGAATCCATCTGGTCCTGGACTTTTTTTCGTTGGTAGGCTATTAACTGTTGCCTCAATTTCATAGCGTATTCGTCTATTCAGGGATTCAGCTTCTTCCTGGTTTAGTCTTGGGAGAGTATAAGTGTCCAGGAAATTATCCATTTCTTCTAGATTTTCTAGTTGATTTGCATAGAGGCGTTTATAGTATTCTCTGATGGTTGTTTGTGTTTCTGTGGGGTTGGTGGTGATATCCCCTTTATCATTTTTTATTGCGTCTATTTGATTCCTCTCTCTTTTCTTCTTTATTAGTCTTGCTAGCGGTCTGTCAATTTTGTTGATCTTTTCAAAAAACGAACTCCTGGATTCATTGATTTTTTTTGGAGGATTTTTTGTGTCTCTATCTCCTTCAGTTCTGCTCTGATCTTAGTTATTTCTTGCCTTCTGCTAGCTTTTGAATGTGTTTGCTCTTGCATCTCTAGTTCTTTTAATTGTGATGTTAGAGTGTCCATTTTAGATCTTTCCTGCTTTCTCTTGTGGGCATTTAGTGCTATAAATTTCCTTCTACACACTGCTTTAAATGTGTCCCAGAGATTCTGGTATGTTGTATCTTTGTTCTCATTGGTTTCAAAGAACATCTTTATTTCTGCTTTCATTTCGTTATGTACCCAGTAGTCACTCAGGAGCAAGTTGTTCAGTTTCCATGTAGTTGAGCGGTTTTGATGAGCTTCTTAGTCCTGAGTTCTAATTTGATTGCACTGTGGTCTGAGAGACAGTTTGTTATAATTTCTGTTCTTGTACATTTTCTGAGGAGTGCTTTACTTCCAATTATGTGGTCAATTTTGGAATAAGTGTGATGTGGTGTTGAGAAGAATGTATATTCTGTTGATTTGTGGTGGAGAGTTCCATAGGTGTCTATTAGGTCCTCTTGGTGCAGAGATGAGTTCAATTCCTGGATATCCTTTTTAACTTTCTGTCTCGTTGATCTGCCTAATGTTGACAGTGGAGTGTTGAAGTCTCCCATTATTATTGTATGGGAGTCTAAGTCTCTTTGTAAGTCTCTAAGGACTTGCTTTATGAATCTGGGTGCTCCTGTATTGGGTGCATATATATTTAGGAGAATTAGTTCTGCCTGTTGAATTGATCCCTTTACCATTATGTAATGGCCTTCTTTGTCTCTTTTGATCTTTGATGGTTTAAAGTCTGTTTTATCAGAGACTAGGATTGCAACCCCTGCTTTTTTTTTGTTCTCCATTTGCTTGGTAGATCTTCCTCCATCCCTTTATTTTGAGCCTATGTTTGTCTCTGCATATGAGATGGGTCTCCTGAATACAGCAGACTGATGGGTCTTGACTCTTTATCCAGTTTGCCAGTCTGTGTCTTTTAATTGGAGCATTTGGTCCATTTACATTTAAGGTTAATATTGTTATGTGTTAACTTGATCCTGTCATTATGATATTAAATGGTTATTTTGCTCGTTAGTTGATGCAGTTTCTTCCTAGCCTCGACGGTCTTTACATTTTGGCATGTTTTTGCAATGCCTGGTACTGGTTGTTCCTTTCCATGTTTAGGGCTTCCTTCAGGGTCTCTTGTAAGGCGGGCCTGGTGGTGACAAAATCTCTAAGCATTTGCTTATCTATAAAGGATTTTATTTCTCCTTCACTGATGAAACTTAGTTTGGCTGGATATGAAATTCCGGGTTTAAAATTCTTTTCTTTAAGATCATTGAATATTGGCCCCCCCTCTCTTCTGGCTCGTAAAGTTTCTGCCGAGAGATCTGCTGTTAGTCTGATGGGCTTCCCTTTGTGGGTAACCTGACCTTTCTCTCTGGCTGCCCTTAAGATTTTTTCCTTCATTTCAACTTTGGTGAATCTGGCAATTATGTGTCTTGGAGTTGCTCTTCTGGATTAGTATCTTTGTGGCGTTCTCTGTATTTCCTGAATTTGAATGTTGGCCTGCCCTACTAGGTTGGGGAAGTTCTCCTGGATGATATCCTGAAGAGTGTTTTCCAACTTGGTTCCATTTCCCTCTCACTTTCAGGCACCCCAATCAGACGTAGATTTCATCTTTTTACATAATGCCATACTTCTTGCAGGCTTTGTTCATTTCTTTTTCTTCTTTTTTCTTTTGGTTTCTCTCTTTGCTTCATTTCATTCATTTGATCCTCAATCTCTGATACTCTTTCTTCCAGTTGATCAAGTCGGTTACTGAAGCTTGTGCATTTGTCACGTATTTCTCGTGTCATGGTTTTCATCTCTGTCATTTCGTTTATGATCTTCTCTGCATTAATTAGTCTAGCTGTCAATTCTTCCACTCTTTTTTCAAGATTTTTAGTTTCTTTGCGCTCGGTACGTAATTCCTCCTTTAGCTCTGAGAAGTTTGATGGAATGAAGCCTTCTTCTCTCATCTCGTCAAAGTCATTCTCTGACCAGCTTTGATCCATTGCTGGCGATGGGCTGTGCTCCTTTGCAGGGGGAGATGTGCTCTTATTTTTTGAATTTCCAGCTTTTCTGCCCTGCTTCTTCCCCATCTTTGTGGTTTTATCTGTCTCTGGTCTTTGATAATGGTGATGTACTGATGGGGTTTTGGTATAGGTGTCCTTCCTGTTTGATAGTTTTCCTTCTGACAGTCAGAAGGACTGTCTGTTGGTGTGTTGGAGATTGCTTGAGGTCCACTTGAGACCCTGTTTGCCTGGGTATCAGCAGCAGACGTTGCCGAAGATAGAATATTGCTGAACAACGAGTGTACCTGTCTGATTCTTCCTTTGGCAGTTTCCTCTCAGGGGCGTACTCTACCCTGTGAGGTGTGGGGTGTCAGACTGCCCCTAGTGGGGGATTTCTCCCAGCTAGGCTACTCAGGGGTCAGGGACCCACCTGAGCAGGCAGTCTCTCCATTCTCAGATCTCAACCTCCGTGTTGGGAGATCCACAGCTCTCCCCAAAGCTGTCAGACAGCGTCCTTCGCGTCTGCACCGGCCCCCACTGCTTCCCCTGTTGGTCTTCAGCTGTGCGCTGTCCCCAGAGGTGGAGACTACAGAGACAGGCAGGCTTCCTTGAGCTGCTGTGAGCTCCACCCAGTTCGAGCTTCCCAGCGGCTTTGTTTACCTACTTAAGCCTCAGCAATAGTGGGCCCCCCTCCCCCATCCTCGCTGCTGCCTTGCAGATAGATCACCGCAGATTGCTGTGTTAGCAGTGTGGGAGGCTCCGTGCGTGTGGGACCCTCCCGGCCAGGTGTGCCTATAATCTCCTGGTGTGCCTGTCTGATTAAAGCACAGTATTGGGGTGGGAGTTACCCGATTTTCCAGGTGTTGTTTGTCTTAGTTCCCCTGGCTAGGAAAACGGATTCCCTTCCCCCTTGCACTTCCAGGTGAGGCGATGCCTTGCCCTGCTTCAGCTCTCGCTGGTCAGGCTGCAGCAGCTGACCAGCACCGATTGTCCGGCACTCCCTAGTGAGATGACCCCAGCACCTCAGTTGAAAATGCAGAAATCACCAGTCTTCTGTGTCGCTCGCGCTGGGAGTTGTAGACTGGAGCTGTTCCTATTCGGCCATCTTGCTCCGCCCCCTCCCATTACTGGATTTAGACTCACCAAATGGCATAGTAGTCTCTGAAACCTCTTGTCAAGTATAGGTAAGTGATTTGTGCATAAATTTTACCAGAAAACTTTGTTTCTCTGAAAATCACAAGATTCTTAGAATGAAAAAATATATATAAAATAATTATCCTTGATTTTTCATTATTTTTCATTATTTTTAGTGTCATGGCTTTAAAAATGAAACTTTTATAATTACCATAAACAAGCTTTTATTTTTTAATACAACACTTTAAATCCAGTTTGTATTTTGTCAGTTTGAACTGCAATCTCTTTTGTTACTTTGGAGGTCATAAATAATTTTCAAATCTACTGGTTTGTATACTGTGGCATAAGTATATTTAAGCTTTGATTGTGAAAGAAGACCTCCAACAATTTTTAGTCTAGGCAAGAGGAATATTGGGAATTTGACTTCAAAGTTTAGAATACAGCAGTTATTTTAAGGTCATGGTTAACACTTTTTAAGATTCAGCTGAAATTCAGTTAAAATTTCAAAGCTAAGAGGAACCTAAATCTTAGCTAAAAATAGATAATCATAATAGTAGATAGCATTAATTAGATTGTTTGCAGTTATTAATTCATCATAAAGATAAAATGAAGAAACTCTTCCTTTTGTAAAAAAGAGAAGAAAATTATTTCTAAATTAATATGCTAGTAGTTATTTCTGCAGGAACAAAATATGGTACTGAAAGCCACCTATTTTTATTTCAGACTTGCTTAAACCACTAGAATGGATTCTAGGAAATATTTTAAGCTTGTGTGCTGCCTGTGGTGACTTTTTGTTGGGGATGTTTTTTGGTTTTGGTTTGATTTTCTGTATTTTGCTATCTGGCAATTTTGTTTATTTGTTTGTTTTGGTTTTGGTTTATTTCCTTTGCAACGGAGCTGTTGTGGGTTATCGGTGTATTTATTTTATGTTTTTGTGATGTCTATGGCAGTTTAAAAGTGGTATATTTTGCTTTAGACACGGAATCAGATTATAATAATTGTTCTTCCTCTAAACAGTCTCTCAAGATTTATATACATCAGGTCAAGGATTTTCAGGATTTCTCAAAAACAGGACTCTTGTCAGCATATCCATACTGAGTAAAGTCACCTTTCTGGCTCTAACTTCTGGGTGTCCATCTGTTGTCCAGCTCTGCTGCCAACTGGCCTTTTTGAATGCCATGTCAACTAACTTTTTATATGTTAAGACACACCAAATATGAAAAGAGGAATAATATTCTAGATATTCTAAGACATTTCTTAATTTGGCATCTCAGAGGAGGTAGGTGGAAAGTAGAGGAAGAGATAATTTTGGGAGAAAATTTGTGGAAACATATTGCTGTGTATAGATGCTAAACAGAGTGGGAGGCAATGTATTTGTAACAACCATTCTGATCTTTTGAAACAGAAGCTCCTGGAGAAGTCAGGGAGAGACACAGTATGAATAAAAGCAATTAGCATATTCTTTAATATATTTTTTTCCAAAGAGCACTACTGAATCCTGTTCTCTAAACCAAAGGGAAATGTAGGTGGTTTTAAACCCACAGAATATTGAGCTCTTTCTCTTGTGGTCTTGGTAGGGTGGTGGGATGAAGAAAAGGATTAAAGATCAATTTAAACATCAGAGGGAATATCCTTTTTATAGGTTTTATTTTAGGTTCAGGGGAACATGTGCACTTTTGTCATATAGGTAAACTCATGTCAAGGGGTTTTGTTATACAGATTGTTTTGTCACCCAGGTGTTAAGCTTAGTACCCAGTAGTTATCTTTCCCACTCTTCTCCCTCCTCCCACCCTCCACCCTTAAATAGGGCCCAGTGACTGTTGTTCCCTTCTTTGTGTCCCTGAGTTCTTTAGCTCTTACTTGTAAGTTAGAACATGTAGTATCTCATTTTCTGTTCTGTGTCAGTTTGCTAAGGATAATCACCTCCAGCTCAGATGGAACATCTCTATCACATAAACTTGTTACAGGGCAGGATCAGATGATGGACTTTGAAGTCAGCTTGCTAAGGTCAATTGCTCTCCCTAGCCTCCTTTCTGACTTCAGAATCTCTTGATTCCATCTCTCCTGGCATTTTTTTGTGTGCTGATATTTAGTTCTGAATTGGATTCAACTGTGCTTGTAGGAAGTAGTAGTATTTTCAAGCAATCTTAAAAGGTGGCCAATCAAAAGACCTGAGTCTGAATCCCTTCTGTGTTTTAAATAATTTGAGGATCAAGTCTAATGTCCTGTTAATGTCCCGTTCTATTGTGCCAGACACTATCTTGAATGCTTTTACATGTTCAAATTCAAAGTAGCTCTTTCATACTGGGAATGATAGTAACATGTCACGTGCAATAGATTCCTTCATCTTAGTAATAAGATGATCAGTTAGGAAAAAAAATTTGAAAAAATTAACATTTCCAAGTTTACAGAGTAAAAATTAACAGATCTCTGCCTTGTTTTGTGAAAAAGACTTAACACTGATAAACAGAATATTTCTATTCCTACACTATTCTTTCAGTATATCATCACTGAAGACGGGAAGATAGGCACACAGATTCTTCCCCATAGTAATTCATGTCATGTGTGTCCATGTGAAGAGAACCCCAAACAGTCTTTGTGTGAGCAATAAAGTTTTTAAATCACCTGGGTGCAGGTAGACTGAATCTGAAAAAAGAGTCAGCAAAGGGAGATGGGGTGGGGCCATTTTATAGGATTTGGGTAGGTAGTGCAAAACTATAGTCAAAGGGGGTTGTTCTCTGGCAGACAGGGATGTAGGGGGCAATCACAAGGTGCTCCATGGGGGAGTTTCTGAGTCAAGAGAAGGAATTTCTCAAGGTAATGTCACCAGTGAAGTCAGAAACTGGCCATCTTCACTTCTCTTGTGATTCTTCTCTCCTTCAGGCCATCTGGATGTATACAGGCAGGCTTAGGATCAGAGGCATGACATTCCTGTCTTCTTATATTAATAAGAAAAATAAAACAAAATAGTGTCAAAGTGTTGGGGCACTGAAAATTATGGGGTGGGTCATATGGAGAGATAATGGGCAGGGTTTCTCACAGCTGCTTCAAGTGGGATTAGGGGTGACATGTGAACCTAGAGTGGGAGAGATTAAGCTGAAGGAAGATTTTGTGGTACGGGGCAATATTGTGGGGTTGCTAGAAGGAGCGTTTGTCATATCGAATGATTGGTGATGGCCTGGATGCCGTTTTGTATGTATCAAGAAACTAAACAGAAGATACAAGGACTGAATAAGAGAAGGAGAAAAACAGGTATTAAAGGTCTAAGAATTGGGAGGACCCCAGTGTCAGTCCTCTGAGCCCAAGCCTGCAAGTATACATCCAGATGACCTGAAGTAATTAAAGAATCACAAAAGACGTGAAAATGGCCTATTCCTGCCTTAACTGATGACATTACTTTGTGAAATTCCTTCTCCTGGCTCAGAAGCTCCCCTACTGAGCATCTTGTGACCCACACCCCTGCCTACCAGAGAACAACCCCCTTTGACTGTAATTTTCCAATACCTAAACAAATCCTGTAAAACAGTCCCACCCGTATCTCGCTTCACTGACTCTTTTTGGAATCAACCTACCTGCACCCAGGTGAAATGAATAGCCTTTTTGCTCACACAAAGCCTGTTTGGTGGTCTCTATACAGACATGTTTGACATTTGGTGCCGAAACACTACCATGCTGTTATATGGGCTGAAAGAGGTTTCCTCACTACACAAGGGTCCTCTATCATTAATACTTCTTCAATAAAAGTTTTCTCAAGGCTACTTTACTTCCAAAGAAAGCTGGAATCATTCACCACAGGGTCCATCAAAAGGCATCAGATTCCATCTCTCAAGGCAATACTTATGTTGATAAGGTAGCTAAAGAAACAACTTGCATTCCAACTTCTGTCCCTCATGGTCAGTTTTTCTCTTCTCATTGGTCACTCCCACCTACTCCCCCACTGTAACTTCCACCTATCAGTCTCTTCTGACACAAGGCAAATAGTTCTTGAAGCAAGGAAAATATCTCCTTCCAGCCACACAGACCAATTCTATTCTATCGTCATTTCATAACCTCTTCTTTGTAGGTTACAAGCCACTAACCTGTCTCGTAAAACTTCTCATTTCCTTTCCATCATGGAAATCTGTCCTCAAAAAATCACTGCTGAGTGTTCCATCTGCTATTCGACTACTACTCAGGAATTTATCAGGCCCCCTCCCTTCCCTACACATCAAGCTCAAGAATTTGAGCCTGCCCAGATCTGGCAAATTGGCTTTACTCACATGCCCCAAGTCAGGAAACTAAAATACCTCTTGGTCTAGTTAGACACTTTCACTGGATGGGTAAAGGCCTTTCCCACACAGTCTGAGAAGGCCAACACTGTCATTTCTTCCCTTCTGTCAGACATAATTCCTTGGTTTGGCCTTCCCACCTCTATATAATCCAGTAGCAGACAGACCTGTATTAGTCAAATCACCCAAGCAGTTTCTCAGGCTCTTGGTATTCAGTGGAAACTTCATACCCCTTACCATCCTCAATCTTCAGGAAAGGTAGAATAGACTAATGGTCTTTTAAAAATACACATCACCAAGTTCAGCCTCCAACTTAAACAGGAGGACTCTGTCAAAGATAGAGCCAAAAAACTCACCAACCAAGCTGAACCACTTTGGGCACTGTCTAATTGGATGTCTTTGGTCCTGCCAATTCTTAGACCTTTAATACCTGTTTTTCTCCTTCACATATATGGACCATGTATCTTCCATTTAGTTTCCCAATTCATACAAAATTATATTCAGGCTCTAACCAATCATTCATTTTTTTTTCTCTGAGATAGAGTCTTGCTCTGTTTCCCAGGCTGGAGTGGCCATCACCAATCATTCTATATGACAAATGTTTCTTCTAACAACCCCACAATATCACCCCTTACCATAAAATCTTCCTTCAGTTTAATCTCTCACACTCTAGGTTCCCACATCACCCCAAACCTGCTTGAAGCAGCCCTGAGAAACATTGCCTATTAGCTCTCCATATCACCCCCAAAGATTTTTACCCCCAACACTTTACTATTTTACTTTTGTTATTAATATAAGAAGACAGGAATGTCAGTCCTCTGAGACCAAGCCTACACATATACATCCAGATGGCCTGAAGCAACCGAAGAATCACAAAAGAAGGGAAAATGGCTGATTCCTGCCCTAACTGATGACATTGCCTTGTGAAATTATTTCTCCTAGCTCAGAAGCTCCCACATTGAGCACCTTGTGACTCCCACCTCTGCTGCCAGGGAACAATGCCCTTTGACTGTAATTTTCCACTACCTACCCACATCCCATAAAACAGACCCACCTCATCTCCCTTGGCTGACTCTCTTTTCAGATGCAGCCAGCCTGCCCCCAGGTGAAATAAATGGCCTTGTTGCTCACACAATGTCTGTTTGGTGGGCTGTTTGCAAAGACATGAGTGACACCCAGGACATCTAACTGGAGAGTGCCCAAGGGGTTTCAGCATGATTATTTTCTTGGGAAGTTTTAGGGCTCTACTTTTGAGTTTTTTTATGTTGTCATATACCAGACCAGATTCATTTTGGTAAAAACAACACTTTCATTCAAAAATATACAGAGACTTCTTTTTTAGCAGTGAGTAAGTTGAGGCCTCAGTGGTTTTGAAGGAAAGAGAAATGCAAAGCCAGCAGTTGTTTGTTAAAGAAGGATTAGAAATGACTAGAAGACAGTGAGTGAAACTGACAGTGTCATGGAGATAGCTGGGGAGAGGTAGAGGGTGGCATAAGAATGGGAATGAAAATAAGAGTGAGTATAAAACTAAAGAATAGGACTTCATCAGGTTGAAAGTATTGAAGTGTACCTTTTACTGAAGATCTTGTATCCACTTCACAAGAGACTCAAGGGTGTCAGTTTGAGGTAAAACCAGGAGCCACTCAATACCAAGAGCTTGAGAAACTGCTTGAGTGATTTGATTAATAAAGGCCCATCCATTATCAGAAGGTATAGAGGTGGGAAGACAAAACTGAGGAGTTATTTCTGACAGAAGGGAACAAATGACCACAGTGGCCTTCTCAGACCCTATAGGAAAATCTCCTAACCATTCAATGAACGTGTCTACTCAGACCAAGAAGTACTTTAGTTTCCTGACTCAGGGCAGGTGAGTAAAGTCAATTTTCCTGTTATTACCTTAACTCAGGCCCTCACTCTTGCAAAGGGACTACATGTCAGTATTTACACTGACTCTAAATATGCCTTCCATATCCTGCACCACCATGCTGTTATATGGACTGAAAGAGGTTTCCTTACTACACAAGGGTCCTCCATCCTTAATGATTCTTTAATAAAAAACTCAAGGATAGAGCCCCAAAACTTGCCAACCAAGCAAATAATCATGAGTACTCTCTAATTAGATGTCCTGGGTCCTCCCAATTCTTAGTTCTTTAATACCTGTGTTTCTCCTTGTCTTATTCAGACCTTGTGTCTTCCATTTAGTTTCTCAATTCATCCAGGCCATCACCAATCATCCTATGTGACAAATGCTCCTTCTAACAACCTCACACTATTGCCCCTTACCACGAAATCTACCTTCAGCTTAATCTCTCCCACTCTAGGTTCATATGCCACCCCTAATCCTACTTGAAGCAGCCATGAGAAACCCTGCCTGTTATCTCTCCATATGACCCCAATAATTTTCGCTGCCCCAACACTTCAACACTATTATGTTTTATTTTTTCTTATTAATATAAGGAGACAGGAATGTCAGACCTCTGAGCCCAACCTGCACATATGCATCCAGATGGCAAGAAGCAATTGAAAAATCACAAAAGAAGTGAAAATGATCAGTTCCTGTCTTAACTGAAGACATTAGCTGTGAAATTCCTCCTTCTGGCTCAGGAGATCCCCCACTGATCACCTTGTGACTGCTGGCCTTGCCGCCAGAGAACAACCCTCTTTGACTGTAATTTTCCACTACCTACCTATAAAATAGCCCCACCCCTATCTCCCTTCACTGACTCTCTTTTCAGACACAGCCCACCTACCCCCAGGTGATTAAAAAGTTGTATTGTTCACACAAGACCTGTTTGGTCATCTCTTCACATGTATGCATGTGACAATACACAGAGAACTAGGTGAAAGAAATGAAGCATATATTACAAAGTACAATGTGATAGCATTTATTATTCAGGTAATCCCAGGATTCTAGAAGAAAACAAAAGCTGACAGTTCAATTAGGACATGAACTTCCAGAAGAGCATTGCTTAAGCTGAACTTGAGAGCATTGTGCAAAAGCACAGTCACTTGTTAAGAAGTAGAAATAACCTAGCTTTTGCCACTTCGGGAGTATTAAGACATAGGCCTAGAAATGTGGACAAAGGTTAGATCCTAGACTGACTTGCATTGTTCTCTTTTCTGTTGATTACGAATCTCAAAATTGAAGTTGAATATGTTTTTCCTCCTGCCTAATACAAAACTACCTGAGGTAAAAATTTAAATTCTTCCTTATTGTACATGCAAACAAGGTTGAATATATTCATGCATTCTTATTTTGGACTAGCAATACATATTATACTTTCTTAAGTTTTGCCTGAATAATATATAAGGTGGAGACAAATAACTATTTAGGTCAGTATTTTATAGCTCATATTCCGTTGATGCCAAAACCAGCACTGAGTGTTAAAGCACACACCTGCACAAAAGAAGGAAAGAGGGTTGCGTTTGCACATCCTGGGTGCACAAAAAAAATCTTCCCAAAAACAAGAACTTATGTTCTTTGCAAAGCCTTTGAGAAGTTACTGGATCATAGGAAGCTTATAACACGAAAGGAATATTTTTATGTATCTCAGTTTTTTGGTATCCAGTAACAGTAAATGTTCAAAATAGGTAATTGATTAATACCAGCATTGTGAATGCTCTTCAACCTTGTGATTAATATGAAGTAAGTCACTACTAGCTTCTGAAAAGTAGCTTCATAATTACATCATTTATGCACTGCCTTCCATGACTTCTAATTTGCCCTCAACTAATCCCCAAAATCTGAAATGCTACTCCAATATCAGCAAAAAAGCAGGGGGCAGGGGTGGAAATATATTTCCTGTGAATTTAAGAGAACAGAGAATCATTCACATATATTTTATGTGATTTTAAGAGTAGAGAGAATCATTCACATCTCTGGTTCATATATCTAGAATGTAATAAAATTCAAGATGAACTCTCAAAAAACTAAAATCAAATAAATAAAACGTTTTTAACAACGTTTATAGTTTTATGTTCAACTGGCAGTTAAACCCAATTTAATTTCCCTCTATCACACCAAACTTTTTTTCCCCCTCCTTATGATGCAAATTTTGCTCTCTGACATTCACCTGAGTTGTTTTCTCCAATATACAAATGTAGGGCTATTTAGCTGACAACTGCCTAGGTGATAAAACATGTCATCAACATTTTGAAAGTCTAAGACAGGAAAAAAGAGAGAAGTCTTTATAAACCTAAGATATATTTTATCAGCATGCCTAAATAAATCTATGTATTTATGTGTTTTATAAACAGTATTTCACTACTAAAAATATATAAAACAGCTATGTTTAATTGGCTTTTAAAACATGCTTAAATCAGATATTTAAAGGAAGATTAGTCAAATGACTTTTCAAATTTGTGTTACTTAAGTACAATATTTAATAAATAAATTGGCTTTGGGGCGGAGCAAGATGGCCGAATAGGAACAGATCCAGTCTCCAACTCCCAGCGCGAGCGACACAGAAGACCGGTGATTTCTGCATTTTCAACTGAGGTACTGGGGTCATCTCACTAGGGAGTGCCGGACAATCGGTGCTGGTCAGCTGCTGCAGCCTGACCAGCGAGAGCTGAAGCAGGGCGAGGCATCGCCTCACCTGGAAGCGCAAGGGGGAAGGGGATCCGTTTTCCTAGCCAGGGGAACTGAGACACACAACACCTGGAAAATCAGGTAACTCCCACCCCAATACTGCGCTGTAAGCATACAGGCACACCAGGAGAATATATCCCAATCCTGGCCGGGAGGGTCCCACGCCCACGAAGCCTCCCTCACTGCTAACACAGCAGTCTGCCGCGATCTATCTGCAAGGCAGCAGCGAGGCTGGGGGAGGGGCGCCCGCCATTGCTGAGGCTTAACTAGGTAAACAAAGCCGCTGGGAAGCTCGAACTGGGTGGAGCTCACAGCAGCTCAAGGAAGCCTGCCTGTCTCTGTAGTCTCCACCTCTGGGGACAGCGCACAGCTGAAGACCAACAGGGGAAGTAGCAGGAGCCGGTGCAGACGCGAACGACTCTGTCTGACAGCTTTGGGGAGAGCCGTGGATCTCCCAACGCGGAGGTTGAGATCTGAGAACGGACAGACTGCCTGCTCAGGTGTGTCTCTGACCCCTGAGTAGCCTAGCTGGGAGAAATCCCCCACTAGGGGCAGTCTGACACCCCACACCTCAGAGGGTGGAGTACACCCCTGAGAGGAAACTTCCAAAGGAAGAATCAGACAGGTACACTCGCTGTTCAGCAATATTCTATCTTCGGCAACCTCTGCTGCTGTTACCCAGGCAAACAGGGTCTGGAGTGGACCTCAAGCAATCTCCAACAGACCAACAGACAGTCCTTCTGACTGTCAGAAGGAAAACTATCAAACAGGAAGGACACCTATACCAAAACCCCATCAGTACGTCACCACCATCAAAGACCAGAGACAGATAAAACCACAAAGATGGGGAAGAAGCAGGGCAGAAAAGCTGGAAATTCAAAAAATAAGAGCGCATCTCCCCCTGCGAAGGAGCGCAGCCCATCGCCAGCAACGGATCAAAGCTGGTCAGAGAATGACTTGGACGAGAGGAGAGAAGAAGGCTTCAGTCAATCAAACTTATCAGAGCTAAAGGAGGAATTACGTACCCAGCGCAAAGAAACTAAAAATCTTGAAAAAAGAGTGGAAGAATTGACAGCTAGACTAATTAATGCAGAGAAGATCATAAACGAAATGACAGAGATGAAAACCATGACACGAGAAATACGTGACAAATGCACAAGCCTCAGTAACCGACTCGATCAACTGGAGGAAAGAGTATCAGCGATTGAAGATCAAATGAATGAAATGAAGCGAGAAGAGAAACCAAAAGAAAAAAGAAGAAAAAGAAATGAGCAAAGCCTGCAAGAAGTATGGGATTACGTAAAAAGACCAAATCTACGTCTGATTGGGGTGCCTGAAAGTGAGGGGGAAAATGGAACCAAGTTGGAAAACACTCTTCAGGATATCATCCAGGAGAACTTCCCCAACCTAGTAGGGCAGGCCAACATTCAAATTCAGGAAATACAGAGAACGCCACAAAGATACTCCTCCAGAAGAGCAACTCCAAGACACATCATTGCCAGATTCACCAAAGTTGAAATGAAGGAAAAAATGTTAAGGGCAGCCAGAGAGAAAGGTCGGGTTACCCACAAAGGGAAGCCCATCAGACTAACAGCAGATCTCTCGGCAGAAACTCTACAAGCCAGAAGAGAGTGGGGGCCAATATTCAACGTTCTTAAAGAAAAGAATTTTCAACCCAGAATTTCATATCCAGTCAAACTAAGTTTCATAAGTGAAGGAGAAATAAAATCCTTTACAGATAAGCAAATGCTTAGAGATTTTGTCACCACCAGGCCTGCCTTACAAGAGACCCTGAAGGAAGCCCTAAACATGGAAAGGAACAACCGGTACCAGCCATCACAAAAACATGCCAAAATGTAAAGACCATCGAGGCTAGGAAGAAACTGCATCGACTAACGAGCAAAATAACCGGTTAATATCATAATGGCAGGATCAAGTTCACACATAACAATATTAACCTTAAATGTTAATGGACTAAATACTCCAATTAAAAGACACAGACTGGCAAACTGGATAAAGAGTCAAGACCCATCAGTCTGCTGTATTCAGGAGACCCATCTCACATGCAGAGACATACATAGGCTCAAAATAAAGGGATGGAGGAAGATCTACCAAGCAAATGGAGAACAAAAAAAAGCAGGGGTTGCAATCCTTGTCTCTGATAAAACAGACTTTAAACCATCAAAGATCAAAAGAGACAAAGAAGGCCATTACATAATGGTAAAGGGATCAATTCAACAGGAAGAGCTAACTCTCCTAAATATATATGCACCCAATACAGGAGCACCCAGATTCATAAAGCAAGTCCTTAGAGACTTACAAAGAGACTTAGACTCCCATACAATAATAATGGGAGACTTCAACACTCCGCTGTCAACATTAGACAGATCAACGAGACAGAAAGTTAACAAGGATATCCAGGAATTGAACTCATCTCTGCACCAAGCGGACCTAATAGACATCTATAGAACTCTCCACCCCAAATCAACAGAATATACATTCTTCTCAGCACCACATCGCACTTATTCCAAAATTGACCACATAATTGGAAGTAAAGCACTCCTCAGCAAATGTAAAAGAACAGAAATTATAACAAACTGTCTCTCAGACCACAGTGCAATCAAACTAGAACTCAGGACTAAGAAACTCAATCAAAACCGCTCAACTACATGGAAACTGAACAACCTGCTCCTGAATGACTACTGGGTACATAACGAAATGAAAGCGGAAATAAAGATGTTCTTTGAAACCAATGAGAACAAAGATACAACATACCAGAATCTCTGGGACACATTTAAAGCAGTGTGTAGAGGGAAATTTTTAGCACTAAATGCCCACAAGAGAAAGCAGGAAAGATCTAAAATTGACACTCTAACATCACAATTAAAAGAACTAGAGAGGCAAGAGCAAACACATTCAAAAGCTAGCAGAAGGCAAGAAATAACTAAGATCAGAGCCGAACTGAAGGAGATAGAGACACAAAAAACCCTCCAAAAAATCAATGAATCCAGGAGTTGGTTTTTTGAAAAGATCAACAAAATTGACAGACCGCTAGCAAGGCTAATAAAGAAGAAAAGAGAGAGGAATCAAATAGATGCAATAAAAAATGATAAAGGGGATATCACCACTGACCCCACAGAAATACAAACTACCATCAGAGAATACTATAAACGCCTCTACGCAAATCAACTAGAAAATCTAGAAGAAATGGATAAATTCCTGGACACTTACACTCTCCCAAGGCTAAACCAGGAAGAAGTTGAATCCCTGAATAGACCAATAGTAGGCTCTGAAATTGAGGCAACAATTAATAGCCTACCCACCAAAAAAAGTCCAGGACCAGATGGATTCACAGCTGAATTCTACCAGACGTACAAGGAGGAGCTGGTACCATTCCTTCTGAAACTATTCCAATCAATAGAAAAAGAGGGAATCCTCCCTAACTCATTTTATGAGGCCAACATCATCCTGATACCAAAGCCTGGCAGAGACACATCAAAAAAAGAGAATTTTAGACCAATATCCCTGATGAACATTGATGCAAAAATCCTCAATAAAATACTGGCAAACCGGATTCAGCAGCACATCAAAAAGCTTATCCACCATGATCAAGTGGGCTTCATCCCTGGGATGCAAGGCTGGTTCAACATTCGCAAATCAATAAACGTAATCCAGCATATAAACAGAACCAAAGACAAGAACCACATGATTGTCTCAATAGATGCAGAAAAGGCTTTTGACAAAATTCAACAGCCCTTCATGCTAAAAACGCTCAATAAATTCGGTATTGATGGAACATACCTCAAAATAATAAGAGCTATTTATGACAAACCCACAGCTAATATCATACTGAATGGGCAAAAACTGGAAAAATTCCCTTTGAAAAGTGGCACAAGACAGGGATGCCCTCTCTCACCACTCCTATTCAACATAGTGTTGGAAGTTCTGGCTAGGGCAATCAGGCAAGAGAAAGAAATCAAGGGTATCCAGTTAGGAAAAGAAGAAGTCAAATTGTCCCTGTTTGCAGATGACATGATTGTATATTTAGAAAACCCCATCGTCTCAGCCCAAAATCTCCTTAAGCTGATAAGCAACTTCAGCAAAGTCTCAGGATACAAAATTAATGTGCAAAAATCACAAGCATTCTTATACACCAGTAACAGACAAGCAGAGAGCCAAATCAGGAATGAACTTCCATTCACAATTGCTTCAAAGAGAATAAAATACCTAGGAATCCAGCTTACAAGGGATGTAAAGGACCTCTTCAAGGAGAACTAGAAACCACTGCTCAGCGAAATCAAAGAGGACACAAACAAATGGAAGAACATACCATGCTCATGGATAGGAAGAATCAATATCGTGAAAATGGCCATACTCCCCAAGGTTATTTATAGATTCAATGCCATCCCCATCAAGCTACCAATGAGTTTCTTCACAGAATTGGAAAAAACTGCTTTAAAGTTCATATGGAACCAAAAAAGGGCCCGCATTGCCAAGACAATCCTAAGTCAAAAGGACAAAGCTGGAGGCGTCACGCTACCTGACTTCAAACTATACTACAAGGCTACAGTAACCAAAACAGCATGGTACTGGTACCAAAACAGAGATATAGATCAATGGAACAGAACAGAGTCCTCAGAAATAATACCACACATCTACAGCCATCTGATCTTTGACAAACCTGAGAGAAACAAGAAATGGGGAAAGGATTCCCTATTTAATAAATGGTGCTGGGAAAATTGGCTAGCCATAAGTAGAAAGCTGAAACTGGATCCTTTCCTTACCCCTTATACGAAGATTAATTCAAGATGGATTAGAGACTTAAATGTTAGACCTAATACCATAAAAACCCTAGAAGAAAATCTAGGTAGTACCATTCAGGACATAGGCATGGGCAAGGACTTCATGTCTAAAACACCAAAAGCAATGGCAGCAAAAGCAAAAATTGACAAATGGGATCTAATTAAACTAAAGAGCTTTTGCACAGCAAAAGAAACTACCATCAGAGTGAACAGGCAACCTACAGAATGGGAGAAAATTTTTGCAACCTACTCATCTGACAAAGGGCTAATATCCAGAATCTACAAAGAACTCAAACAAATATACGAGAAAAAAACAAACAACCCCATCAAAAAGTGGGGAAAGGATATGAACAGACATTTCTCAAAAGAAGATATTCATACAGCCAACAGACACATGAAAAAATGCTCATCATCACTCGCCATCAGAGAAATGCAAATCAAAACCACAATGAGATACCATCTCACACCAGTTAGAATGGCAATCATTAAGAAGTCAGGAAACAACAGGTGTTGGAGAGGATGTGGAGAAACAGGAACACTTTTACACTGTTGGTGGGATTGTAAACTAGTTCAACCATTATGGAAAACAGTATGGCGATTCCTCAAGGATCTAGAACTAGATGTACCATATGACCCAGCCATCCCACTACTGGGTATATACCCAAAGGATTATAAATTATTCTACTACAAAGACACATGTACACGTATGTTTATTGCGGCACTATTCACAATAGCAAAGACTTGGAATCAACCCAAATGTCCATCTGTGACAGACTGGATTAAGAAAATGTGGCACATATACACCATGGAATACTATGCAGCCATAAAAAAGGATGAGTTTGCGTCCTTTGTAGGGACATGGATGCAGCTGGAAACCATCATTCTTAGCAAACTATCACAAGAACAGAAAACCAAACACCGCATGTTCTCACTCATAGGTGGGAACTGAACAATGAGATCACTTGGACTCGGGAAGGGGAACATCACGCACTGGGGCCTATCATGGGGAAGGGGGAGGGGGGAGGAGGGAGGGCTTGCATTGGGGAGTTATACAAGATATAAATGATGAATTGATGGGTGCTGACGAGTTGATGGGTGCAGCACACCAACATGGCATAAGTATACATATGTAACAAACCTGCACGTTATGCACATGTACCCTAGAACTTAAAGTATAATAAAAAAAAAAACAAAACAAAACAAAAAAAAATACTATACATATTATTATTAAATAAAATATATCTGAAATAAAAATAAAAAAAAATAAAAATAAAAAATAAATAAATTGGCTTTAAAATTATTGGTAAAATAGTATTAGCAATGTCTTAAAAATTGTTAGCATTTTGCTACCATTTTTTTTGAACCAAGTGGCTTTATGTCTATTCCTGCAGAACACTATGATTTACCATAGGGCTATAAACTGTAAAACCAAGCCCAATGTTACCAGGGTATCCTTCCTCCCAGAACTCCCAAGATGGTGGAGGGCCACTTCCAAGATGGTGGCAAGCCTTGTGTTCCCTGACCTGGGGTTCTTCATCTCACAGATTCCAAGGAATGGAATCTTGAGCCATGCTGTGAGTATTATAACTCTATTAGAAGCCATGGGTCACAGAGGAGAACCGTGGAAACCAGTGACTAATGTTCAGCTTAATTAGCATGAATCCAGGCACTTAGCCATGAAGGAACAATGGCAAGCCTTTAGCCTGGTTGGGAGTGGCAATAGGCAACTCACTGGATTGGGAGAACCACAGACTCCCTGCCAGATTTGGAGGAATGGAATTCAGTGACAGGTCTGTGGTGGCAGCAAACAACTGTGGTGGATGGCAAGCAAAAGCTCAGCTCAAGACTTAACAAACACAGACCAGAAGAGATTGTGATTGCAAGATTTAATAGAGTGAAAACAGAGCTCCCACACAAAGGGAGGGGAAACAAAGAGGTTAGTCATTGCCAGCTCAAATGCCTGGGTATATATGCTGATCATTCTCCCTCCTGCAGTACTCTCAAGCAATAGATGATTGGATATTTATTTACCTCCTGTTTTTGTTAGCATTTTAGTGAGTTCTCTTTACTACCAAAGTGGTTGGTATGAGCTAAGTTGGAAGGCCCATGTTTACAGGTGGATGCAGGCACCTTCCAAGCTAGGCTGAGGAATTCTTAGTCAGTCTAGGAAATCCAGCTAGTCCTGTCTCTCAGTCCCCCCTCTCCACAGGAAAACCCAAGTGCTGTTGGAGAGATTGGCCGATGAGCACTCTAACTGCTTCCTGTTTAATTGGGGCATAGTAGGGGTTGTGCAGTTGGGATTTGCTCTGGAGGGGTGCCTTTGGTGTCATTAACATTGGCTAATGGGCTAAAAGGCTGGTCCAGGGTTCCAAGTTAGGTCTTAGTCATGGACTGCATCTGGGGCTCCCTTTGAAGAACAATTTTTAACTTTACAGCTTCAATTCTGGAAGAGACAAATTTAACAAGAAGATTAAATTACAGAGTCCAAACAGGAGAAACAACATTATAGCTGCTAGAAGTCCTAAGAAGGGATGAATCCAGGGCATCCATTGGCTGAGGAGGTCCCAGGGTCTGGTGTTTTGAAGCTTCTCTGCTCTACGTTGTGTTTGGTCTCAAATTTCTTTAACTTTCTCAGTGATGATTCCAGATTGATTAACATAATAACAGCATTTTTCCCCTAAAAATAAACAGGTTCCCCCTCTTTTGGTGGTTAGCAACTCTAAAGCTCTTCAATTTTGAAGGACTACTGCTTCTAGGGAGTTAAGTTGATCTTACAAGGTGACCAGGAAGTCAGCAACCCATTCCATGTCATCATTTAATTCTTGAGATAGTTTGTAGTAGAACTGAATAGAGATTGTGATACAGCCAATGCCAGTAACTAGTCCGCCTAGCACTCCTGCTGTGATAACAAAGGAAAAATGGGTACTCTTATGTTGTGGGACTTAGGTATGATATAATTGTACAAATCTTGGTTCAGTTTAGATGATCATGGGGCACCAAGAATGAGAGGAAGCACATAGATTCTGAAGAGCCATTCATGCAACAATAGGCTGAGGTATCACAGACAAAAAAAAATTCCTGAGGGTACACAGATTGTTTGTGTGGGAGCAGTTACCCACCTGATGCATTGGGAGTTGATTGTGTCTATAATATTGCTGAAATTTACACCGGTGAGGTTTGAGGTATGGGTTATTTCCATAGTGGAAACAAGAGGTCCTACAAAAACAGAAGTGGTGTTTATTTTTGTGATGAAGCTGTTCCATTGTTCAGGTACAGGCATTGAAATGTATGGCCTGAAGTGCAGGGGCAGGCACATCCAACAGTTAGTAGGGTTTCAGGCCAAGACCTCATGGAGCCAAGTCCAAGTGATGGTAGTGTTAAATAGGCTCAGCAGGCAAGTATGGGCACGGAGGGTTTCATGAAGTTTTGAGAGATGCAGTCCTTTGTAGGGTCTAGGAGTGCTATGTTCTTGGGTCAGTTGGGGGATTACTTCCTTTGCATGTTTTTCTCTTGCCTGATCTTCAACTCCACCCCACCAGACATACCAGTATGGGTGAAGTAACTCCAATAGATAGTGGCTCCAGTCCTCCAGGACAACTAGGATTAATTATTTTTCCTGTTCAATAATGAGTATTTGCATGTATGCAAAGAATGGCAGAGTTAAAGCAGTTACGGTGCATATGCATGTGAGCAATGAAGGTGGCGTTTTCCTTAGATAAACTCCTATAGGATTGGGCTTCAATATTTCTGGGAAGCTGTATTCTTCATTGAAACTCTTGGTAAGGGGAGTTACTGGTTGTACAGCGGCATAGATGGGGAGCAGTGAGAATGAAAGGGGGCAAGAGAATGGTAAAAAGAAAAAATATGACAAGTGAGGGCCATGGGGATTTATGATTTTAGTTACTTTCCTTATGGTTTTTGCTTGAAGAGCAGGTGCAGATCTTCTAGAGGTTCACAGGAATTGCTAGAATTGTCTCCTGGATTTTGGGGTTCCTGTGGCAGTATCCAGGGTTTTACTCTAGTGTGATGTATCCAAGACTCCACTCCAGCCACTACCACAGTTGAGTTAGAGAAAATGCCTAGGTAGGGTCCTTCCCAGGATGTATCTAGGAATGGGGAATTAGAAGGAAGGGACTTCACAAATACCATGTCACCAGGGTGGAATAATTTCTTTCCCTCTTCTCAGAGACAGGCTCCTTGTAATGTTTTAAGAATTTGTTGATACTTGACTTAGGAGGTGATGTCTGCAACTAAGTTGGCTGTTATGGGAAGTCAAGGACCCCGAATGGAGGGACCAGTTGAAGCTGAAACAGAAGAACATAAACTGTGAAGATTTCATGGGCATTTATTAGTTCTCCAAATAAATACTTCTATAATTTCTTAAGACTGTCTTTATTGCACTTTCTGAACATAAATTGTGAAGATTTCATAGACACTTATCACTTCCCCAATCAATACCCTTGTGATTTCCTGTGCCTGTCTTTACTCTAATCTCTTAATCCCATCATCTTCATATGTTAAGGAGGATGAATGTCACCTCAGGACCCTGTGATGATTGCATTAACTGCACAAATTGTTTGTAGAGCAGGTATGTTTGAACAATATGAAATCTAGACATCTTGAAAAAATAACAGGATAACAGCAATGTTCAGAGAACAAGTGAAATAAGACTTCTGACTTCCATCTGAGCCAGATGGAACAGAACCATATTTCTCTTCTTTCAAAAGCAAATAGGAGAAATATCGCTGAATTCTTTTTCTCAGCAAGGAACATCCCTGAGAAACAGAATGCACCATGAGGGTATGTCTATTAGGTCAACAGATGACCCCCTTAAGGCGACCAATTTTTGTGGTTGATGCCGAAGGTATGAAATAATCCCCAGTCACCTGTAGTGCTCCCAGGCTTATTAGGATGGGAAATTCCCTCCTAATAAATTTTGGTCAAACAGGTTGTCTTCTCTCAAACACTGTCTCCTGATAAGATGTTATCAATGATAATGCATGCCCGAAATTTCATTGCAATTTTAATTTCACCCCAACCTATGGCCCTGTGATCTCAGCCTGCATCCACTTGCTTTGTGATATTTTATTACCTTGTGAAATATGTGATCTCTTGACCCACATACTAATCATACACTTCTCCCCTTTTGATAATCGCTAAGAAAAACTTGCTGGTTTTACAGCTCAGGAAACATCACTGAACCTGCTGACATGTAATATCTCCCCCAGACACCTATCTTTAAATTTCTCTCTCCTGTGCTCTTTCCCTTTATTTCTCAAACCAGTTGAGACACTTAGGGATTAGAAAATAACCCATGATAAATATCGGGGGTGGGTTTTTCACCCAATAGTTGGCCGTCTCTCAGTCAAATACAAGGTCATTGGTTAGAAAGGGCTGTTCATACAGCATTTCAAGTGGGCTAAATTCTGCTTTTGGGGGAGACTTTCAGATTTTCAGTAAGCCTATAGGCAACATAGAAGGCCATGTGAGTCAAGTTTCTGCTTTGTTGCATGCCATTTGAGTGTTTTGTTCATTTCCTTAACCTTCCCTGAGGATTGTGGCCTCCAGGAGCAGTGTAAGTATATTGTATACATAACATCTGGGATACTCTCTGGGTTGTGTAACCTTGAAAGTGGGGCCATTGTCACTCTGTAAGCCTCAGGGAAGTCCAAATTTGGGAATTATCTCATGAACTACTGCCTTAATACTTCTTTTTTTTTTTTTTCTTTAAGTCCTACAGGTGAAAGCTTCTGACCAACCAGTGAAAGTATCGACCCAAAGTAGTAGTTACTAAAATCCCTGAAATCCCTGAGATGTGGGAATGTCGGTAAAATCTGGTTTCCAGTCTTCTCCTGGGTAATGGCCTATTCTTTGTTCTCCCAAAGGGGCATGACAATAAGGCGGGGGATTTTTTTTTTTTTTTTTTTTTTTGACACACTTCACAGGTCTTGACTAACTGATTGATAGTTTTGAAAAGGCCTTGTCCAGTAAATAATGATTTGGCCATCTGATGGGTGCTATCAATGCCTAAGTGAAAGGTTTGGTGAAGGTTTTAAGTAATTTTCATTGGTTAGCTGCAGGCAAAAGTATCTTTCCTTCTTCGGTGGCTAGCCATCCTGAGGGGAAGAAACTACGTCCTTGTGAGATTCCCCATTCTATTTCTTCTGCTGAAGACTGGGGCTTGGTTTCCCAGAGAGGATTACCCCACACTAGGGGTCCTTCTAGAAGCATTTCTAATGGAGGATCCTGCCTTACGGCTCTTTGGGCTTCAATGTCCACTCAACATTTCCCTTCTATTTCCCTTTTCTTTCCTTTTATGATGACCCAGGTAGGGTGAGACTGCCACCTCTTTAGGTTTCTGTACAGCCAATGATAATCTTCTAATGGCTTCTTGATATTTGATAGGTGTTCCCTTAGAAGTTAGGAATTCCCTTTCTCTCCATATTGCTGCATGGGCATGGAAGACTAGGTAAGTATACTTAGAGTCTGTGTATTTATTTACCGTTTTTCCTTTTCCTAATTCTAGTGCCTGAGTGAGGACTATTAGTTCTGTCAGCTGAGCACTAGTTCCTGGAGCAAGAAAATTACTTTAGAGTATTCTGTTATCACTGGCTACAGCATACCCTGCTTTTTGAAGTCCTTTTTCTACAAAGCAACTTCTATCAGTGTACAAGTTGAGGTCAGGATCACTCAAGGGAACCTATAAAAGGTCCCATCAAGCAGCATAGATTTGAACAATTACTTGTTGATAGTTAAGTTTTATCTTTTCTGCACTGTCAGGAAGAAATGTGACTGGGTTAAAAATTGCACAAGTGTGCAGTTGCAGCACTGGCCCTTCAAGTAAGGGAGTCTAATATTTAAGTAAATGGTTGTCTGATAGCCAAAAGTCTCCTTTAACAGTGAGTATGCTGCTCACATCATGAGATTTCCACACATTAAGATCACTTTCCTGTATTATTTTAACTGTTTGAGCTGCTAAGACTACCACTATTGCCACTCTCCATAAACGATTAGGCCAACCCTTTGGCAGTACATCAATTTTCTTATTTAGGTATGCTATGGATTGCAAGTTCTTCCCTCAGACCTGTGTAATGACTCCTAGAGCTATTCCTGTTTTTTTTTTTTTTCTGTGACATATAAAGAAAAGTCTTGCCCTGTTAACAAGATTAACACTAGGCTTAGGTTAGGATCTTCTTTAGGGCATAGAAAGCTTTTTCTGCTTCAGGTGTCCATCTTACTAAATGAATATTGGCTTTCTGAGTTTCCTTAATTAGTGTATGTAATGGCATGGTTATTTCACCATACCTGGGAATCCATATTTGGCAGAAGCCTGTTATGCCAAGGAACCCTCTTACTTGCTTTAAGGTTTTCGGATGAGGATAAGCCAGTATGAGCTGGATACACTTTCTCACTGAGGGCCCTGGTGCCTTTGAATAATTTTATCCCTAAGTATTTAAACTGCTGTGAGCAGAACTGAGTCTTTTGTTTGGAAACCTTGTAGCCACAGGTGGCAAGGAAATTTAAAAGTGCTTGGGTGGCTTGATGACACAGGGTTTATGAATTGGTAACTAAAACTAAATCACTTACATACCAAAGAACAAGAGTGTCCAGGCATTATAACTGGTTCAAGTCTTGGGCTAAAGTGTGGCCAAAGAGATGGGAGCTATACCTGAACCCTTGGGATAGAACAGTAGAGGTGAGTTGAGAAGTTGGTTGTGAAGGATCTTCAAAGACAAACAAGAATGGAGAGTCAGGATGTACACGGATGCAGAAAAAGGTATCCTTAAGGTCTATGACTGTAAACCACTCTGATTCCCCTGGCATTCGGGAAAGCAGAGTATAAGGGTTAGGTACAACTGGGTATAGAGGGATAATGGCCTCATCGATAATCCTGAGATCTTGCACTAACCTCCACTATACGTTGGATTTCTGTACTCCTAAAATTGGAGTATTGCAGAGGTTATTGCATGGTTTTACTAGGCCTTGGACTTTTAGGTCCTTAATATTTTAAGTTCTTGTTGGGCCTCAGGTCTAAGGGGGTACTGCCTTTGGTAGGGAAAGAAGGTGGAATTGTTTGGTTTAATTTGAACAAGACAGGCATTTTTTGCTTGTCCATATTGTCCTTCTGTTGCCCAGACTTCAGGATTAATTCCTTCCTCAAGCAGGGGACAATAAATGGGTGTTTCTTCTCCTATGTTCAGGTCTATAATGTTCAGGTCTATAATTCTGCTTTTCCTAGAATGTGTCTCCCTAACAAGGGAGTGGGGCTTTCAGGCATAATTAGAAAAGCATGTGAGGCCGGGTGCGGTGGCTCAAGCCTGTAATCCCAGCACTTTGGGAGGCCGAGACGGGCGGATCACGAGGTCAGGAGATCGAGACCATCCTGGCTAACACGGTGAAACCCCGTCTCTACTAAAGAAATACAAAAACTTAGCCGGGCGATGTGGCGGGCGCCTGTAGTCCCAGCTACTTGGGAGGCTGAGGCGAGAGAATGGCGTAAACCCGGGAGGAGGAGCTTGCAGTGAGCTGAGATCCGGCCACTGCACTCCAGCCTGGGAGACAGAGCAAGACTCCGTCTCAAAAAAAAAAAAAAGAAAAGCATGTGAAAAAAGTAAAGTTCCCTAGTCACCACTTAGTGACTGGGAGAGGTATCTAGTGACTGGCTGTCCTAGGACCCCTCAGATAGTGACAGATCTGGAAGACAGTTGTCCAGAAAAGGACAGTAAGACTGAGAAGGCCACGCCAGGGTCCAGGAGACAGTTAACCTCCTGACCCTCAATCGTCAAGAATACCTGGGGCTCTGTGAGGGTAATGGCACTGGCTAGCATTCATCCCAGGCACCCTTAATCCTGCTGCTGGATCATCTAGTTAGTGGCTTCTGACCCAGACCTTTGTGCCTTGATACAGTCGGCCTTCCAGTGATTTCCTTGGCATAAGGGACATGGATGAGGGGGTGGCTTATTTCTATTTGGACAGTCTTTTCTAAAGAGTTCTTGTATACCTCACTGGAAGAAAGCCCTATTAGACGTTCAATTTGCCCACCTTTCTGTGTTCCAGAGCCTCCAAAGTCCACTTGTCTGAGGACCATGACAAAACCAGTGGCCTTTTTAAAATCCCATTTGTGCCACTCTGTCTGCTCCTCCTGATCTCTATTATAAAAAAATGAGGTTGCCAAGTTCAATAGTGTTTCCAAATTTTGCTCAGGGCCTAAGGAGGACTTTTGAAGTTTTTTCTAATGTCTGCAGCTAACTGATAAAATTATCCTTTAAGATTAGTGGGCCTTCAATAGACTCAGGTGACAGAGAGCTATGCTTTTTCAATGCCTCCCTTTGTCTCTCCAAAAAAAGTAGGATTTTCTTCTTTTCCCTGTGTTATACTGGACATCATTCAATAATTCATTGGCTTCTCCTTTGTTTTCCTTTGTCCTTCTAGCACGCAAGTTAGCAAATGTCTGCGGCACAAATCTCCATGTTCTGAGCGTCTGCATTGGTAACTGCCTGCTGACCTGTGGGAAAACATTTCCTTTCCTCTGTTGTCATCCTATCATTGACCAGACTGAGATACCAGAGACTGGCAAACTCTCAGGCTGCCGTTATGGTGGCACTTTTGTAATTTTGGGGTTGGTGCCTGATTTAGCAGTAACGTTATATCTCTCCATGTCAGATCAAAGGATTGTCCTAACCCTGGTAAGACATCAATGTATCTGAGAATTTAACTAGGTCTATTTTAATTTGCTTCAAGTCTGAGAGAGAAAAAGGTACATGCACTCTGGCTGGGTCAAATTCTCCTCCCCCTACTGCTTGAAGTGGGCATAACAGGGGAATATAGGTGGTCTTTGATTCATTGTTTACACCTTTGTCTATCTACTTTTGGACACTTTGGGTTAAAGGGGGATCCTTCTTAGTTGGAGAAGGAGTTGTGGGGATGCTGGTGTAGGGAGGTAGACTCTGAGGGCTTCTGTAGGGCATAAATCACACTTTTTATGTGAGTTGTATTTTAATGAAAAGAAAGTTTGTACACATGACATTTCACTCCACCTGCCTTCTTTTCGTCAAAAGACGTCTAGTTATAAGATGGTGTTATAATTCATGTTTCCCACAGGAGGCCAGGTTTCTCCCTCTTGAAGAGGATATTGTGGGCAGGCAGTACTGCAAAAGAATATAAGTCATTTATTTCTTAGCATCTGAGTGCTAAATTGGTCCCAATTCTCCAGAACACATCTTGAGGTGTTTTTGCCTTGGGGGAATGTTTCCCATCTGAAAAAAGAACACAGTGATGCCAGCACCCTAGTCATTTTCCAATGAGCATTAGTCACAGTGTCCTCTATGGTCCTAATGCTTATTTCTTTCCAGGGTGCATAACCACCCATGGACCTCTGCTTATCGGATTAGTTACACTCACTGATATAGCACTCCTGCATCTCATTTCTCACCTTTCTTGATCACAAAGAAAGGGGTCCAGGTTGCTGGATTCTAGTCTTTACCAGTGAGCCCAACATTGCCTTTGTGTTCAGAGGTAAGCCCTAGAGCTGGACTGGGTTCCTGAGCATTTCATAACAACCCAGTTGCCCCATGAAGTTGCAGTCTCATAAACAACATTTTTCAAGCAAATTCATTTCAGAGAAGGTGTAGGTAACCGTTTAAGTCAGGATCGAGATAGTCTTTTTGATTCTGTAAGTACTTTAAGGCTTGGCTGAGTGGAAACAGCTCACATATTTGAGAAGACCAATTATGGGGTAATTTTTCTAACTCTGCTTCCACAAGAGTCTCCCTATCAATTACTGAATAGTCATTGTGGTTTTTTCCTCAATCACATGGAAGGAAACATCTATCATCCTCTCCTGAAGGGAGTTCCTCCTAGGTCTGGTGGGACCTTTGTATGGTAATTAGGATTTAAATCCCCTGTTAGGAAATCTGCTGGTTTAAGGGAATTATCAGTGGTTAGTGTTAAATTACCTTTTCCTAACATAATAACACCATACTTTAAGATTTTTGAGATAGTAAGCTACCTTTTTGCTTTTTTGACTTAGAATAATTCTGAACTGGTGAGGTATGCTCAAAATGAGATTTCCTCTAAAAGTTACTTTTCTACTTTCTTCTGTTAGCAAAGCAGTTGCTGCTACAGATTGAATGAATTTGGGTTATCCATGGGTTACTGGGTTAAGGATTTTTGATAGGAAAACTACAGGTTGTCAGTGGTCTGAGTGTTTTCAGGTTATGTCCTTGTTTACACTGACAATAAGGTAGTATTGGAGTGTTACAGGGTCATGGAGAAGACTAAAATATCAATTATAGGTTTTAAATTTACTCTGACTTTAAAGAAATAGAGCACTTTTTTTTAAGATATTTGTCTCTCTCTCTCTCCTCTGTCTCTGTCTCTCCATCTCTCTCTCTCTCTCTCTCTCTCTCTCTCTCTCTCTCTCTCTCTCTCTCTCTCTCTCTCTCTCTCTCTCTTTCTCTCTCTCTCTCTCTCTCGGTCTCTCTCTTCTCTTAGCCATTCACAAACTTGAAGCCCTGGCAAAGGTGGTAGGGAACAGGTCCCACATAACTCTCCATGTTGAGAGCTGAATACCTAAATCAGGAGGAACACCCGGGTCAAGACTCCTTGGGTTTATAGCCTAGATGCCTAAGGATGCAACATAGAGCTTCCTTAGATCCCTTTGGTGATACAAAATGCTAGAGAAAATGAAAGTCTGAACCATTAGTACTTAGGAGGCAGGGATCAGAGGAAGTAGATTTAGAGGTAAGTAGAATTTTGTGGCTACACTTTCAAGAAAGTCAGGGTTGTGACCTAGGAGGTATGGGTCAGAATGAAAGATAGGGATGTATGCATGGGTGACTGTTTAGTAGAGACTTCTGGCTGCACCATGATCTCAACTGGCTAATGCTGGGAGTTCAGGATGACAGTATTCTTCCTCTAGTCAGCCCTCAGCTTCACCAGGAAAATTGAAAGGGGAAGTTGGCTCCAGGTAGATCAACTTTCCCAACCCAGAAGATTAGGTGATTGTTAGAAAGCCCTTCCCCAGATAGCCTCACACCCGAGTCTTGAGTCCAGCAGCCATGCTAATCAATTTTAACCAGCTAGCAGGTACCTGGTATTTTCCTCCAATTCTAAGGAAGGATAGGACATAATAGCAAGTGAAAATGTTCCAAGGGTACTCACCGCTTTGGAGTTCACTTCATGGTTGCCAAGTGTTACCCAGAGATCCTTGCTCCTAGAGCTCCCAAGATGGCGGTGGGTCACGTCCAAGATGGTGGCAAGCCTTGTGTTCTCTGACCTGGGGTGTTTCTTCATGGATTCCAAGCAATGGAATCTTGGGCCATGCAGTGAGTGCTATAGCTCTATTAGAAGCCATGGTTCACAGAAGAGAACCATGGAACCCAGTGACTATTGCTTAGCTCAATTAGGATGAACCTGGGTACTTCGCAATGCAAAACAATTGGAAGCCTGATCAGGAGTAGCAACGGGTGCCTTTCTGGATCAGGAGCACAGTAGACACCCTTCCCGATCCAGAAGGATGGAAGTCAGCAGCTGGTCTGTGATGGGGGCAAACAGCAGTGGTAGACAGTGAGTGAAAACTCAGCTTGAGCCATAACAACCATGGACAGGAATAATGCACTTTCTTTTTTCTTTTTTTTTTTTTTTAGACGGAGTTTAGCCCTGTTGCCCAGGCTGGAGTGCAGTGGCCAGATCTCAGCTCACTGCAAGCTCCGCCTCCCAGGTTTATGCCATTCTCCTGCCTCAGCCTCCCGAGTAGCTGGGACTACAGGTGCCCACCACCTTGCCCAGCTAGTTTCTTTTCTTTTTTTTTTTTTTTTTTTGTATTTTTTAGTAGAGACGGGGTTTCACAGTGTTAGCCAGGATGGTCTCGATCTCTTGACCTCATGATCCGCCCGCCTCGGATCTGCCCGTCTCAGCCTCGCAAAGTGCTGGGATTACAGGCTTGAGCCACCATGCCTGGCCAAGAGTGCACTTTCAAGTGAATAGAGTGAAAACAAAGCTACCCTACAAAGGTAGGGGACCCAAAGACAGTAGACATTGCCAGTTCAAATGCCTGGGTTCATATCCCAATCATTGTCCCTCCCACTGTGCTCTCAGATGATAGATGACCAGCTATTTCTTTAGCTACTGTTTTTGCCTAATTAACAATTTAGTGAGCTTTCTTTACTACCTGATTGATTGGGTGTGATCTAAGTTGCAAGCCTCATATTTAAATGTGTATGTGGTCACCTTCACAGCTAGGCTTAGAGATTCTTCGTCAGCCTAGGAAATCCAGCTAGTCCTGTCCTCACCAAGACAGATTGATCTTTGCTTGTATGCCTATAAAATATGGTTTGGCTTAATAAAAACAATCCTAAGTTATAGGTGTAGATACTCTTCAAATGAGCCATAAGTGTTATCACTTAAGTAAACACCTGAAATTCATGACTGTAAAAATCTTTAATAAGAAAATAACTTTAAATATTAGCTATCCATTAAGAGATATGCCTAATGTAAATGACTAGTTAAAGGGGGCAGCATATCAACATGGCACATGTATATATATGTAACAAATCTGCATGTTGTGCACATGTACCCTAGAACTTAAAGCATAATAAAAAAAGAAAAATATATGTATTTCCACATAAGGAAAATATCAGAAAGGTTACTTAAAAAGTTAGTAAAGCTGATTACATCACAGAAGAGTTACTGAGTGTTAAATTCTATAAAATATCTTTTATAATTTTTTGACTTCATCTTGTTTTTATAAATTGTCCATTCAAAAATTATTTTTAAATAACAAATAAAAAAATAAAAAAATCAACATTGGCTATCAAAGTTTTCACAAATAATCTAGGCAAACCATTATTCAGGAAAATGTGATATGTCTCCAATGAGTGGGGAATTCCATGGTCCTTGGTCTCATGCCAATAGGATTAACAACACTATCACATATGGAGGGTTTTATTAGTAGTATATTTTAAGCTCTAGGATTATGTGCACAATATGCATGTTTGTTACATAGGTATTATCGTGCGCGTCCTTGTGAGGAGACCACCAAACAGGCTTTGTGTGAACAATAAACCTTTTTAATCACCTGGGTGCAGGTGGGTTGAGTCTGAAAAGAGAATCAGTGGAAGGAGATAGGGATGGGGCCGTTTTATAGGATTTTGGTTGGGTAGTAGAAAATTACAGTTAAAAGGGTTATTTCTGTTGCAGACAGGGGCGGGGGTCACAAGTTATTCAGTGAGGGAGCTTCTGGAGCCAGGAGTAGGAATTTCACAAGGTTAATCGCTCAGTTAAGGTGGGGCAGAAACAAATCACAATGGTGGAATGTCATCAGTTAAGGCAGGAACTGGCCATTTTCACTTCTTTTGTGATTCTCCACTTTCTTCAGGACATTTGGATGTATATGTGCAAATCACAGGGGATATGATAGCTTAGCTTGGGCTCAGAGGCCTGACATTCCTGTCTTCTTATATTAATAAGAAAAATAACATAAAATAGTGTTGAGGTGTTGGGGCAGCAAAAAACATTTGGGGGGGTGGTATGGAGACATAATTGGTGATGTTTCTCAGGGCTGTTTCAAGCGGGATTAAGGGCATTGTGGGAACCTAAAGTGGGAGAGATTAAGCTAAAGAAAGATTTTGTGGTAGGAAGGTGACATAGTGAGGTTGTTAGAAGGAGCATTTGTCATATAGAATGATTGGTGATTACCTGGATATGGTTTTGGATGAATTGAGGAAACAAACAGAAGACACAAGGTCCAAATAAGAGAAAGAGAAAAACAGGTATTAAAGGACTAAGAATTGGGAGGACCCAGGACACCCAATTAGAGAGTACCCAAGGGGGTTCAGTTTAATTACTTGCCTGGATGGCAAGTTTTGGGGCTGTATCCTTGCGTTTTTTTTTTTTTTTTTAATGTTGTCATATAGCAGGCCAGATTAAATAAAAACAACACTCTTCATTTAAAAATATACAAAGCCCTCTTTTTTCAGAAGTGTGTAAGTCAAGGCCTCAGAAGTTCTGGAGGATAATTGTAGCTAGAGAGTCAACTTGGGCCTGAAGGACTGATAAATTTCATGATATGTCTGTGTTGCTACCAGAGAAGTCATTAGAGAGGCTATGGAAGGTTGCAACAGAGGTTGTAATGCTGCTATTCCAGTACTGAGAGTAATCGTAGAGGCAGAAAGTCCTAAACCAGCAAGCAAGGGAATTAGTGGACTAACTTTTCTGTTGTGTCAGTGTCATGAGGGGAACAGGAAGCTCTTCAGTCTCATTTGCAAATTGAATTATGAGAGTAAGGAAAACTAGTGTGTGTGTGCCTGTCCAATTAGCAGGCAGACACATATAGGTAGAGGATCCAAAGAGGAAGAAGAGACTTTGTGCAAGGCAACACTGGAAATGTAAAGTAAAAAGATGAGAAGGAGAACTCAAAGACGTGTCTGGTACCCAGACTCCTAGGGATCCGGCTAGGGCAACAGCCATCGGAGGTTGTAATGGGGCTGACGGGGTAACTACATAGAGGGGGAGGTTTGATTTTCATGGTGTATGAGAAAATGTTGAGTGTCTGTGAGTAATCTGTCACCGTTATTTACAGGTCTGGGTAAAAGTAACTAAGAAGAGAGACCAGGAGGAGAGTCTGATGAGCAAGGGGAAGGTAGCCAAGGATGGAGTGAAATACAGGGTAAGTGTCTTCCTAAGCAATAATTACTGCTAATGCTCTTAAGTTCGCCTGTATTGATAGAAGGATTATCTGTAATATGGAGCTGGAAGGCACCAATTGTTTCAGTGATGTGTGTAATTGGGCTTTGGAGATGAAGAGTGAAGGAATATCGAGAAGGTGAAATGTTACCCACGGGAATTCCATGGATATTCAGTGGCCACTGAATAATAGTTTGTGTTGTGAGGGATCCAATGGGGGGAGTAGACTTGATATAAGGAGAAAGGTTTTTTAAGTAAGGGCAGAGGAGGGCGGCAGCTTGCTGATATGAAGTGTCTGAGGAGATCTTGCTAGACCTGCCCAGAAAGTAAAGATGTTCTTCAGAAGGGTAAAAGTGAAGGTTACTAAAGGAAATTCAGAGGTGTAGGGAGACAGGAGATATTGGCTAGAAGAGAGTAAGTAAGATTGATAGTGTGGTGGAGATAGCTGGAGAGAGGTAGAGGGTGGCATAAGAATGGGAATGAGAATAAGAGTGAGTGTTAAAGTAAAGAATAGAACTTCATCAGGGTGAAAGTATTGGAGAGTGCCCTGCCAGCAAAGATCATCTATACACTCTAAGAGGGAGTTAAGAGTGGCAGTTTCAGGATAGCACCAGCTGATATCAGCTGTGATGGCTTGGAGAAACAGTGTATACTGGCAGTGTAAACAAGAGCAGACCATTTATGAGTAGTTGATAACAGCGAATAGGAGTATGACTAGACAGAAGATAGTAGAGAAGACAAGTTTTGGGGGCACACTCCAAGTAGTGGGGTTTCTGTGTAAAGCCCTGTTGCAAAGAGTAGGGTAAGGATGAGTAGACTTAATAGAATGAAGGGATGTATTAGGCTCATGAGGGTTATTACTCTTCTTCAGAAATGCAAGTGAGTTTAACGGAACTAGGAGAGAGTATTTGCAACTTCCAGGAGGAAGAAGAGAGATTAGGCTAACAGGCTGACGGACTCAACTTTATTCTTAAACAGTGAACCCAGTGTGGAGGATCCTGCAGGCAGAGAGCTGTTGGGGTACCACAGATGACTAAGTATGATCCAGTCCAACAATTGGAGACTTCCAGCTCCATATTGTAGAGTTTGAGGGTCAGGTTCTTAACAAGAACTGACTGTCCAGCTAGGCTGTCTTCATATGTGTGGGAATCTGGAGTAGGCAAGAAAGATTAGCAGCCTGATGAGTTTCCTATCTAGCCTGCTGGAGGACTGGAAGATAGTCATCTAGAAGGCTGTTGTCTGGGATGAGGTTGGGGCTAAGCAAGAAAGTGCATACATATAAAAGTTCAAATGGACTATACCCTGTAGCATCTCAAGGACAGACTCCAATTCTGAGAAGGGCAAGAAGTAAAAGTACTGTCCAGTCCTTTTTAAGTTGGAGGCTGAGCTTGGTGAGGTGTGTCCTTAAAAGTCTATTAGTCCATTTTACATTTCCTGAAGATTGAGGAAAGTAAGGGTTATGAAGGTTCCACCGAATATGAAGAGCCTGAGAAACTGCTTGGGTGATTTGACTAGTAAAGGCAGGTCCGTTATTGGACTGTATAGAGGTGGAAAGGCCACACTGAGGAATTATGTCTAACAGAAGGGAAGAAATGACTGCAGTGGCCTTATCAGACCATGTAGGAAAGGACTCTACCCATCCAGTGAAAGCATCTACCAGATCAAGAGGTATTTTAGTTTCCTGACTCAGGGCATATGAGTAAAGTCAATTTGCCAGTCCTGGGAAGGGACAAATTATCAAACTTGATGTGTAGGGAAGGAGCGGGCCTGAATAATCCCTGAGAGGTAGTAGAACAGAAGATGGAATAGTGAAATGCGATTTCCTTGAGGATAGATTTCCACGATGGAAAGGAAATGAGAGATTCTAAGAGGCAGGCTAGCAGCTTGTAACCTATGGGGAAAAGGTTATGAAATGATGACAGAATAGAATTGGCCTGTGAGACTGAAAGGAGATATTTTCCTTGGTCTAAGAACTATTCGCCTTGTGTGGGAAGAGATTGATAAGTGGAAGTTTCAGTTGCTGAGTAGGAAGGATTGACTGATGAAAAGGATAAAAACTGGTAGTGAGGGACAGAATTTGGAAGGCTAACTGCTTCTTTAGCTACCTTATCAGCATAAGTTTTGCTCTTAGCAATGGGATCTGACACCTTTTGATGGCCTCTGCGGTGAATGAATCCAGCTTCCTTTGGAAGTAAAGTGACCTTGAGAAGAGTTTTTATTAAGGAGACATTGAAGATGGAGGACCCTTGTGTTGTGAGGAAACCCTTTTCTGTGCATATAACAGCGTGGTGGTGCAGGATATGGAAGGTATATTTATAGTTAGTATAAATACTGATGCATAGTTCCTTTACAAGAGTGAGGGTTTGAGTTAAGACAATGAGTTTGGATTGCTGAGAGGTAGTGGAGGAGTGCAGGATAGTAGCCTCAATGATAGACGTTGAAGATACTATACAATAACCTACCTTTCTAGTCAGTGGTGATTAAGCCTGGTGGAACTGCCATCAAAAATGCAAGTGTGATCAGGGTAAGGAAGAGGAAAGAAGGAAATATTGGGAAAAGGAGTGAACATCAAGTGTAACAGAGAGATATAGTCATGGGGGTCATGTATGGTATCCAGAATAATGTGGAAGTCCTGGATGAAGTCCAGGCCAGGAACAATGGTAATTGTAGGAGACTCAACAAAGAGGGAGTATAGCTGAAGGAGCCAGGGAGAAGAAAGTATATGCATCAGGTATGAGGAAGAGAGTATATTTTGGAAGTTACAAAAATTGTAGAGAGTGAGGTGAGCATAGTTTGTGATTTTTACAGCCTCTAAAAGTATTAGGGTACTGGCAGCTGCTACATGGAGATATCATGGCCAGCCTAAAACAAGAAAGTCAAGTTGTTTGAAAAAAAAGACTACAGGGTGTGATCCCAGTTTTTGTGTAAGAATTCCGACTGCACAGCCCTGCACTTTGGCTGTGTGTAATGAAAAGGGTTGGCATGAGTCAGGGAGAGCTAGTGTGGGGGCAGTCTCTAAAGCTATCTTCATTGAATGGAAAGAGGAGTGGGGAAAGCACTTAGGATCTATGGGGTCAGCTAGGTTTCCTTTTGTGAGTTTATATAATGGTTTCATTAGGATGGCAAAACCAGGTATCCACAGGCAAAAGTATCCAACCATGTCCATGGAGGAAAGGAATTGTTGTTTTGTAGAAGGTGTTGGGGTTTGAAAGATCAGCTGGACACAATTGGCAGGGAGAGCACATGTGCTTTTATGAAGAAATATGCCAATGTAGGTAATGGATAGAGAAGAAATTTGAGCTTTGGAGGGGATACTCAATATCCTTTGGAGAATAAATGTTGAAGGAGCAGGAGGATGTCTTGTTGAGAATATTCAAAGGAGGGGCTACAATATAGAGAGTCATCAGTATATTGAACAAGGTGAGAAGCAGAGGGGTGGAAAGAAAGTAAATCATGGCAAAGGGCTTGGCTGAGGTAATGAGGGCTGTCCCTGAAGACTTGTGGCAGCACAGCTCAGGTAAGCTGCTGGGACTGATGGGTGTGTCAGGGTCAGTCCAGGTAAAAGCAAAGAGAGGCTGGGATGAGGGGTGCAGGGGAATATTGAAAAAAGCATGTTTGAGATATCCAGAACAGAATACTGGATTGTGGAGGGAGGTATTTAGGATAAGAGAGTATATGGGTTTGGCACCATGGGGTAGATAGGCAAAACAACTTGGTTGATAAGGCATCGATGCTGAACTAACCTGTAAGACTTGTCTGGTTTTTGGACAGGTAAAATGGGTGAATTGTAATGAGAGTTTATAGGCTTTAAAAGGCCATGCTGTACTGGGTGAGTAATAACAGGCTTTAATCCTTTTAATGTATGCTGTGGGATGGGATACTGGCATTGAGCTGGGTAAGGGTGATTAGGTTTAATGAGATGGTAAGGGGTGCATGATTGGTCATCAAGGAGGGAGTAGAGGTATCCCATACTTGTAGCTTAAGATGCGGAGATAAAAGGCGAGGATGTGAAGGAGGCTTTGAGCTGGGGGAAAATCTGGCAATAAGGTGTGGCTGTAGCCCAGGAATAGTTAGGGAAGCAGATAATTTAGTTAACATTTCTTGAACTAATAAGGGAGCTAGGCAGGTGAGGATAACTAAAAAGAAGTGCATCAAAGAATGTTGTCCAAATTGGCACCAGAGTTGGGGAGTTTTAAGACATTTAGAAGCCCGGCCGTCAATACTAACAATAGTTATGGATGCAAGGGAAACATGACCTTGAAAAGAAGGTAAAGTGGAGTGGGTAACCTCCATATTCATTAAGAAGGGGACGGACTTACCTTCCACGGTAAGAGTTACCTGAAGCTAGGTGTCCATGATGGTCCAGGGGGCTTCCAAGGCAATCAAGGCAGCGTCAGTCTTCAGCTGCTAAGCCAAGGAGATCTGTGAAGGACTCAGTCAAGGAACACTGGGTTTGGGCTCCAGGGGCTTTAGGAGCAGAGGCAATGTGAATTGAACAGCACTTCCTCCAGTGGACAGATAGAGCATGGCTTAGGAGGAATCCTGGGCTGTGGGCATTCCTTGACCCACTGGCCAGGCTTTTGGAATTTGTCTCATGGCAAGGCACATGAGGATGTTTTGAAGGAGCCACTGCGAGCTGTGGCTTGGATGTTCTGAAGCATTTGTAAGTTGGAGACATAATTGTGGGTTGTTTTACAGCAGAAGCAAGTAGCTGTAACTCAGAAATGCATTGCTCTCCGGTTACCTCCTCTCTACTACTGTACACCTTGAAGGCGAGGTTTATTAATTCCTGTTGTAGGGTTTGAGGGGTGGATTTCAATTTTTGAAGCTTTTTCCTAATGTCAGGAGCTGACTGGGTGATAAAAAGCATATTAAGAATAAGGCAGCCTTCTGGCCCCTCTGTGTCTACGGTGGTAAAGCATCTAAAGGTTGCTGCTAAGTGGCCATGAACTAGGCTGGGTTTTCATCTTTACCTTGGGTAGTTTAAGTTTGTCATAATTAACAGCTTTGCAAGCTGCCTTTTTAAGTCCCTCAACTAGGCTGGAAACCATGTAATCTTGCCTAGCTATAGCTGGGGAATCTTCCTGATAGTTCCACTGGGGATTTTCTCAGGGAACTGCTCTAATGTCTTCCTGGAGGTCTGGCTCATGAAGCCAGTGGTTAGTAGTGGTTATGCTTGTGAGATGGGCTGAAAAATGAGTCACAATCACACCTGTGGCCAGATCCACATATGAGAGTCACAAGTCCATCTTTGCACTATTTTCACTTGTTAAACTCAGTCCCCAACAGTGACTTTGTAAATTTGTGGTGGTGAAAACTTTTACTTTCACCTGGTTGTGTAGTTGGTAGTCACAATTGTCTCACATGTCCATGTGAAGAGACCACCAAACAGTCTTTGTGTGAGCAACAAGGCTGTTTGTTTCACCTGGGTGCAGGCAGGCTGTCTGAAAAGAGAGTCAGCAAATGGTGGTGGGATTACCATTGGTTCTTATAGGTTTGGGGATAGGAGATGGAATTAAGAGCAAGGTTTTGGGGGCAGGGGTGGATCTCACAAAATACATTCTCAAAGGTAGGGAGAATTACAAATAACCTTCTTAAGGGTGGGGGACATTATAAAGAAACTTCTTAGGGGTGGGGAAGATTACAAAGTATATTGATCAGTTAGGGTGGGGCAGAAAAAATCACAATGGTGGAATGTCATCAGTTAAGGCTATTTTCACTGTTGTGGATCTTCAGTTGCTTCAGGCCATCTGGATGTATATGTGCAGGTCACTGGGGATGTGAGAGCTTAGCTTGGACTCAGAGGCCTGAAAACAATATTAACTTTTTTCTGGGCCTTGTTATAAAACTCTCTGTATTGGAGAGTTTTATGTATCATGGCGTTTATACAATATGAGTTAGTGTTGTAAACTTCTGTGAGCTTTGTACAAATATGCACCCTGGTATTTTACTCGTTGATCTAAGCCTAGTGACGAGGGGCAAAATATCTTCTATTTGCTTGAATCCAAGTAGAAGTTTCAAAATCATGCCTTTGAATTGAAGAAAGGTATGTGTCATAATCCCATTTGTGGGCAAACAATTAGAAAAAAATAGTAACATAATGTAAGTGATGTGGTGAGCAACATGTCACAACGCTGTCTCTAGGCAGGATAATCACATTAATTGTGTTCTGGACCCAGCTATATGACACAATTTCACATATGGAGAAACAGCCAAGGTATGAGAGCCAAAACACCTATAGAATGGGCCAAAGATATGTCAAAATTATCTCTGTGGCTTTGGCACAGACAGGACAGTAGCATCAACAGGGTGTTCAGCCCACCAGTATGTAATAATTCCCTCTTTATTCAAAGCTCTAGCAGAAGAGTAACAACATCTTGGTGCAAGCATTCAAAATTTCCCTTTATGGGCATGGTTCATAAAAAAAAGAGTAGAGTCACATTAACTAAATGCCGGGCTCAGCAGTATGTCACAATCCCACCACTTTAGATGCTCAGGCAGCGGAAGAGAGTCATACCATTTAGGTCATGGGCTGAGAAATATGTCTCAATGTCCCCAGTAGGCAAGACTCAGGCAGAAAAAGAGAGTCATATCACATAGGTGCTTCTTTAGTTATATGTTCCCATCTAACACATGCACAGAAACCAGGAAGATTTTATTTATTTATTTAGGAACTTATTTATTTAGAAAAAAGACAATAATGTCTTTTACCACTTTTATTCAAAAGAGTACTGGAAGTCCCAGCCAGATCACTTACACAAGAGAAAGAAATAAAAGACATCCAAACATAAAATGAGAAAGTCAAATTGTCTCTGCAAATCACATAATTGTCTATACAGCAAAACTTAATTACTGTACTAAAAATATTGAGAACTAATAAAGAAATTCAGTACAGTGGCAGAATACCAAATTAACATAAAATATCTAGTAGGAGCATTTTTACATGCTAACAATAAGCCATCTGAAAAAGAAATTCAAGAAAAAAATTTATAACAACTATAAAAAATAAGTCTTACTTCATTTTAAGTTCTTGCTTGTGGTAAGGTTCAACTTTATTTTTTATCATTTAAATATTCAGTATTCTCCATCCCATTTGTTAAAGAGACTTCTTTTTTCTCATTTTGAGTGAAAGAGTCAGGAGCTAGCCAAAGTACCTTTTATCATTTTGATAGAATAGCGACAGGAGTCTGTCAAGGACCCTGGGCAAAACTCCTTTTAAGCCTAAAACAGCCAGAACGCTGAAAAATCGGACTGCTGGTTTCAGGAGAAGACAACCCTTTCTTGATTGTTTCTCTCTGAATAATGTCCACTTGTGCACTGGAAAAAGAGGGTGGAGCCATAGAAATACAAACTTTTTGGCAGGGGAGGGGGCCGGACTCTTCAGTTGCCATGTAGTGACCTGGTGTTCATCAATCTGCGAAGTCAGGGCCTGAAAGTCCCTCTCACTTTGCTGACAATTTTTTTTTTTCCTTTTTCCTCTTTGCCCAATACACTTTACTTTTCCCTCTTCGGTGTGTCCATTAGCCTATTCGTTCCTGGTCATGTGACAAGACCCTGGTTGTAGCTAACCTTAGGAGAAAGTTCCACAACAAATCAGTATCTAGATGTGGGGCTTGAGGAAGGGTAAGATGTAACCAAAAAAAATTTTTTTTTTTTTTTTTGTAAGCGTTCTTATCCTTGTGCTTCTCCTGAAAGTAGAGGAAACTTGTACACAACCCCACCCCAACAGCCCCAGGCACACGTGGGATGGACAGGTGATAGAAGACTCTAGACCTCTATCTCCTCTGGGCTGGAAAATGCCAGGCATTATTGGTGACTTCAGCTTCACCAGCCAAAGCATCCAGCCTCACTCAACAGCAATTAAGTTTTTCTCTCTGTTGAAGGGAACCATTTACATAAGAATGAATATTTTCTTCCCTGACCTACACTTAAGCCTATTTTCTTCAGGCTGTCAACAGTTCACTTTTAATCAAAAGGCTTTTTATTTATTTTATTTATTTATTTTTTAGAAAAAGTTTTGCTGGGCTAGGATCCCAAGGATCACTGCTTATATTCTTTTTAAAGTTTTAATTGTGAAAGGGTATTTGTCAGGTTGATCTTGAGTTTTGGCCAATCTGGTGTGCTTTGTACATCAATCTCTATGTTTGTTAGAAAATCTTGCTGCAGTCGGCCAGGCTCCGTGGCTCAAGCCTGTAGTCCCAGCACTTTGGGAGGCCGAGACGGGCAGATCACGAGGTCAGGAGATCGAGACCGTCCTGGCTAACACGGTGAAACCCGTCTCTACTAAAAAATACAAAAAACTAGCCGGACGAGGTGGCGGCACCTGTAGTCCCAGCTACTCGGGAGGCTGAGGCAGGAGAATGGGGTAAACCCGGGAGGCGGAGCTTGCAGTGAGCTGAGATCCGGCCACTGCACTCCAGGCTGGGCGACAGAGCGAGACTCTGTCTCAAAAAAAAAAAAAAAAAAAAAAAAAGAAAGAACGAAAAGAAACTCTTGCTGCAGTCATCATCTTGTTTTATGTGGCAATGTTTCATTTTGGCCTCTGATATTCTACAAGGGTGATCCAGGTTTAATTCTGGCTTAGGGAATGAGGCCCTACTTGTTTCATATCAGCACGTAACTTTTGCCATTTGCAGATTCTCTTCCCTTTCACAAACTGCCGGTTTGTTTGTTTGTTTGTTTGTTTGTTTACTTATTCATTCATTCATTCATTCTTCTGAGGACCTGATAAGTTACTTCGGTAAAGTTTGAAAGCCAGAAAAAGTGGTTGCTTGGTGCTGCTAGAGTTAGGTAATAACAAATTTAAAATGGATTTCTTAAAGAGGGCTCAACTTAATTAAAAGTGGATATCTAAATTACAGGTATATTTAAAAGATGTTTATGTTTTTTCTCTTCTGGGGTCCTCTTTTGGTGGGAGTTTTTTCTCAGCCTACTGAATTATTTCCTTCATTTTGTCGTGCCACTCCAATGCATGCATGAGGAGCCAGTAATTCAATCAGAAAATTGGCAAAAAAAAAAAAAAAAATCTTATGGCTAATAGGTTTTTTCTGCCTGTCTGTGTAGTTCTGTTTGTGTTTTGTGTGTGATGTTTATAAAAAATAGCTCTAATAAATATACTTAAAGTATGATAAGAATGTGGATTAAATATTTTTTGAAGGAAAGATAAAAGCTGTGTACCCTTTAGTTCACATGACTTTTAATCTTTTAGAAATAAAAACAACCTTAAAGATAATTGGTAAAACAGAAATGTCATTGATAGATGAGTAGGTGAACTAGATTATGCAGGTCAGATATTAGGTTTGCTATGTATTTTAAGGTTACAAACTTTTTTGGTTTTTGAAAACAGTTCACTTTTGCTCCAAAATTGGTAAGGCCTAAGAACAAATGGAATTAACAACATCTTTAATTATGCTGAAAGGAGTCAAACCCTTGGCCACACCTAGCATATAATTAAGACAATTTACCTGGTTTTATATTAAAGTTAAAATTGCTGGAAGTTACCATTACAACATGTAAATAAAAAGAATAGAAGTAGATTTACATATAAGGTGTGTAGGAACAGTAATAAAAAAACAGTTGTGTTTTTAAAAATGTTTTATTAAGGCTCAGCATGGTAGCACACACCTCTAATCCCAGCACTTTGGGAGGCTGAGGTTGGCTGATCATGAGATCAGGAGATTAAGACCATCCTGGCTAACATGGTGAAGCCACATCTCTACTAAAAGCACATAAAATTAGCCAGGCATGGTGGCAGATGCCTGTAGTCCAAGCTACTCAGGAGTCTGAGGCAGGAGAATGGCGTGATCCTGGGATGTAGAGTTTATACTGAGCTGAGATTGGGCCACTGCATTCTAGCTGACAGAGTGGGACTCTGTCTCAAAAAAGAAAAATGTTTTATTAAAATGTGTTTTTAATAAAAGATTATAAGAAGTCATGTAAACCTTTCCAAAGAAATTATCTATGTAAACATTAATTAAATACAAAAAGATTTTATATGGGTTTTTGATAAATTGAGCATTGAAATAAAAGCACAAGAAGGTACTCTTAAGGCGCTAATCTTTTCTTTAGCCAAATTTGTAAAGAATTATAATAGGTGTTTGCTTTTTATATTTCAAAGTCATCATTATGGTTAAATAACTAATTTATGGTAATCTGAAATTTTATTTCATTACATCAAGTGTTTTAAGTCCCTAACATGTAATATCCTTCTCAAAATCAAACTTTATTTACAAAATTGTCTTTCCTAATGCCTGGCTTTGTATGCTAAAGATGGCCCTGGAGTATCCACAAGAGAAGTAAACAGGATTGTATGACATGTTTATTTACATGGAATTAGTCAAAATGTTTTTCAACACTCTTTAGATGATATTTTGGAAAATAGTACTAGTACGTGTTCTAAAATTGTATAGGATTTCTAAAATCCTAATGTCTAAAGTATACACTATAACCCACCATTATGGCTATTATGTTAAGTTGTTTTAAATCGCAGAGCAGAAATAACCAAAATTTTTTGTCAATCATATTTCTGACTGTAACTACACTGGAAATTTTGTCATACAGAGACAACTGTCATCTTTTTTTGATTTTTTTTTTCAAAATATATTTTTTATTCATCTGTAGGACTTAAACAGGCACTTTCAGATGCATGCTTCTGGTAACTTTGGAGCCTGTCACATTTAAATACAGAAAAAATGCACAGGACTCATGGGGAGCTAAAATATTCATGAATATCAAACTAAACAAGAGTTAACTGGATAGACCGGACTAACAGGAAACTAAAGTAATCTGTCTGGCATCTGCTTGTGACATTACTGATCCTTGTACTGTTTACTAAAGTCAAGGAAACACATCTTGACACACTTACAGCCTTTAATATGTGAGCAAGGTGTATTGTTGTGGAAAAAAAAAATTGGAGAATGTTTGTGTATCTCTGCCTGGTTTCTCCAGAATTTGAAAAATTGTGTGAATATTTTTAATTTATGACAATGTGGCTATTTGCATCAGTGCAATAGTAATCCATTTCCTTTTGCAGCGGGACACAGTTAAAGAAACTAGCATGCCATTCATCTTCAGTCTATACCCCTTTCTAATACATTCTGAAGGCTTGGGGCTTCTTTGAAAAAAATGCTTACTTTTTACTTTATTTCTCCTCTGTCTTCTCTTTGCAGATAGGTAATCATGTCTCCATACTATGGAAAAATCCCCTCAAATGCATCCTTCAAGTCCAAAATCTTAGACTAACTGGCATTAGAATTGGACTCAGAAGAAAATAACTGAGAAGGATGAAATGCTGCCAAAAGGGTAAAAGTTTGTTTTTTGCTTTTTGTTTTATTGTTTTTCAGTTGGGCTTTTGGCCTCCCTATCCCTATGCAAACTGGTAAAAATACCTTGGAAATTTTTGGTTGTCCTTGCCATCTTTCCTTTGCTTCATTTTAATAAATATTTTTTATTAATCTAATTTTAATATTCAACTCCCTTTTTCTTTCCAGGTGGCCACTGCTCATTCTCCATTAATCTTGCTTCTGACCATGATGTGTTTCTTGTTCCTCTTGGTGTTCCACTGATTGTGCAACTAAGGAAAAGAGGTCTGGATGAGAGTGGCAAAGACAATAACTGCATCCTTCTATAACTGATACCTTGGTGAACTTTGAAGCACATCCAGCAGAGCCTGAAATCCTTCTTCACTGTGAAGTAAGTGTTGTCAAATTTGACTCCCACGTAAATGGCACCAGGTTCAAGATGTCAAAGACTGAGAACCAGTGAATGAGATATGGAGTTTTACTGAGGACTTACATAGAGGGGAGACAGTCTAATGTCAGTGGTCCTAACAGGATAAACATGCCCACTTGCAAAAAGCATACAGTTTGTATAGCATTTTTTATTTAGCACTTTTTTTTCTGAACTACTTTCCACCTTTCATTCTTCATTTAGTAGAAAAGAGATGACCTAAATTTCCTGTGTAGCCTGTGTTCCATGCCACAGGATGAGTCATGCCCATTATTCAGATGCTCCTCATAGAAAAAAATATTAAAATAATAAAAATAATCTCCAGTTTGGCCACTACTCATTTTTTGTTTGTTTGTTTGTTTTTTACTTTTTTTTTAGATGGAGTTTAACTTTTGTTGCCCAGGCTGGAATGCAGTGTTACAATCTCAGCTCACCACAAACTCTGCCTCCTGGGTTCAACAAATTCTCCTTCCTCAACTTCCCGAGTAGCTGGGAATACAAGAATGTGCCACCATGCCTGGCTAATTTTATATTTTCAGTAGAGGCAGTGTTTTCCCATGTTGGTCACGCTAGTCTTGAACTACTGATCTCAGGTGATCTGCCCACCTTGTCTCCCAAAGTGCTGGGATTACAGGCATGAGTCACCAGGCCTGGCCAGGTCACCACTGGATTTTTTAGCTTGGAATTCTGAACACTCAGAAGCATTTTTTAACATAGGGTCAATCTCCGGGTATGCCCAAGCAAACACTGGCAATTGCATCCACCATACAGTCTGGTTCAGGTAGTGGAAATTCTTCTTCCTGAGACTATAGATTCAAAGAAGTTTTTGCTTTTTCTTGAATTTTTGGGTTAACAGGAGTTTATCTAACATGACTGATGTGTGTGCACATTGCAGGTACAATTGTCTAAGTTAATTAGATGGTTTCTTAGTTTGTAGGGTCTATTACTATTACATGTGTGGATAGGCTGCTGAGGTGACCCTTCTCCAGATTTTCATCGGACCATGGCATTCTGTGGCCCCAGTTCCACTATTTTCCAAGAGGGAACATGTTGAACCAGACCCTGAAATTGTGGTTCAGGGTGACCAAGCTGATGCCAGGTTTGTGTCTTATTTTCCTTATCATTCTAATGTATCTTTTAGTATGAAAACCAGAAAAAAAAAAAAAAAAAAAAAAAAAAAAAAAAAACCTGAGTATGTGACAGTCTTCCTCCTAGAGATGATACTATTATACATATAAGTGTCAAAGTAGGTTGAGAGATCTCTCTTCCTCTCACAGCCTGAGTGAGCTAACACATCACCACCCCCTTAATGGTTAGCTTATGCAGATTTCAGAGGAATTTCAAAAACCACAGGATGTGCCCAGTAGAGAAAGAGCTGGTACAAATGAAAAGTTGCAGATGAAATAATTGGATGCAGGAAGAGAAAGGGAACTACTTGGAACAGTACACACACTGCGTGGGGAGAGCTGAATAGTCAAGCCAGTTCTCTGATTTAGATCTTGTTTTGTGGAATTAATAGGTTCACTTCTGCTCTGGCCTAGATGGTGAACTCTTTGGTTCTAAAGCCAAATGTGAATTCTGGACAGTGGAGTGAGGAGGCTTAGGTGAGCCCTGAAAAGTGGCTGTGGGTGGGATTACCATACATGACTGGTTGCTTCTGTGTCTACACTCATGAGGAAGATGGATCTCTTTCCTCAAGACAAGCTCAGAGAGGTCTGAGGCTTATAGGAGCCAGAGAATAAAAAAGATGAGGCCTCAGCCCAGAGCCTTTGCCCCTCCTGGCTTGTGGCTTTGGTGACTCAATTTGCTCATCAAAAAAATGGGGAATGAAAGCTCCTCAGTTATTGACTGCTCACCCCACTTTCAACAGGCCACTGAACAGTGCCAACCCTGCAGCTCCAGCTACAGCCTGCACTTCAAAATGCTGAGGGATCTCAGCATTTTGTTCAGGTTTAGTTCAGGTTTCTGAGAGAGTTCTCCCCTGGAGGAAACCTTCATGCCTATGTCTCTTTGCCCACTTCACAGTCCGGCATGTCCACTGTATGCCAACCTTACTGTGTGCTCTTGCCAGTCGTATGTCTCCCTGGTTTGACTAGGGGCACATGCTCGCTGAAGCCCAAGTGGTCTGTCCATCCTTCCTCCAATGCACAACCTCAGGCAGGGGCCACTCATGTTTTCTCCTAGAATATGATCTCAGGATGTCACAGCAGCACATTCTGCTTTAACTTATTGACTAGTTAATCAATAAGTCACTTAATGTGTCAAGATGAGTGTGGGCTTTAACACTCTTGATCTCTTTCCTCTAGTGGGGCTGCACTGGGGGTGTCCACCCTGATTTCTTTTTTGAAAAAGCTAGTAGGTGACGCAGGACTCAAGGGCCAGGCACAGGACAAAACACCTAGGCTGACTTCCACAAGGGTTCTCTGAGCCTCCTGCGGGTAGGGAGGCTCAGTGGAGTTTCAGTCCCCTTTTCTAGAATGGTGCCCATAGCCACTTCCTGAACCACCAGAAAAAGCCTACTCTTTAGGCAACCTGCATCCACTGATCTCTAGAAGGTGAGCAACAATTTATTTTTGTGGCCATGGCCGCCTTCTTCATTTCCACTGGATGTTCTCCTGGAAGAAACGCCTAGGGAATCCTGGGCCTGTGCTGGAGATTCTCTAAGTGCCAAAGTCAGTAAGAATCTCAAAAATATAATTAGTAGTACTTTCTGCACATTACTACTTATATTATTTTAAGTAAGTCATTATACAAACCTTTTATTTTTCTGAAACTTATTTTCATGTCAATCATTGAATTTTTTTTTTCTTCTTTGTTCCAATTGCTACCTGTTTTAGTGGCAAAATCTTAAAAATAATATGCTACACAAATATTAACAGGTGACAGCAATTTATTTAAAAAGTAATTAGATTTCTTAACTGAGTAAATAATTTAAGTACACTTAATTTATATTACTTGTATGAAATATTTTACATCTCATCCTCAATCTTAAAAAAAATTAGCTTAGGGCTGGGCGCGGTGGCTCAAGCCTGTAATCCCAGCACTTTGGGAGGCCGAGACGGGCGGATCACGAGGTCAGGAGATCGAGACCATCCTGGCTAACACGGTGAAACCCCGTCTCTACTAAAAATACAAAAAAACTAGCCGGGCGAGGTGGCGGGCGCCTGTAGTCCCAACTACTCAGGAGGCTGAGGCAGGAGAATGGCGTAAACCCGGGAGGCGGAGCTTGCAGTGAGCTGAGCTCTGGCCACTGCACTCCAGTCCGGGTGACAGAGCGAGACTCCGCCTCAAAAAAAAAAAAAAAAAAAAAAAAAAAAATTAGCTTAGTATGCAGTTCAAACTTGACAGTATTTTTAAATAGGCAGCTTAAAAACATTTTATTAATCATGTTGAATAATATAATTCTCAAATATTTTATCTTAGAAATCAACACATAACATTGATATTCACAATATCTATGAAAGTGACATTATGGACATGCTTTTATACTTGCCAAAAATTTAGGAGAAAAAATCTATTCTGATCTTTAGTAGTAAAACTTAAAGATTACTGAAATGAGATTAAATTTACTGGCTATTTTATATTTCGGTATCTGATAATGAACAGATTTTACAACATTCAAAATCTGCTTCAGTATAGAAATAACGGCAAACAGCTCTTGTGAAAGAATCATTAATAATATATGTGACAAACCTATTGTGTATATTATTTTTAAAAATAACCCAATTCATACAACAACAAAAAAAATAGCTATCTTATCGGGCTTTACTATTGGCAGAAGCCAGGTTGTCTTAGGACCCAATGCAACATAAAGCACTCTTTACATGTCACAACATTGCTCAAAATTTACCAAGAACTGAAGGATACTCCTATTAGTTCCAGAGAAGACAGTCTTGACACACACACAGTTTTTACTTAGACTTGTTTCCCACAACTACCATCCAGGGATTTCTGCCAGAACTACATTTTAATTATTATTATTATTACTACTACTATACTTTAAGTTCTAGGGTACATGTGCACAACGTGCAGGTTTGGTACATATGTATACGTGTGCCATGTTAGTGTGCTGTACCCATTAACTCGTCATTTACATTAGGTATATCTCCTAATGCTATCCCTCCCCCCTGCCCCCTCCCCACAATAGGCCCCAGTGTGTGACATTCCCCTTCCTGTGTCCAAGTGATCTCATTGTTCAATTCCCACCTATGAGTGAGAACATGTGGTGTTTGGTTTGCTGTTCTTGTGATAGTTTGCTGAGAATAATGGTTTCCAGCTCCATCCATGTCCCTACAAAGGACACAAACTCATGCATTTTTATGGCTGCAGAGTATTCCGTGGTATATATGTGCTACATTTTCTTAATCCAGTCTGTCACTGATGGACATTTGGGTTCATTCCAAGTCTTTGCTACTGTGAATAGTGCTGCAATAAACATATGTGTGTGTGTATCTTTTTAGCAGGATGATTTATAATCCTTTGGGTATATACACAGTAATGGGATGACTGGGTCAAATGGTATTTCTAGTTCCAGATCCTTGAGGAATTGCCACGCTGTTTTCCACAATGGTTGAACTAGTTTAGAGTCCCACCAACAGTGAAAAAGTGTTCCTATTCCTCCACATCCTCTCCAGCACCTGTTGTTTCCTGATTTTTTAGTGATGACCATTCTAAATGGTGTGAGATGGCATCTCATTGGGGTTTTGATTTGCATTTCTCTGATGGCAAGTGATGATGAACATTTTTTCATGTGTTTGTGGGCTGTGTGAACGTCTTCTCTTGAGAAGTGTCTCCTTGTATCCTTTGCCCACTTTTTGATGGGGTTGTTTGTATTTTTCTTATAAATTTTCTTGAGTTCTTGTAGATTCTGGATATTAACCCTTTGTCAGATGAGGCGATTGCAAAAATTATCTGCCATTCTGTAAGATGCCTGTTCAGTCTGATGGTAGTTTGTTTTGGTCTGCAGAAGCTCTTTAGATTACTTAGATCCCATTTGTCAATTTTGGCTTTTGTTGTCGTTGCTTTTGGTGTTTTGGACGTGAAGTCCTTGCCCATGCCTATGTCCTGAATGGTATTACCTAGGTTTTCTTCTGGGCTTTTTATGGTTTTAGATTTTACATTTAATTCTCTAATCCATCTTGAATTAATCTGCATGTAAAGAGTAAGGAAAGGATCCAGTTTCAGCTTTCTACTTATGGTTAGCCAATTTTCCCAGCATGTATTAAATAGGGAGTCCTTTCCCCATTTCTTGTTTTTGTCAGATTTGTCAAAGATCAGATGGCTGTAGAAGTGTGGTATGATTTCTGAGGGCTCTGTTCTGTTCCATTGGTCTATATCGCTGTTCTGGTACCAGTACCATGCTGTTTTGGTTACTGTAGCCTTATAGCATAGTTTGAAGTCAGGTAGCATGATGCCTCCAACTTTGTAATTTTGGCTTAGGATTGTCTTGGCAATGCAGGCTCTTTTTTGGTTCCATATGAACTTTAAAATACTTTTTTCCAATTCTGTGAAGAAAGTCATTGATACCTTAATGGGGATTGCACTGAATCCATAAATTACCTTCGACACTATGGCCGTTTTCATGATATTGATTCTTCCTATCCATGAGCATTGTATGTTCTTCCATGTGTTTGTGTCCTCTTTTATTTCACTGAGCAGTGGTTTGTAGTTTCCCTTGAAGAGGTCCTTTACATGCCTTGTAAGTTGTATTCCTAGGTATTTTATTATCTTTGAAGGTATTGTAAATGAGAGCTCATTCATGATTTGACTCTCTGTTTGTCTGTTACTGATATATAAGAATGTTTGTGATTTTTGCACATTGATTTTCTATCTTGAGACTTTGCTGAAGTTGCTTATCAGCTGAAGAAAATTTTGGGCTGAGATGAAGGGATTTTCTAAATATACAATCATGTCATCTGCAAACAGGGACAATTTGACTTCTCCTTTTCCTAACTGAATACCGCTGATTTCTTTCTCTTTCCTGATTGCCCTGGCCAGAACTTCCAACACTATGTTGAATAGGAGTGGTGAGAGAGGGCATCCCTTTCTTGTGCCTGTTTAGAAAGGGAAAGCTTCCTGTTTTTGCCCATTTAGTATGATATTGGCTGTGGGTTTGTCATACATCGTTCTTATTATTTTGAGACATGTTCCATCAATACCGAATTTATTGAGAGTTTTTAGCATGAAGAGCTATTGAATTTTGTCAAAAGTCTTGTCTGCATCTATTGTGATACTCATGTGTTTTTTGTCTTTGGTTCTGTTTATATGCTGGATTATGTTTATTGATTTGTATATGTTGAACCAGTCTTGCATGCCAGGGATGAAGCCAACTTGATCATGGTGGATAAGCTTTTGATGTGCTGCTGGATTCTTTTTGCCAGTCATTTACTGAGGATTTTTACATCAGTGTTCATCAAGGATGTTGGTCTAAAATTCTCCTTTTTTGCATGTCTCTGTCAGGCTTTGGTTTCAGGATGATGTTGGCCTCATAAAGTGAGTTAGGGAGGATTCCCTCTTTTTCTGTTGATTGGAATGGTTTCAGAAAGTATTCCAGCTCCTCCTTGAACCTCTGGTATAATTCAGCTGTGAATGTGTTTGGTCCTGGAGTTTTTTTAGTTGGTAATTTATTAATTATTGCCTCAACTTCAGAGCCTGCTGTTGGTCTATTCAGGGATTCAATTTCTTTCTGGTTTATAATTGGGAGAGTGTAAGTGTCCAGGAAATTATCCATTTCTTCTAGGTTTTCTAGTTTTTTTGCATAGAGGTGTTTATAGTATTCTCTGATGGTAGTTTGTATTTCTGTGGGGTCGGTGGTGATATCCCCTTTATCACTTTTTGTTGTGTCTATTTGATTCCTCTCTCTTTTCTTCTTTATTAGTCTTGTTAGAGGTCTATCAATTTTGTTGATCTTTTCAAAAAACCAACTCCTGGATTCATTGATTTCTTTGAGGTTTTTTTTGTGTCTCTAGCTCTTTCAGTTCTGCTCTGATTTTAGTTATTTCTTACTTTCTGCTAGTTTTTTAATCTGTTTGTCTTGCTTCTCTGGTTCTTTTAATTGTGATATTAGGGTGTCAATTTTAGATCTTTCCTGCTTTCTCTTGTGGGCATTTAGTGCTATACATTTCCCTCTACACACTGCTTTAACTGTGTCCTACACATTCTGGTATGTTGTATTTTTTTTCTCATTGGTTTCAAAGAACATCTTTATTTCTGCCTTCATTCCGTTATGTACCCAGTAGTCATTCAGGAGCAGGTTGTTCAGTTTCCATGTAGTTGAGCGGTTTTGATTGAGTTTCTTAGTCCTGAGTTCTAGTTTGATTGCACTGTGGTCTGAGAGACAGTTTGTTATAATTTCTGTTCTTTTATATTTGCTGAGGAGTGCTTTACTTCCAATTATGTGGTCAATTTTGGAATAAGTGTGATGTGGTGCTGAGAAGAATGCATATTCTGTTGATTTGGGGTGGAGAGTTCTATAGATGTCTATTAGGTCCACTTGGTGCAGAGATTTGTTCAATTCCTGGATCTCCTTGTTAAGTTTCTGTCTCATTGATCTGTCTAATGTTGACAATGGAGTGTTGAAGTCTCCCATTATTATTGTATGGGAGTCTAAGTCTTTTTGTACATCTCTAAGGGCTTGCTTTATGAATCTGGGTGCTCTATTATTGGGTGCATATATATTTAGGACAGTTAGCTCTTCCTGATGGATTGATCCCTTTACCATTATGTAAAGGGATCAATTGTCTCTTTTGATCTTTGATGGTTTAATGTCTGTTTTATCAGAGACTAGGATTGCAACCCCTGCTTTTTTTTTTTTCTCCATTTGCTTGGTAGATCTTCCTCCATCCCTTTATTTTGAGCCTATGTATGTCTCTGCATGTGAGATGGGTCTCCTGAATACAGCAGACTGATAGGTCTTGACTCTTTATCCAGTTTGCCAGTCTGTGTCTTTTAATTGGAGCATTTAGTCCATTTACATTTAAGGTTAATATTGTTTTGTGGGAACTTGATCCTGCCATTATGATATTAACTGGTTATTTTGCTCATTAGTTGATGCAGTTTCTTACTAGCCTTGATGGTCTTTACATTTTGGCATGTTTTTGCAATGGCTGGTACCAGTTGTTCCTTTCCATGTTTAGGGCTTCCTTCAGGGTCTCTTGTAAGGCAGGCCTGGTAATGACAAAATCTCTAAGCATTTGCTTATCTGTAAAGGATTTTATTTCTCCTTCACTTATGAAACTTAGTTTGGCTGGATATGAAATTCTGTGTTGAAAATTCTTTTCTTTAAGAATGTTGAATATTGGTCCCTACTCTCTTCTGGCTTGTAGAGTTTGTGCTGAGAGATTCACTGTTAGACTGATGGGCTTCCCTTTATGGGTAAACTGACCTTTCTCTCTGGCTGCCCTTAACATATTTTCCTTCATTTCAACTTTGGTGAATCTGCCAATTGTGTGTCTTAGAGTTGCTCTTCTTGAGGAGTATCTTTGTGGGGTTGTCTGTATTTCCTCAATTTGAATGTTGGCCTGCCTTGCTAAGGTGGGGGAGTTCTCCTGGATAATATACTGCAGAGTGTTTTCCAACTTGGTTCCATTCTCCCTGTCACTTTCAGGTATGCCAATTATATGTAGATTTGGTCTTTTCACATAGTTCCATATTTCTTGGAGGCTTTGTTTAGTCTGATGGACTTCCCTTTGTGTGTAACCCAACCTTTTTCTCTGCCCTTAAAATTTTTTCCTTCATTTCAACTTTGGTGAATCTGACAATTATGTGTCTTGAAGTTGCTCTTCTCGAGGAGTATCTTTGTGGCATTCTCTGTATTTCCTGAATATGAATGTTGATCTGCCTTACTAGGTTGAGAAAATTCTCCTGGATGATATCCTACAGAGTGTTTTCCAACTTGGATCCATTTTCCCCATCAGTTTCAGACACACCAATCAGACATAGATTTGATCTTTTCACATAGTCCCATTTTTCTTGGAGGCTTTGTTCATTTCTTTTTACTCTTTTTTCTCTTCATTTGTCTTCTCACTTCATTTCATTCATTTTATCTTCAATCACTGATACTCTTTCTTCTCCATGATCGAGTCAGTTACTGAAGCTTGTGCATTTGTCATGTAGTTCTCATGTCATGGTTTTCATCTCTATCAGTTCTTTTAAGGTCTTCTCTGCTTTGATTATTTTAGTTGTCCATTCCTCCCGTCTTTTTTCAAGGTTTTTAGTTTCTTTGCAATGGGTACGTAGTTCCTCCTTTAGCTCTGAGAAGGTTAATTGACTGAAGGCTTCTTCTCTCAGCTCGTCAAAGTCATTCCCTGTCCAGCTTTATTACATTGCTGGCGATGAACTACATTCCTTTGGAGGGGAAGATATGCTCTTATTTTTGAATTTCCAGCTTTTCTGCACTGCTTTTTCCCCATCTTTGTGGTTTTATCTGCCTTTGGTCTTTGATATGGTGATATACTGATGGAGTTTTGGTGTGGGTGTCCTTTCTGTTTGTTAGTTTTCCTTCTAACAGTTGGGACCCTCAGCTGCAGGTCTGTTGGAGTTTGCTTGACGTCCACTCCAGACCCTGTTTGCCTGGGTATCAGCAGCGGAGGCTGCAGAAATAGAATATTGCTGAATAGCTAGTGTTGCTGTCTGATTCTTGCTCTGGAAGCTTCATCTCAGGGTTGTGCCCAGCCATGTGAGGTGTGAGGTGTCAGTCTGCACCTAGTGGGGGTGTCTCCCAGTTTGACTACTCAGGGGTCAGGGACCCACTTGAGCAGGCAGTCTGTCCATTATCAGATCTCAACCTCCATGCTGGGAGAACCACAGCTCTCTTCAAAGTTGTCAGACAGGGACTTTTACATCTGCAGAGGTTTCTGCTGCTTTTTGTTTACCGGTGACCTGTCCCCAGAGATGGAGTCTACAGAGGCAGGCAGGCCTCCTTGAGCTGCGGTGTGGTCCACCCAATTCGAGTTTCCCAGTGGCTTTGTTTACCTACTTAAGCCTTAGCAATGGTGGCGCCGCTCCCCCAGCCTCCATGCTGCCTTGCAGTTAGATCTCAGACTGCTGTGCTAGCAATGAGGGAGGCTTCATGGGCCTGGGACCCTCCAGCCCAAGTGTGGGATATAATCTCCTGGTGTGCCATTTGCTAAGACCCTTGGTAACACACAGTATTAGGGTGGGAGTTACCCGATTTTCCAGGTGTTGTGTTTCTCAATTTCCCTTGGCTAGGAAAAGGAATTTCCTTCCCCCTTGTGCTTCTCAGGTAGGGTGATGCCTCACCCTGCTTCAGCTCTCGCTGGTCAGGCTGCACCTGTAAACCAGCATTGACTGTCCAACACGCCCCATTGAGATGAACCTGGTACCTCAGTTGAAAATGCAGAAATCACCCATCTTCTCTGTCTCTCATGCTGGGAGCTGGAAGCTGGAGCTGTTCCTATTTGGTCATCTTGGGCACCCCCATCATCCTTCCAGAACTATACTTCTAAAAGCCCAGGGCAGGAGGGCAGAAATAATATCTCCTTGGGTTACAAAAACTGTTTGGCTTTGTTTTTCCATATCACACAAATTTTCTATCCTCAGGCACAATAAGTTGAGGTTGTGCTGTGTCAAGATCTAGCATCCAGGTTGGGCATAGTGGCTCATGCCTGTAATGCCAGTACTTTGGGAGGCCCAGGTGGGAAGATCATGAGGTCAGGAGATCAAGGCTATCTTGGCTAACTGAGTGAAATCCTGTGTCTACTAATAATACAAAAAATTCCCTGGGTATGGTGGTGGGTGCCTATAGTCCCAGATAATTGGCAGACTGAAGCAGCAGAATTGCTTAAATCTTGGAGGTGGAGGTTGCAGTGAACTGAGATCATACCACTGCACTCCAGCCTGGGTGTCAAAACAAGACTCCATTTGAAAAAAAAAAAAAAATCTAGAATCAATCTACTCGAAATGGCTTGACAAGTCTATCTAAGAATATAGAGGAAGACAAACCATGTTTTGTTAATGTAAATGGAAAGAGTTCAGGGCACTTACAAGAGCTTTAGATACTCTGGCCTTCCAGGTTTCCAGGAAATGTAACTGCAAGTCCAGTGAAGCAGGAGGGTATACTCCAGTACGTACCCATAGGAAAGAGGCAGAATCTAAAGAACTGAGTAGTGATACTCTGTAGGACCTACTTTCACAGTGCATCAGTGGGTAAGACCTGCTGGTTTAGAATTCCTGCTAACCATTGGTAGTAGCACTGCACCTCCCTGGGATGGGGCTACCAGAAGGAAGAGTGGGCTACCATCTTTGTTGCTTGGCAAGTTAGCCATTCCAGCCTTCAGGATTTGAAAAGCCCAAGCTGACTTGGGGCAGAAAGGATCTCCTAGTACTGCATACATGTTCTAAAAAGATAAGGCCAGACTGTGTGCTAAAGCGAGTTCCCAGTCTCCTTCCTCCTCACTGGAGAAAGTACTTCCCAACTAGGGTCTCCAGCTACCACCATCAGTGCTGTTTTGTCAATGTAATTTTCAAGCCTCTTTGGTATATATTTCCTAGAGTGAAGAGTGAGCTGTGATATTTGCTGTTTGTGTGACTTAGCTGTTCCAGTCTTCTGGCTTTGGAAAATCCAAATAAACTGGAGGTGGAAGTGATACCTCTGAACAGCAGACCTATCCTACAAAAATGTGGTTAGACTGCTTTCTTAATTGGGAATCCAATTATGTTCTCCTCACTGGATGAGACCTGTCAACAGGAGTTTCCAGCTACCTCCTACTGGTGCTTTTGGGCTAGAAGCAGCTCCCTAGCATGGAGCTTCCAGAGAAAAGGGCATGCTGCCACTGTTGCTGTTTTGCAGCATTCACTGGTAATAACTTCAAGCACTGGAAAATCTGAGGTGACTACAAACTGCAGTAGACACTCAGCCTATATCAGCAGCCCTTCAGAAAAGTGGCCAGACTCTCTGTGAGTGCCTGTTTTTACATATTCTCACAGGGCAGGTTCTCTAGACCTAGACAACTAGTCAATAACTGCCAGAACTATTGAGCCAGTAGTAATTTAGAAAATCCCTGGAAAAAGCCTCCAGAGTAAATTGAAAATATTTCTGCAGTGCCTCTGCAGTAGAACTGTCCTGGTTACCTTCAGACTAATGAAAACTCCATAATCCTAAGTTCCTTATTCACACTTCAAACAAGCTGCACTTTACCCAAGGAGAGGAGGCCAATCCATCTTCCATGGTTCCCATAACCCACTGTTCCTCACCAGACATGAAGCCCTAACTTGGCCAAAACACATTATCCATCCTGGGCTGACTGCACTGAGGGAATGCTAATCTGCATCTCTCTGAGAGGCAGCCTCCAGAAGACAAGCAAAGAGGTGGGGCAGCAAGTCAGTTTATGTGGTGCTCACAGGGTTTGGTGCAACAGCATATGTAGTAGAGTGTGATGAGTGATGACCATTTCTCTAGGCTCAACTTTCTTTCGTAAGAAACTTTAGCCCTAGGGGAAACTGTTTGACCTGATTACTGCAGGATGGTCTTGCAAATCAGAATAAGTTGGCATCCTAGTAGTTCATACTATAGCATCTGCGCTGGTAGGCCATGCCTGATGCCTGAAGAGCTCCAGCAAGGCAACCCCTATGACTGCATGAGTCCACATGTTTCCTCCCCATACTGCAGCTTTCCAGAGACCATGACAACATCTCATTTTACTTTGCTGGCATATGTCTGTAAAAGTGGGTTTGGCTTTGCTTGCCCACCAGCAAATGGGAATGCAGTAGGTCCCTGCCACCCCCAGCAATTCACATTGTAGATGAAGCTTTGGTGGGCAGAGAGACAGAAAGCTCCACACCTGCCTTTGTCATAACACTATGTGGAGAACAGCATATCCTCCCACAATCTGAACAACAACTCCTTCTTAGTGGGGCATGAAGAAATCATCAAAACTGTGTGTCCTGCCCCAAGCCAATAACAGTGCAGCAGCACACACAGTCTCCAGCAGGTACCCCACACCCCTACCAGCTGCTTTGCTCCTGCCCCTGAGGTGAATGCCCAAGACAGAAACCCCATATCCACTAGCATTCTGCTGCAGCTGTGGCAACTTAGTCCCACAGAGTGGCAGAGTTCAAATATCAAGGATCCAGAGAAGACAGGGCTCAATACAAGTCTCCTAGAGTATGCAGCCTCTGAGTTGTGAGCTGAGCATTGCCCCCACCACCACCACCAAAAAGAAAAAACTCTCCCAGGAACAAAGCCTGTTGGCTGAATCCACCTTGTACCACAAATACTCAAGATCATCAAATACTTATAGTTATAGCCCACAAATGACATTTTGACATATAGCTGGGTCATGAATTTTGGTGATTTGACTCCCATGTCTTTAAAATGTCTCCAGAAGGCTCACAACATATCTCTGGACCCATCGTCTAGGATAGATGGCTCTTCTCTCCTTCCTGAATCCTGCTTCCAGTGAAGAACATAGCATTTCTAAGCACAGCATTCAAATGACATGAATCTCTTTCTTGTACCCTTTCAATAGAAGGCAATGTGACATATCCCTGGGCCCACCATTTAGGTGATTTGACTCTCCTCTCCTGCATGACACACTGCACAAGGGGCATTATGTCATAGAACTAAGCTTAGATCCCAACTTTTGTGAATTTTCTGCTAGGGTTCTGCCTACAAAGACTATTGGAAAATTTCTGGCTTAGGTTTTAGGTGATGTGGATTTCCTGCCTGTTTAATAACTGCAGAGTGAATGGTGACACATACCTAGGCACAGCTAACAGGCATGATAATGGCTCTCATAAGTGGACCCAGCCAACAGGAGAAATTTTGATTCACATAACTAGATTTAGGGACATGAGTGATGTTCAGGATCTTCTCTGTCAAAAAAGTCACAGAATATTACAACATTCACCTATATTTTATAATACTCTTGGCTTCTATAGAATATCATAACAGTGCATAGAAAGTGTTGCATAGACAGTGTCATAATTTTGTATAGTGTATAGAGGCAGATGTATAGAGTGTTGTACAGATATTGTCGTATCAGACAAGAAATTGTTAGTCTCGTATGTGCACCTAGCTGACAGTAATAAGTTTCATCATCACAGATAGATGAAGGCAGCTGTCCTACATGAAAACAGGACTATGTAGTATTCTAAATCTAATCCCTAGAATTTTATTCCATGATGACTGTGAGATATTTGCCATGCACCTGTGTGATTTCACTCCTCAGACTGGTTCCAGTCTACATATGGGAGTTTTATAACTCTCTGGGCCAACCTTGAAGTGATGTGACTCTTCTGCCTAGGCCCTGCTCTCAGTAAGAATAGTGACATCACTGGATACAGCACCCAGGTGACAACATCCTTGCTTGCACCATGCTCCATGACATCATTGTGACATCTCACTGTGTCAATCACTTAGAAGATGTAACTCTCCTCTTTGAAATGGATGCTGCACACAGGGAAGAATAGTGACATATTCCTAAGCCAGACACACAGGTGATAATACACTTTTGCCAGGGCCAAGCCCAAAGAGAAAATGTTTACATATTACAGGGCCTATCATGTAGATGGCATGGCTTTTCTGCTTGTGACTTGTCCTCCTAAATAATGACATATATCTAGGCCAGACACAAAGGTGATAGTACTCTTTTGCCTGGGCCATGCTTTAAGAAAGGCTTTGTGACATCTCTCTGGGCCCATCACCTAGGTGATATCACTTCCTGCTTCACTCCCATTACATGGAACATTGCGACAAAAGGGTGGAACCTGCTCTTATGTAACTCTCTTTCCTGGGTCCTTTTCTAATGGGGGCTTGTGAATATGTCAGGACCTATGACACAGTAATGTATGTTGCCCAGACTGCTCTCAAAATTCTGGCCTCAAGAAATTCTCCTGTCTCAGCCTCCCAGAGTGCTGGGGTATAGGCATGAGCCACTATGTCCAGCCTCTTTTTATTTCTTAAACCAAGGTACCTACTTCTGGCTTGAGGTATGTAGCAGACAATATAAATTTTTCCCTCAATTATGTCATTTTTTCAGGAATCGTATTCTCATATTTTATTTCTAATAAAATATATGCAATTAGAAATCCTAAATGAAGAAGGGAACAAAAATATATTTTGGAAATCTGTTAGAAAATTGAAATTTGCCACATGATATGGTTTGGCTGTGTACCAAATCTCATCCTGAATTTTAGTTCCCATAATACCTCCATGTCATGGGAAAGACCAGGTGGAGATAATTAAGTCATGGGTGCAGTTTCCCCCATTCTGTTCTCATGATAGTGAGTTAGTTGTCATGAAAGCTGATGGCTTTATATGTGACTTTTCCCTCTTTTTGCTCAGCACTTCTCCTTGCGGCTGCCGTGTGAAGAGGATGAGTTTGATTCCACTTCCGTAAGTTTACTGAAGACTCTCCAGTCATGCGGAACTGTGAGTCAATTAACTTCCTTTCTTTATAAATTACGCAGTCTCAGGCAGTCTTTTATAGCAGCGTAAGAACAGACTAATAGAGTAAATTTTTACCAGGTAGTGGGGTGTTGCTATAAGGATACCTGAAAATGTGGAAGGAATTTTGGAACTGGGTAACTAACCGAGGTTGGAATGGTTTGGATGGCTCAAAAGAAGTCAGTAAAACATGGGAAAGTTTGGAAATTCCTAGAGATTTGGAGGACTCAGGAGACAGGAAGATATGGAAAAGTCTGGAACTTCCTAAAGATCTTCTGAATGGCTTTGACCAAAATGCTGATAATGATATGTACAACAAATTCCAGGCTGACGTGTTGTCAGTTGGAGATGAAAAACTTGTTTGGTACTGGAGTAAAGGTCACCTTTGCTATGCAAAGAAACTGGTAGCATTTTCCCCCGTCCTAGGATTCTGTGGAAGTATAAATCTGAGATAGATGATTTAGGGTATCTGGCAGAAAAAAAAAATCTAAGCAGCAAGTCATTAAGGAAGAAGAAGAACATGAAAGTTTGGAAAACTTGCAACCTGATGAGGCAAGAGAAAATAAAACCCTATTTGGGGAGAGAAATTAAAGCTGGCTGTAGAAATTTGCATAAGTGGCCGGGCGCAGTGGCTCAAGCTTGTAATCCCAACACTTTGGGAGGCCGAGACGGGGGGATCACGAGGTCAGGAGATCGAGACCATCCTGGCTAATACAGTGAAACCCCGTCTCTACTAAAAATTACAAAAAACTAGCCGGGCGAGGTGGCGGGCACCTGAAGTCCCAGCTACTCGGGAGGCTGAAGCAGGAAAATGGCATAAACCCGGGACGTGGAGCTTGCAGTGAGCTGAGATCTGACCACTGCACTCCAGCCTGGGCAACAGAGCGAGACTCTGTCTGAAAAAAAATAAATAAATAAAATAAAATAGAAATTTGCATAAGTAACTAGGAGCCAAATATTATTCACCAAGACAATGGGGAAAATGTCTAAAGGACATGTCAGAGAACTTCACAGGAGCTCCTCCCATCACAAGACTGGAGGCCTTAGAGATAAAAATGATTTCCTGGGCTGGGTCCAGGGACCTCTGCTCCATGTAGTCTCTGGACATGGTGCCCTGAGTCACAGCTGCTTCAGCTACAGCCATGGTTAAAAAATATCAATGTAAAGTTCAGTCTGTTGCTTCAGAGGGAGCAAGCCCCAACCCTTGGAGGCTTACATGTGGTGTTGAGCTTGTGGATACACAGAAGTCAAGAACTGAGGTTTGGGAATCTCTGCCTAGATTTCAGAGGGTGTATGAAAATGCCTGGATGTCCAGGCAGAAGTTTGCTGCAGGGGTGGAACTCTCATGGAAAACCTCTGCTAGGGCAATGTGGAAGAAAAATATGGCACTGCCTGGTAGAGTTTAGAGAAGAGAGCCACCATCCTCCAGACCCCAGAATGGTAGATCCACTGGCAACTTGTACTGTGCATCTGGAAATGCTGCAGCACTCATTAACAGCTCATGGAACCAGCCAGGAGGGGAGCTGTACCCTACAAAGTCACAAGGATGGAGTTGTCAAAGGCCATTAGAACCCACCTCTTGCATCAGCGTGCTCTGGATGTGAGAGACAGAGTCAATGGAGATCACTTTGGAACTTTAAGATTTAATGACTAACCTATTGGATTTTGGACTTTCACAGGGTGTGTAGCCCCTTCATTTTGGCCAATTTCTCCCATTTAGAATGAGTAAATTTATCCAATGGCTGTATCCCCATTTTATCTAAAAAGTAACTAACTTGCTTCTGATTTTAAAGGCTCATAGGCAAAAGGGTCTTGCCTTGTCTCAGGTGAGACTTCGGACTTGAATTTTTCAGTTAATGCTGGAATGAGTTAAGACTTTGGGGGACTATTGGAACGGTATGTTTGTGTTTTGAATTGTGAGAACATGATATTTGGGAGGGACTCAGGCAGAATGATATAGTTTGGTTGTGTCCTCACCCAAATCTCATCTTAAATTGTAGTTCCCATAATTCCCACATTTCATGGGAGGGACCAGATAGAGATAATTGAATAACGAAGGCAGTTACCTCCATGTTTTTCTTGTGATAGCAAGTTAGTTCTCATGAGATCTGGTGGTTTTGCCCTTTTACTGAGCACTTTTCCTTGCTACCACCATATAAAGAAGGATGTGTTTGCTTCCCCTTCTGCCATGATTGTAAGATTCCTGAGAGATCACCAGCAATGCAGAAACATGAGTTAATTAAACCCCTTTCCTTTATGAATTACCCCATCTTGCACAGTCCTTTATAGTAGCATGAGAACAGATTAATACAACACACAAATGCCAATGTTTATTGTGCTCAGGTACTGGATTCAGAGCAACTAGAATGAAAAATACATAAACTTACATCCAACATGTGATATTGCTTTGACCAGTACATTTCAGATTGTCAACTTATACATACTTTGAAGTCATTTTCATAGGACATACAATTACTATTAGGCATAAACTCAAACATTAAATAAAACGGTAAGAAAAGAGTTACAACTGTGCTGAAATTGGAATCATAAATTTCAAGTCTGGTTTTACATTTAAATCCTGTGTAGTTCTCTGACTTGGGCAGAACTTGTTCTTAACCTTGCTTGCCTCAGTTTCTCATTTTAAATATTTAAAACAAATATTGAATTAGATCATCCCAATGGACATTGCTAGGTCTGAAATGCTATTATGCCAACCATTTCATTTACCTAATCCCAAAGAAGACACACTTTAACTCCTGATATATTCCTACAGAGACTGCAAAATTCCAAGGGTCAAATCTCATCGAGACTGTCTCAAACTGTAAATATGACTTTGACTTGTTTTTTTCACTTAATTATCATCCATATTGATTTTCAAATTTTCTGAGATATAGAAAATGCATGATCCAACAGCAGATGTGGGAGGAAAAGGTGAAAAAGATCTGCATGTCAACCAGAGCAATTCTTTTCCTTCTCTATGTTTCTGCAAATTAAATGGAGACCCATGCTGGTTATATTGAAAACAAATTTTTATCCCTTTCTTTTTCTCTGAATCAATCTATATGACTTTTCCTTGCTGGAAAAGAAAAGAAGGCCCTCTAAATTGTATTTCTAACAGGCTCTAATTAATAGGAGCTTTTTCCATATCTTAACTAGTTTCCACAATCATGGAAAACATTCAGAAAATGGACTTCTGATTTAATATACATATATACACATATATATACACACATATATGTGTGTGTGTGTGTATGTGTGTGTGTGTGTGTATATATATATATATATATATATATATATATTTAACCCTAAGAGAAGATGGAAGGTTATATTATACTCTACCCTGAAAAGGGGCTGCTTCCAGGAAGTCACTGTCTACCTTGATTTCAGCTTGCATGGTAATGAGGCTACCACTTTTTTTTGATAACCATGCAGCTTTCCATGGGTCAGAAAGTTTCTGGCTCCAAAAACCATGTTCCTTGCTTTTCATAACAGCAGCTTCATCATTGACATGAAGGTTAACATTACTCAGCTGCTAACCCTTTTGATATTTTCATGTGGTTAATGCAGCCCAGGGAGATGCATCTAAAGCTCCTTCCCATCTGCTTACTTGGGGTGGGCTCTTCCTCAGTTTCCCCTACATGCTTTACACAAAAGATCTCCACAGTGAAGGATGATGAACAGTCAAATCCACAGAAGAACATTCTCAATATTTTCTTCTGCAATCACTTGGTAGAATATATTTACATTCAAAATATTTATATGGTTGGGTATGTTTCTCCATGAACTAAAATTTTAAGGACTGCCCCCTTCTCCTTGGTGAGAAAATAAAATCATAACACTGCACAACAACAGTAGTGTGGTAACTCTAAGTGATATTACAGTTCATGAGTGCCCAATAGTGGACAAATGCCACAATCATTAATGCAACAGTTCTGGAGAGAGGGGCTGCTGATTGCTCACAATTCCAAAGATACTGTGGGTTCTGAGAAATTTCTGACTGGCCAGTGTGTATGTGTGTGTGTGTGTGTGTATAAAATCTGAATGAGAATGTCTTCAGAGTGACATTTATTCTCTAGTTGGCCACAGTTCCTGCTGCTCCTAATTGTACTCTCATCAGTTTCACACATTTACATCACCAGCCTAGTTCCTGGCAGTATTTTTGTATACAACTCTTGCCCATTTCCCTTTGCCAATGATTATAATTATCCCACCATTACACTTCTCTTTGAATATGTCAGATTGACATTTACCCTCACTGACTCTTGACAATTGTGATGTGCTAACATCTTCAGCAGTGGGTGCTCTGCTAACCCTGGATGACTCAGGCCTGGCCCTTCTTCTATTTGGTCTGTTTTTCTTTCCTATTTATTGCAGTAATTTATCCTTGTGGATATAAAATATGTTAATGCATCTCCCCTGAAAACATTCAAATCTGTAGTCCCAAGTTACTAACAATAACATCCTGTTTAGTTTCCTTTGCAGAGTCAATGTATTTGTCTGTCTTATCTGCCATTAAAATAGGGTTACATGCAATGAAATCTGATGAACCATGCCTTTGGAGGTAATGGAGGTATAGATATTCCCCAAATAACTTGCATCAACCTTGGAATATAATCACTCACTTAATCATATACATGCATTTTAGGACTAATGAATGTGACTACTTCATACCCCAACTAATTTTCTCTTAGGGCAGCCCTCTTGTCAGCATTCTGGCAGCAAAGAATAAGGTAAGTTTACATAAATTTACGAGTTATCAGTGGCTGAAAATGGCTGTCATATAGGCCCCAGCCCAATCTGCCTTATCTAGGTTGCGTCTGCACTATGACTTGCTGAATCAGGTGTGTGGGCTGAATCAGGAATGATGCATGAGAGCCTGTTGCTAGAAGTCTGCCCTCCCACACCCATGGTAGACATCACTGATGGGTCAATGCCTCGTTTATGACTTTATCAGCTACTAATAGTTACCTAGGCATGAGTTTTCAGGGAAAGGTAATTGTTATTCATTATTCCTTATTTAAATAATAATGATGTGATTTCCTGGAAGAATTCATAATCCACTAAATTTAAAAATAACTAGAGAGGTCAGCTTGACCGCCATTTCCTACATGTGCCCCTATGATGAAGCCTGAGAGTAGACATATTCCATCCTCTACACCAGTTCCCCCATTCAGGGGAAAGATCCAGAGGACAATACACTTTAATGAAAAGCTTCCCAGCCATGAACATTGAGCAAGCAGTTCTGCATTCACAATAAAGAAGAGAGTTCTATGGACCTCCTGACACACTATGAAAAATATTAGTGTAAAAGAGAGGAGGACAAGACAAACACACAGAACAACTGTCCACAGTGGTAATAATAGAGAGGAAAAAAAAGTGGAAGAATCTAAGTGGGGTCCTAAATACAGTCACATAACAGGAACAGATCCCATATAAAGAAGTAATCACATGAAAAAAGAGGTCTTATAAACAGGAAATAATATATATATATTATACTTGAAGTTCTAGGGTACATGTGCATAACGTGCAGGTTTGTTACATATGTATACTTGTGCCATGTTGGTGTGCTGCACCCATCAACTAGTCAGCACCCATCAAGTCATCATTTATATCATGTATAACTCCCAAATGCAATTCCTCCCCCCTCCCCCCCCCATGATAGGCCCCAATGTGTGATGTTCCCCTTCCTGAGTCCAAGTGATCTCATTGTTCAGTTCCCACCTATGAGTGAGAACATGCGGTGTTTGGTTTTCTCTTCTTGTGATAGTTTGCTAAAAATGATGGTTTCCAGCTGCATCCGTGTCCCTACAAAGGATGCAAACTCATCCTTTTTTATGGCTCCATAGTATTCCATGGTGTATATGTGCCACATTTTCTTAATCCAGTCTGTCACAGATGGACATTTGGGTTGATTCCAAGTCTTTGCTATTGTGAATAGTGCCGCAATAAACATACGTGTGCATGTGTCTTTGTAGTAGAATAATTTATAATCCTTTGGGTATATACCCAGTAGTGGGGTGGCGGGGTCATATGGTACCTCTATTTCTAGATCCTTGAGGAATTGCCATACTGTTTTCCATAATGGTTGAACTAGTTTACAATCCCACCAACAGTGTAAAAGTGTTCCTATTTCTCCACATCCTCTCCAACACCTGTTGTTTCCTGATTTTTTAATGATTGCCATTCTAACTGGTGTGAGATGGTATCTCATTGTGGTTTTGATTTGCATTTCTCTGATGGCCAGTGATGATGAGCATTTTTTCATGTGTCTATTGGCTGTATGAATGTCTTCTTTTGAGAAATGTCTGTTCATATCCTTTCCCCACTTTTTGATGGGGTTGTTTGTTTTTTTCTTGTATATTTGTTTGAGTTCTTTGTAGATTCTGGATATTAGCCCTTTGTCAGATGAGTAGGTTGCAAAAATTTTCTCCCATTCTGTAGGTTGCCTGTTGACTCTGATGGTAGTTTCTTTTGCTGTGCAGAAGCTCTTTAGTTTAATTAGATCCCATTTGTCAATTTTGGCTTTTGCTGCCATTGCTTTTGGTGTTTTAGACATGAAGTCCTTGCCCATGCCTATGTCCTGAATGGTACTACCTAGATTTTCTTGTAGGGTTTTTATGGTATTAGGCGTAACATTTAAGTCTCTAATCCATCTTGAATTAATCTTCATATAAGGAATAAGGAAAGTATCCAGTTTCAGCTTTCTACTTATGGCTAACCAATTTTCCCAGCACCATTTATTAAATAGGGAATCCTTTCCCCATTTCTTGTTTCTCTCAGGTTTGTCAAAGATCAGATGGCTGTAGATGTGTGGTATTATTTCCGAGGACTCTGTTCTGTTCCATTGGTCTATATCTCTGTTTTGGTACCAGTACCATGCTGTTTCGGTTACCGTAGCCTTGTAGTATAGTTTGAAGTCAGGTAGCGTGAAGCCTCCAGCTTTGTCCTTTTGACTTAGGATTGTCTTTGCAATGCGGGCTCTTTTTTCATTGCACATGAACTTTAAAGCAGTTTTTTCCAATTCTGTGAAGACAGTCATTGGTAGCTTGATGGGGATGGCATTGAATCTATAAATAACCTTGGGCAGTGTGGCCATTTTCACGATATTGATTCTTCCTATCCATGAGCATGGTATGTTCTTCCATTTGTTTGTGTCCTCTTTGATTTCACTGAGCAGTGGTTTGTAGTTCTCCTTGAAGAGGTCCTTGACATCCCTTGTAAGTTGGATTCCTAGGTATTTGATTCTCTTTGAAGCAATTGTGAATGGAAGTTCATTCCTCATTTGGCTCTCTGCTTGTCTGTTACTGGTGTATAAGAATGCATGTGATTTTTGCACATTAATTTTGTATCCTGAGACTTTGCTGAAGTTGCTTATCAGCTTAAGGAGATTTTGGGCTGAGACAATGGGGTTTTCTAAATATACAATCATGTCATCTGCAAACAGGGACAATTTGACTTCTTCTTTTCCTAACTGAATACCCTTGATTTCTTTCTCTTGCCTGATTGCCCTAGCCAGAACTTCCAACACTATGTTGAATAGGAGTGGTGAGAGAGGGCATCCCTGTCTTGTGCCAGTTTTCAAAGGGAATTTTTCCAGTTTTTGCCCATTCAGAATGATATTAGCTGTGGGTTTGTCATAAATAGCTCTTATTATTTTGAGGTATGTTCCATCAATACCGAATTTATTGAGCGTTTTTAGCATGAAGGGCTGTAGAATTTTGTCAAAAGCCTTTTCTGCGTCTATTGAGATAATCATGTGGTTCTTGTCTTTGGTTCTGTTTATATGCTGGATTACATTTATTGATTTGCAAATGTTGAACCAGCCTTGCATCCCAGGGATGAAGCCCACTTGATCATGGTGGATAAGCTTTTTGATGTGCTGCTGAATCCGGTTTGCCAGTATTTTATTGAGAATTTTTGCATCGATGTTCATCAGGGATATTGGTCTAAAATTCTCTTTTTTTTTGTTGTGTCTCTGCCAGGCTTTGGTATCAGCATGATGTTGGCCTCATAAAATGAGTTAGGGAGGATTCCCTCTTTTTCAATTGATTGGAATAGTTTCAGGAGGAATGGTACCAGCTCCTCCTTGTACCTCTGGTAGAATTCAGCTGTGAATCCATCTGGTCCTGGACTTTTTTTGGTGGGTAGGCTATTAATTATTGCCTCAATTTCAGAGCCTACTATTGGTCTATTCAGGGATTCAACTGCTTCCTGGTTTAGTCTTGGAAGAGTGTAAGTGTCCAGGAAATTATCCATTTCTTCTAGATTTTCTAGTTGATTTGCGTAGAGGTGTTTATAGTATTCTCTGATTGTAGTTTGTATTTCTGTGGGGTCGGTGGTGATATCCCCTTTATCATTTTTTATTGCGTCTATTTGATTCCTCTCTCTTTTCAGAGCAGAAGTGAAGGAGATAAGAGACACAAAAAACCCTCCAAAAAATCAATGAATCCAGGAGTTGGTTTTTTGAAAAGATCAACAAAACAGGAAATATTAAAGCAAGCGTCACATGAATCAATCAAAGCACTGAACAAGAAAGTGTTGAGAAAGTCTCCTAAGACATGGAAAAAAGCACAAGAGATGAATAAAATGAAGGACACTTAAGCGACCTTATGGATTGATCTAGGAGTTTTAACATCTATCTACAATCATCTCCTGGTGTCTGTGGGTGATTAGTTTCAGGACCTCTGCAAATATAAAAAATCCATGAATGCTCAAGTTCCTTATATAAATGTTGTTATGTTTGCATACAAACTATACATATCTTCTAGTATCTTTAAATAATCTCTAGATTACTTATACTACATAATAAAATGTAAAAGCTGTGTAAATAGTTTTTATACTGTATTGCTTAGGAAATGAGAAAAAAGGTCTGTAATCATTCAGTGCAACCACAACCATTTTTTAAAATTTTGTTGTTATTATTATTATTTTTTGCTAGACACCATTAATCAGAGGAACATCGTTTTTACAAAAATATTTTCTGTCTGCTGTTAGTTGAATCTACAAATGTGAATTCCATGGGTACAAAAGGGCGGCTGTAATAGCAACTCTGGAAAGGAAGAATAGGCAGAATAGAGAGATTACAATTAAATGAATAGTAGAAAAATATTTCCAGTGTTGACACACAAGATTTCATAGTAAAAGGGCCTATCAGTGATCAAATACATTAAATACCACTGACATACTGAAGACTTTCATACCTGTGTCCCTGATCTCCCACTGCCTAGGCCATCTGACAGGTACAGTAGCATCATCAGTCTATCTGGCTTGTCAATTTAGATAGGTCCTAATATGATGCTTTTAATGTTTTTCTCTAATCCTGTTTTCCCCCAGGTCTTGCTGCTTTCATTGAGTGGCATGTTTTTCACCAAGTCGCTCAGGGGAAAACCAAGGAGGCATCCTTGATTTTATTTTTTGTCCTGCTGCATCCAGTTAAGACCCATCATCTGATGACATCTTCCCATTTCTATAGCCACACTCTATTCCAACCACCATCATTGCTTGCCTGGTTGACAGCAATAGCTTCCTAACCGATATTCCTGTTGCTCCTCTAGACCCTTTATAATTCCATTTTTCATAACACAGCCAGAGTAATCTTTAAAGCAGAAATCAGATCATATTCCTCCCTAATTTATCCAGAATATGACCCTTTGCAGGGTCTACCTCCTGTTTTCCTCTCAGACCTCATCTCCTATGCTTTTCAAGCTTTGCTTACAAACTATTCAGTCACTCTGGCATGTTTCTGTCTTCATTCAATCCATTCCTGCCTTGGTCATTTGGGGTCATGTTCTGTTTTTTTAGTGCTCCTTCCCAGATCACTACATGGGTTCTTCTTACTATTCAGGGCTCTGCTTCAGTGTCACCTCAGAGAGGGCCCCACCCCTAATCACCTCATCCAAAGCACCTCCTTATCCTGCACCAGTTTACAATTACATATTGCATTTCCCTGTTGTATTTTCTTGTCATTTATCAATATCTGAAGGTTTATCATCTGCCATTTTTTCTTATTTTATTGTCTATTCCCACATTTAAAAGTAACCTCCACAAGAACAGGAATCATGTTGCTTTATTCCCAGCCTTCAGGGTTCCTAGTAATCAATATCTATAATAACTATTTGTTGAATGAATGAATAAAATTATATGTATCATCACAACATTTTAGAACAGAAAAAAAGGCAAGAATCAATCCAAAATGTTCCCAGGAAAATGAAACAGATTACTTAAAAAGGAACAGGATAAGAAACTTACCTGTTTTCTCATAAGCAATATTGGTACTAGAAAAAAATAAAAAACAGTGATACTTCAAGGTTCCAAGAGTAAATGCTTTTGAGCCTAGAATTAGATACTCAGCCAAACTTTCAAACAAATATGGACAACAGTAAATAATTTTTGAATGTGGAGACTCAGAAAATCTGCTTTCTATAAGCACTTTCTGAAAGAATGACTCACAAATGTACTCAAAAAAAAGTCGGGGGGAAGAATATAAGAAAAACGAATGCAAGAAGAGCAGTATATACTCGAACTAAGTCAGCATGGCAATAAATAAAAGTGAATCCCAGAAGTAAACCTGTGAGGAATGCCTAACAAGTAATTTGTACAAATTTAAACAAGAAATCAGAGGTCTCTGAGAAAAAAAAATCTTCAAAATAAAATAAGCTGTTGGCCAAGTGTGGTGGCTCATGCCTATAATCTCAGCACTTCAAGAAGCTAAGACAGGTGGATTTCTTCAACTCAGGTGTTCAAGACCAGCTGGGAAACATGGCAAAGCCCTGTCTCTACAAAAAAATACAAAAATTAGTGGGGTATGATGGTGGGTTCTTGTAATCCCACCTACTCTTGGGTCTGAGGAAAAAGAATTATGTGAACCCAGAAGGCAGTTGTGGCAGTGAACTGAGATTACACCACTGCATTCCAGGCTGGGTGACAGAGGGATACTCTGTCTCTAATAATAATAATAATAATAATAATAATAATACGTTGTGACAAATTATTTGATTAAAAAACAAGAAAGATTTTATTGATAAGGGAAAGACATAAAATAATCATAATAATATAGTATATTCCCACTCGTCCTTCCAATTATTTTCTGCCCAGTTTTTATATTTTTCTTTTTAAGATATAAAATCTTTCTTAAGGCAAAATTTACATGCAAAAAATATTTATTGAGGTACAATTTACGTACAAAAAAAGTAAAGATTTCAAATGTACAATTCAATTAGTTTTGACAAATGTCAAGTACATTGTAACTACAAGTAGGTACAATGTGTACTGTTTGTACTATTTGCAACCAGCTATACCACGCCAATCATGATATTGACTTATTACATATATATTATATGTAAATCAATACAAAAAGTTCCCTTGGCCAACTCCAAATACTCCCCACCCCACTCTAGGAAACCACTGACATTATTTCTATTACTGTATTTTAGTTTTGCCTATTATAGAACTCTTTGCAAATGGAATCATGCAGCATGTAGTCTGTATTGTCTGGACTGACTTACTCAGTAAGAGGTCTTATAGACTCACTTATGTTTGTTTCAGGTACCATCTTATTCTTACAGTTGAACATATATCTATTTCTTCTATATAGCATAATTAATTTTTCCATTTTTGTATTGATTGTCATTTGGGTAGTTTAAGGTTTTTGAATACTATGAAATCCAAAATTTCATAGTATTCTGAAATTTATGAAAATTTCATACATTTTCATAATAAAGCCACTATAAACATTCTTGTGTGAGTCTTACAGTAGATACAAGTTGGGATTAGAATTATTAGTTCATAGATCAGGTATATGATTAACAATATTTTAAAATGTCCAACTATTTTCCAAAGTGGTTGTACCACTTTCCAACAGTGATGTATCAGAATTACATTTTCACCAACATTTAGTATTGCCAATTGTATTAGTCCATTTTCACACTGCTGATAAAGACATACTGGAGACTGAGCAATTTACAAAGGAAAGAGGTTTAATGAACTCACAGTCCCAAGTGGCTGAGGAGGCCTTGCAATCATGGTGAAGGCAAAGAGGAACAACTCATATCTTACACGATAGCAGGAGGCAGAGAGTTTGTGCAGGAAAACTCTACCTTGTAAAACCATCAGATCTTGTGAGACTAATTTGTTATCACGAGAACAGCATGGGAAAGACCTGCCCACATGATTCAATTACCTCTCAGAGGGTCCCTCCCACAACACAAGGGAATTCAAGATAAGATTTGGGTGGGGACACAACCAAGTCATATCATCAGGATATAAAATTTTATCCGTATTAGTGAGTGGGAAGTGACATATACCGTAGTTTTAATTTCCATTTTCCTATTGACTTATAAAGTTGAAATCTCTTTTTTTTTTTTGGAGACAGAGTCTGGCTCTGTCGCCAGGGCTGGAGTGCAGTGGCCGGATCTCAGCTCACTGCAAGCTCCGCCTCCCAGGTTCCCGCCATTCTCCTGCCTCAGCCTCCCGAGTAGCTGGGACTACAGGCGCCCGCCACCTCGCCCGGCTAGATTTTTGTATTTTTTTGGTAGAGACGGGGTTTCACCGTGTTAGCCAGGAAAAGTTGAAATCTCTTGAAGTGATTTTTGGCTATTGTTATATTTTATGTCAATTGTCCTTTATGATGTTTATCATATTGGTTTGCTTTCTGACTGTTAAGTACTAAGAGTTCTTTAACTATTCTGGGAACAGTCTTATCAAATATAGTATTGCAAATACTTTCTCCCAATCTGTGGCTTGTATTTTGTCTTAATAGTGTCATTTGAAGGGCAGAAGTTTATTTTAAAATCAAATTTATGAAGATTTTGTATTTAGTAATACCAGTTGTTTTCTATTATTCTGTTCATCCCACGTATCCTTTGCTCCTTTTTTTCTTCTTTTCCTGCTTTCCTTTAAGTTTTTTTTTTTTTTTTTTTTTTTGAGACGGAGTCTCGCTCTGTCGCCTGGGCTGGAGTGCAGTGGCCGGATCTCAGCTCACGGCAAGCTCTGCCTCCCAGGTTTACGCCATTCTCCTGCCTCAGCCTCCCGAGTAGCTGGGACTACAGGCGCCCGCCACCTCACCCGGCTAGTTTTTTGTATTTTTTAGTAGAGACAGGGTTTCACCGTGTTAGCCAGGATGATCTCGATCTCCTGACCTCATGATCCGCCCGCCTCGGACTCCCAAAGTGCTGGCATTACAAGCTTGAGCCACCGCGCCCGGCCCTTTAAGTATTTTTTATTCTGTTTTAATTCATTTGCTGGCATATTAGTTATAACTCTTTATTTTGTTATTTTAGTAGTTTCCCAAGGCTTATAGTCTACATCACTAACATATAATAGCTTACTTTTAAGTGCAACTATACAATTTCTTCTATAGCACAAGAACTCTGCAATAATATACTTCCATTTCTCGCTTCTAGGATTTGGCAATTGTTATCACATTACGTATGCATATAAAGCCCAAACTGCATTGTTATTTTTGAAAAAGTCAAATATCTTTTAAAGATATTTGTGCAATAAGAAAAAAAGGTATTTATTTAAGAGACCCTGAAGGAAGCCCTAAACATGGAAAGGAACAACCAGTACCAGCCATTGCAAAAACATGCCAAAATGTAAAGACCATCGAGGCTAGGAAGAAACTGCATCAACTAACGAGCAAAATAACCAGTTAATATCATAATGACAGGATCAAGTTCACACATAACAATATTAAACTTAAATGTAAATGGACTAAATGCTCCAATTAAAAGACACAGACTCGCAAACTGGAAAAAGAGTCAAGACCCATCAGTCTGCTGTATTCAGGAGACCCATCTCACATGCAGAGACATACATAGGCTCAAAATAAAGGGATGGGGGAAGATCTACCCAGCAAATGGAGAACAAAAAAAAAAAAGCAGGGGTTGCAATCCTAGTCTCTGATAAAACAGTCTTTAAACCATCAAAGATCAAAAGAGACAAAGAAGGCCATTACATAATGGTAAAGGGATCAATTCAACAGGAAGAGCTAACTATCCTAAATATATATGCACCAAATACAGGAGCACCCATATTCATAAAGCAAGTCCTTAGAGACTTACAAAGAGACTTAGACTCCCATACAATAATAATGGGAGACTTCAACACTCCACTGTCAACATTAGGCAGATCAACGAGACAGAAAGTTAACAAGGATATCCAGGAATTGAACTCATCTCTGCACCAAGCGGACCTAATAGACACCTATGGAACTCTCCACCCCAAATCAACAGAATATACATTCTTCTCAACACCACATCACACTTATTCCAAAATTGACCACATAATTGGAAGTAAAGCACTCCTCAGCAAATGTACAAGAACAGAAATTATAACAAACTGTCTCTCAGACCACAGTGCAATCAAACTAGAACTCAGGACTAAGAAACTCAATCAAAACTACTCAACTACTTGGAAACTGAACAACCTGCTCCTGAATGACTACTGGGTACATAAGGAAATGAAAGCAGAAATAAAGATGTTCTTTAAAACCAATGAGAACAAAGATACAACATACCACAATCTCTGGGACACATTTAAAGCAGTGTGTAGAGGGAAATTTACAGCACTAAATGCTCACAACAGAAAGCAGGAAAGATCTAAAATTGACATTCGAAAATCACAATTAAAAGAACTAGAGAGGCAAGAGCAAACACATTCAAAAGCTAGCAGAAGGCAAGAAATAACTAAGATCAGAGCAGAACTGAAAGAGATAGAGACACAAAAAAGCCTCCAAAAAATCAATGAATCCAGGAGTTGGTTTTTTGAAAAGATCAGCAAAATTGACACACCGCTAGCAAGACTAATAAAGAAGAAAAGAGAGAAGACTCAAATAGACGCAATAAAAAATGATAAAGGGGATATCACCACTGACCCCACAGAAATACAAACTACCATCAGACAACACTATAAACACCTCTACGCAAATCAACTAGAAAATCTAGAAGAAATGGATAATTTCCTGGACACTTACACTCTTCCAAGACTAAACCAGGAAGAAGGTGAATCCCTGAATAGACCAATAGCAGGCTCTGAAATTGAGGCAATAATTAATAGCCTACCCACCAAAAAAGTCCAGGACCAGATGGATTCACAGCTGAATTCTACCAGAGGTACAAGGAGGAGCTGGTACCATTCCTTCTGAAACTATTCCAATCAAGAGAAAAACAGGGAATCCTCCCTAACTCATTTTATGAGGCCAACATCATCCTGATACCAAAGCCTGGCAGAGACACAACAAAAAAAGAGAATTTTAGACCAATATCCCTGATGAACATTGATGCAAAAATCCTCAATAAAATACTGGCAAACCAGATTCACCAGCACATCGAAAAGCTTATCCACCATGATGAAGTGGGCTCCATCCCTGGAATGCAAGGCTGGTTCAACATTCGCAAATCAATAAACGTAATTCAGCATATAAACAGAAACAAAGACAGGAATCACATGATTATCTCAATAGATGCAGAAAAGGCTTTTGACAAAATTCAACAGCCCTTCATGCTAAAAACACTCAATAAATTCGGTATTGATGGAATGTACCTCAAAATAATAAGAGCTATTTATGACAAACCCACAGCTAATATCATACTGAATGGGCAAAAACTGGAAAAATTCCCTTTGAAAACTGGCACAAGACAGGGATGCCCTCTCTCACCACTCCTACTCAACATAGTGTTGGAAGTTCTGGCTAGGGCAATCAGGCAAGAGAAAGAAATCAAGGGTATTCAGTTAGGAAAAGAAGAAGTCATATTGTCCCTGTTTGCAGATGACATGATTGTATATTTAGAAAACCCCATTGTCTCAGCCCAAAATCTCCTTAAGCTGATAAGCAACTTCAGCAAAGTCTCAGGATACAAAATTAATGTGCAAAAATCACAAGCATTCTTATACACCAGTAACAGACAAGCAGAAAGCGAAATCAGGAATGAACTTCCATTCACAATTGCTTCAAAGAGAATCAAATACCTAGGAATCCAACTTACAAGGGATGTCAAGGACCTCTTCAAGGAGAACTACAAACCACTGCTCCGTGAAATCAAAGAGGACACAAACAAATGGAAGAACATACCATGCTCATGGATAGGAAGAATCAATATTGTGAAAATGGCCATACTGCCCAAGGTTATTTATAGATTCAATGCCATCTCCGTCAAGCTACCAATGACTGTCTTCACAGAATTGGAAAAAACTACTTTAAAGTTCATATGGAATGAAAAAAGAGCCCGCATTGTGAAGACAATCCTAAGTCAAAAGGACAAAGCTGGAGGCGTCACACTACCTGACTTCAAACTATACTACAAGGCTACAGTAACCAAAACAGCATGGTACTGATAGCAAAACAGAGATATAGAACAATGGAACAGAACAGAGTCCTCGGAAATAATACCACACATCTACAGCCATCTGATCTTTGACAAACCTGAGAGAAACAAGGAATGGGGAAAGGATTCCCTATTTAATTAATGGTGCTGGGAAAATTGGCTAGCCATAAGTAGAAAGCTGAAACTGGATCCTTTCCTTACTCCTTATACGAAGATTAATTCAAGATGGATTACAGACTTAAATGTTACACCTAATACCATAAAAACCCTACAAGAAAATCTAGGTAGTACCATTCAGGACGTAGGCATGGGCAAGGACTTCATGTCTAAAACACCAAAAGCAACGGCAGCAAAAGCCAAAATTGACAAATGGGATCTAATTAAACTAAAGAGCTTCTGCACAGCAAAAGAAACTACCATCAGAGTCAACAGGCAACCTTCAGAATGGGAGAAAATTTTTGCAATCTACTCATTTGACAAAGAGCTAATATCCAGAACCTACAAAGAACTCAAACAAATATGCAAGAAAAAAAACAAACAACCCCATCAAAAAGTGGGCAAAAGATATGAACAGACATTTCTCAAAAGAAGACATTCATACAGCCAACAGACACATGAAAAAATGCTCATCATCACTGGCCATCAGAGAAATGCAAATCAAAACCACAATGAGATACCATCTCACACTAGTTAGAATGGTAATCACTAAAAAGTCAGGCAACAACAGGTGTTGGAGAGGATGTGGAGAAATTGGAACACTTTTACACTGTTGGTGGGATTGTAAACTAGTTCAACCATTATGGAAAACAGTATCGCAGTTCCTCAAGGATCTAGAAATAGATGTACCATATGATGCAGCCATCCCACTACTGGGTATATACCCAAAGGATTATAAATTATTCTACTACAAAGACACATGCACACGTATGTTTATTGCAGCATTATTCACAATAGCAAAGACTTGGAATCAACCCAAATGTCCATCTGTGACAGACTGGATTAAGAAAATGTGGCACATATACACACCATGGAATACTATGCAGCCATAAAAAGATGAGTTTGCGTCCTTTGTAGGGACATGGATGCAGCTGGAAACCATCATTTTTAGCAAACTATCACAAGAAGAGAAAACCAAACACCGCATGTTCTCACTCATAGGTGGGAACAGAACAATGAGATCACTTGGACTCGGGAAGGGGGACATCACACTCTGGGGCCTATAATAGGGAGGGGGAGGGGGGAAGGATTGCATTGGGAGTTATACCTGATATAAATGATGAATTGTTGTGTGCTGAGTTGATGGGTGCAGCACACCAACATGGCACAACTATACGTATGTAACAAACCTGCACGTTATGCACATGTACCCTAGAACTTAAAGTATAATAAAAATAAATAAATAAATAAAAACATATGTAGTTACCTTTTTAAGTATTCTTTTTTGTGTGTCAGCAGATCATTATTTCTATCTGGTTTCATTTTCTACTTTGTGAAAATTAAAAAAAAAACTGTTCTTTTAATATGAATCTACTGGTAATAAATGACTTCAGCTTTTGTAGATACAAAACATTTTTTCATTGTTCTACTCTTAAAAGTCATTTTTTCTTGGTATAGAAATGTGGGAGTACTTTTTTTATTTTCTTAGAGTCAGTACTTTCAAGATATTGCTTCACAACCTTTCCACTTACATTGTTTCTGAACACAAATTGCTACAATCCATATTTTTGTTCTTCTAAGTAAAATGTCAATTTTTCTCTAGCTTCCTGTACAATTTTTTTTTTCTCTTTATGACTGTGGGTTTTAAACAATTTACCTATGCTATGTGCCATAGTGTAGTTTTCTTCACTCATCTTATGCCTGGGATTTGTTGAGCTTCCTGGATCTGTGGGTTTACAATGTACACCAAATGTGAAAAATGTTTGAATTATTTTTCAACTTTTTTTTCTGTCCTGCTCACTCACTCCTGTCCTTCAGATACTCCAATTACATTTACATGGGGCCACTTGAAGTTATCCCACAACTCACTGCTACTCCGTTCATATATATATATATATATATATATATATATATATATACACACACACACACACACACACATATATTTTAAATTTGTGTGAGCAACTAGTAGGTGTATATATTTAAGGAGTACATGAGATATTTTTGTACATGTATGCAATACATAATAATCATATCATGAAAAATAGGGTATGCATTCCCTCAAACATTTATCCTTTTTGTTACAATGCAATCATACTCTTTTAGTAATTTTAAAATGTACAATTAAATTTTTATTATTATTATTGTCCCCCTGCTGTCCTATCAAATACTAGATGTTATTCCTTCTTTCTAATTTGGTACCCATTAGCCAGCCCCACCACCCCTAACACAGTCGCTACCCTTCCCAGCATCTGGTAACCATGCTTCTACTCTCTATGTCCATGATTTCAATGGTTTTGATTTTTCATTTCCCGCAAATAAATGAGAACATGTCATGTTTGTCTTTCTGGGCCTGGCTTATTTCACTTAACATAATGACCTCCAGTTCCATCCATGTTATTGTAGATGATAGAATTTCATTCTTTTTGTGGCTGAATAGTACTCCATTATGTATAAGTGCCACATTTTCTTTATCCATACATCTGTTGATGGACAGTTAGGTTGCTTCCAAATTTTGGCTTTTGTGAACAGTGCTTCAATAAACATGTGAGAGCAGAAACCTCTTTGATACACTGATTTCCTTTCTTTGGGGTATATACTCAGCAGTAGGATTGCTGGATCATATGGTAGCTCAGGTTTTCATTTTTTGAGGAGCTTCTAAGCTGTTCTCCATAGTGGTTGTATTAATTTACATTTCCACCAACAGTGCATGAGGGTTCCCTTTTCTCTGCATACTTTTCAGCATTTGTTATTGCTTGATATTGATAAAGCCCTTTATTCTCACACCTTTGACTGGGGTGTAATATCTAATTGTACTTTTGATTTGCATTTCTTTTATGATCAATGATACTGAGAAGTTTATGACATACTTGTTTGCCATTTGTATGTCTTATTTTGAGAACTTTCTATTCAAATCTTTCCCCCGTTTTTTAATTGGATTATTAAATTATTTTTCTACTGACCTGTTTAAGCTCCTTATATATTCTGGTTATTAGTCCCTTGTCAGGTGGATAGTTTGCAAAACTTTTCTCCCATTCTGTGGGTTGTGTCTTCATTTTGTTTATTGCTTCCTTTGCTGTGGAGAAGCTTTAACTTGATGTGATCCCACTTGTCCATTTTTGCTTGCTTGTGTATGCTTGTGGGGTATTACTCAAGAAATTTTTGCCAAGACCGATGGACTGAAGAGTTTCTCCAATGTTTCCTTGTAGTAGTTTCATAGTTTGAGGCTTCAGATTTAAGTCTTTAATCCATTTTATTCAGTTTTTGAATATGGCAAGAGATAGGGATCTAGTTTTATTCTTCTGCATATGGATATCCACTTTTCCCAGTACCACTTATTAAAGAGAGAGTATTTTGCCTAGTGTATGTTTTTACCAGCTTTGTCAAAAATGAGTTCACTGTAGGTGTGTGGATTTGTTTCTGGTTCTGTATTCTGTCTTATTGGTCTGTGTGTCTGCTTTTATGCCAGTATCATGCTGTTTTGGCTACTATAACTCCATAGTATAATTTGAAGTCAAATAATGTGATTCCTCCAGTTTTGTTCTTCTTGCTCAGAATAGTTTTAGCTATTCTTGGTGTTTTGTGGTTTCATATAGGTGTTACAATTTTTTTTCAATTTCTGTGAAGAATGTCTGTAGTATTTTGATAAGGACGGCATCAAATCTGTAGATTGCTTTGGGGCATATGGAAATTTTAACAATATTGGTTCTTACAATCCATGAATAAGGAATACTTTTCCATTTTTTGGTGTCCTCTTCAAATTCATTTATCAATGTTTTATCATTTTCTTTATAAATATCTTTCATTTCTTTGGTTAATTCTTAGACCTTTAATTTTATTTGGGGCTGTCATAAGTGGGATTACATCATTCTTTCTTTTTTAGATTATTCACTGTTGGATACATAGAAATGCTACTGATTTTTACATTGATTTTATATCCTGTACTTTCCTGAATTTATTTATCACTTCTAACAGTTTTTTGGTAGAGTCATTATCTTCTCCACATATGAGATCTTATCATCTGCAAGCAAGGAAAATTTGACTTCTTCCTTTCCAATTTGAAGGCCCTTTAGTTCCTTTTCTTATCTAATTGCTCTAGCAAAATTTTCCCATATTATGTTGAATAATAATAGTGAAAGTGGATACTCTTGCGATGTCTTAGATCTTAGAGAAAAGGCCTTCAGTTTTTCCCTATTCAGTATGGTACTATCTCTGGGTCTGTAATATATAGCTTTTATTATGTTAAGGGATATTCCTGTATAACCACTTGTTTGAGGATTTTTTTATCATGAAGGAATGTTGAGGTTTATCGAATGGTTTTTCAGCATCAGTTGAAATGATCATTTGGATTTTGTCCTTCATTCTATTGATATGATGATGTATTACATTGATCTGCATATGTTGAGTCATCCCTGTACCTCTGGGATAAATCCCACTTGGTTATGATGAATGATCTTTCAAATGTGTGGCTGAATTTGGTTTGCTAGTATTTCACTGAGAATTAGTACATCGATATTCATCAGAGATATTGGTGTGAAGTTTTCTTTTTTTGATATGTCTTTGTCTAGTGTTAGTATCTGGGTAATGCTGGCCTTTTAGAATGTGTTTTGAAGTATGGTCTCCTATTCTATTTTTTTTAATAGTTTGAGTAGGATTAGTATTAATTTTTCTTTAAATGTTTGGTAGAATTCAATAGAGAAGTCATCATGTCCTAGACCTTTTTTTTTTAGTGGGACAATCTTTATTATAGCTTCAAACTTGTTAATTGTTACTGTTCTCTTCAGGTTTTGGATTTCTTCCTGGTTCAATCTTGGTAGGTTAAATATGTCTAGGAATTTATCCATTTCTTCTAGATTTTCCAATTTATTGGCATGTAGTTGCTCATATAGCCACTAATAATCCTTTGAGGTTCTGCAGTGTCAGTTGCAATGTCTCCTTTTTCATCTTTGATTTTATTTATTTTGGCCTACTTTCTTTTTTCTTACGCTTGCTGAAGTTTGTCAATTTTGTTGCATTTTCAAAAGGCAGCTTTTTGTTTCATTGATATTTTGTATTGTTTTCTTCATTTCAATTTCATTTATTTCTGCTCTGACCTTTATTAAAACCTCTTTTTTTTTTTCTAATTCTGAATTTGGTTTGATTTTGTTTTTCTAGTTTGATAAGATCGATTATTAGATAATTTATTTGAAATTTGTCTTTCTTTCAGATGTAGGCATTTACAACTAAAAACTTCCCTCTTCATATTGGTTTCACTGTACCCACAGGTTTTAGTATGTTGCATTTACATTATCTTTTGTTTCAAGAATTTTTCAATTTCCTTCTTAGTTTCTTCATTGACCCACTGGTTATTCAGTAGCATATTGTTTAATTTCCATGTGTTGTGTAGTTTCCAAAATTCCTCTTGCAGTTGATTTGTAGCGTTAGTTCACTGTAGTCAGAGAACAATGCTTGATATGATTTAAATGCTTTCAAATACTTTAAATTCATTTTGTGACCCAACATATAGTCAGTCTATCCTTGAGAATAATCCATGAGCTGTGGAGAAAAATGTGTGTTTTGCAGCTGTTTGATGAAATGTTCTGTAAGTACATACTGTTAGGTCCATTTGTCTCATCATGCAGAATAAGTCTGATGTTCCTTTGTTTTTTTGTCTGGGAGATCTGGTCAATAATGAAAGTGGGGTGTTGAAGTCTCCATATATTATTGCATTGAGATCTATCTCTGACTTTAGCTCTAATAATATTTGCTTTATATATCCTCCTGCTCCAGTGTAGGGTGTGTATATATTTACAATCATCATACTCTTTTGCTGAACTGACCCTTTTTTCATTGTGTAATGACCTTCTTTGTCTCCTCCTACAGTTTTGGTCTTGAAATATACTTTTTCTGATATAAGTATAGCTTCTCATGCTCTGTTCTTTGTTTGTTTGTTTGTTTTGTTTTGTTTTTGTTTCCATTGGCATGGAATACATTTTTCCCCTTTATTTTCAGGCTGTGTGTATTTTTATAGATGAAGTACGTTTCTTGTAGGCAACAGATCATTATGTCTTTTTTTTCATCCACTCAGCCACTCTATGTCTTTTGATCGGGGAATTTAATCCATTTACATTCAATGTTATTATTGATAAGTAGGGATTTGTGCTTGTCATTTTGTCATTTGTTTTCTGTTCTTCTCTTCCTTCTTCCCTTCCTCCTTGTCTTCCTTTTAGTGAAGGTCAGTAATTTCTTGTTTTATATTTTATTTTTTATCTGTGCTTTCTTTTGGATACATTGCTATGTCTTCAAGTTTATTCTTTTCTTTTGCAAAGTCTATTCTGTCATTAATTCCATCCATTTTATTTTTTAGTTCACATATAGAAGTTTTTATCTCTAGAAATTAGATTTGGGCCTTTTAAGAAATTTTGACCATGTCATGACTTAACTTTTTGAACATAAGAGATACAGCTATAGTAAGTCTTTTAATACTCTTGTCTACTAATTCTGAAATCTATGCCAGTTTTGGGTTGGTTTAATTTTCTTCTCAATATAAGTTATATTTTTCTGCTTCTTTGCATGCTTGGTAATTCTCTTTTGGAAACATTTGTGAAATTTACCACTTTTGTTCCTGGTAAGGCAAGAAGTTCAGTTACTGAAAAACAGTTGGATATTTTCAGACCTTGCTTTTAGGTATTTTAGGTAGGACCAGAGCAGTGTATATTTTGGGGCCAATTATTACATACTTGAGACAAGATCCTTCTGTATTATGAGGATCTCTGACACTATCCTGGCCCTATGTAAACACTGTGTACTGTTCTCTCTAATCCACACATTCTCAAACATGGCAATATTGCTCCCAAACATATAAAATTTAGTTTTTAGAGAGAAATGTTTACTGCTTATGCATAAAGCAAAGACATACATAATATATGTATGATATATATTTTGTATACATAATATATCACATATACATTAACATCTGTGGCAAAAAATTTCACTGGGGAGAATGATTATAAAAATGTCTAAAATGACTTCTGAGAGGGTTGATAATTGTTAAAAGGTTGATTATTGCTCCAGTTATTTTGAGCGGTTCTGTGCTCTGCCTCAGGCAGTGTTCTCAAACATGTAGTGATTACTACTCTACTGGATTCCAGAGGGGCACTCTGCAGATGTCTGCTCTTTCTTTGTGTGGCTCTCTCCTTTTAGGTGCTCTATCCTAAAAACTCTAGCCACCTTGGTCTCCTAGATATCTCATTTCCATTGCTTCAATTCATGAGGTCTTCTAGGCTCTGTCTGGCTTTCTTCTTGTACCATGACCCGGAAACTCAAAGTTATAAGCTGGGGCAATCATAGAACACACCCCATTTGTTTCCCTTTTCTAAGTTATCACTGTCTTTCTATGTCAGGGTTAAGGGTTACAGGTCCAGAGTTATGAAAACTATTGTTTTAAATACATATTTTCTGCTTTGGGTTGTTTTATGTGGAAAATCTATTCTCTGCCTTGGCTGAAGATGGAAGTTAGCATATTCACTTTTGAATGGCACAAGTTTGGTAGCATAAGATCACAAATGTCTCCTTTTTTCTATTATTGGCCACACTATTTGTGTAAAAGATTAATTCTCATGGAATTATAACATTATAAAGGCTGGTTATTACTTTCCAATTTTAGGACCAATCTTAGAGAACCATGGACAGTTTACAGTCACAGAAGAGATTATTAATGGTATCTAGAGACTGCCAATGTGGCAAGTAGAGTTAAAAGTGCAGAATTTGTGGAAGGAAACAATAGAGAACATCAGTTTTCTGATTTAACATACTGGTGGATCAAAGTATGAAAGTCAACAATTGATGCATCAATAAGCAATTTTCATTATATTTAATTATGTTATTAAAAGTTATTGAGGTAACCCAACAGAACTAAAATGAAGATGTTTTTACTAGGGACGGGGAATGGAAAAGCAAAAGAAGAGGTAGTGAAATGAGCCACATTTTTCAACTCCCTTCATGTGATGTCAGTATGTCTTTTTAAAGTTGATAAAGCAGAAAGCAGAGGTATAAACATATTATCAGTCACTGCACTGTCCATTATGGTAGCCACTAGCCACAATGGGATACTGCCTTATTGATATGCAGCAAGTGCAACTGAGAAACAATATATTTTATTGTACTATATTTTATTAATTACAATTTAAATATATAGCAACATGTATCTCATGCGTTTCATATTAGCATAGATTCAGGTGTTTCTATCATTATAGAAATTTCTATTAGATAGCCCTGGTCCAGGGTTTGGAAGACAATTATCAGAAGAATCAAAGCCAGAAAGGATTGCACATAGTAAGTTCTTAGCACTGAGGTTTGGGGAGATGAGGGGAGGACTTTACACTTCATATTATGCCTCCTTTATGCTTTGAATATTTATTACTTACACTATATTTTGTTACATGTTCAGAATGCTTACTTTGACCTGTCATCTCAATGGCTACAACTGTCCATTTCAAAAGGATTTTTACAATGTTTTTTGTTTTAGAGTCTTGTATGAGACTTTAAAAACATTTTTAGAGGGGAGCCACTTGTTCTTATACATTTGAATAGTTATATCTAAACAAAAGTAGTTAAACTGTTAATCCCTGCTTTCTACCTAACATCTGTTGCTTTGAATGAATACATACCTATTCTAGTTGATAAAACTGAATTGCTCACTGACTTTACTGAAGTAAATGCTTTGATTTCTCTGATCCTTAAAAAGAGCTATGCATTTCCTTGACAGTAAAAGTCAGAACTTCTAATGGAGAGGAGGGGCACATTTGTTGATAGCATCTTAACATCGCCATGTAAGGAGGCATTGACCATGCTGTTTCCCATGGGGAGTGTGAGAGGCACATGCAATCTATAAATTTATATTTTGTAACATTAACTTTTTTTTGTTAACAATGAGCACATACTTATTTTGCAATTAAGTAAAATGAATGAAAAGTGGGTTAAATATAATAGAACTAAAAGTTTGGCACTAACCTTTTCGAAAAACAAGAACAAACTCCCTAATGAGGCCTGCCAAGTCCTTCCTGAGCAGCCCCTGTGCCCTTGCCACTCACTTCACACCCTCTCCCTTTCCTTCTTTGCACCCCAGTCCCACTGTCCTTTCAGGTCCTCAAGCAAGGCTGCACTCCCTCCTGCCACTGGCCTTTGCAGAATGCTGAACTTTTGGTCTAAATTGCCTGAATTGCTTCCCACTCCTCTATCCCCTGCTACTGACACTTTTCTTTGGAGTGGGGAAAGACCTGAAGACAAACATCTTTGCCTTCAGGTCTCAGCTCAAATACTGCTTACTCAGGGAAGCTTCCATGGTAGATTGTATTTTCCAAAAATAATTGTAACATCTCCTATCCCATATAATCTTCCACAATGTGACCTTGTCACTCACTGGTCAAGATCTCCACACCCTTGGAACTGGGCAGGACCTAGTGACTTGCCTAAACAATGGGATGTAGCAGCAGGGCTATGCTGAGGCTTCTGAGGATAGGCCTCCAGGAGCCTCAGGAACAAAAGCTGTTTCCACATTGGTCTTTGGAATGCTTGCCATTGGAACAATCCCTCTCCAAACACAGTGTCCTGCAGTGAGGTGGCCATCCCACATTGAGAGACTTATGCAGATGGTCTGATCCACAACCTTAGCTGAGCCCCCTGAAGTGGTTGTACAAGCTAATGAGTCAGTCAGCAGGTTAGCCCAGTCACATGACCAAAGTCCCTGCTGACATCTGCCAATGCCTGCATGAGAGACCCCAAGCGAGAAAACTGAGGTGAGCCCAGTCAACCCACAAAGCCTCAGACACGAGAAGAAATGTTTCAGGTTTTAGGGGCTGTGCTACAGAGCAGTAAATAACTCTTGCCATCCTCTCAAGACTGGTAAGGTCCCGTTAAACACACCCTCCAGGTCACACCTATCAATAATGAATGGCAGTATTACAAGTCCACTGTGAGCCAGCACTGATCTAAGTGCTTTACAAACAACTCATAAGGGTCTGGAGAGGATGTGGACAATCCCATTGCCGGGTCAAATGGTATTTCTAGTTATAGATCCTTGAGGAATCACCACACTGTCTTTCACAATAATTGAACTAAATTTACACCCCCAACAGTGTAAAAGTGTTCCTATTTGTCTACATCCTTCCCAGCACCTGTTGTTTCCTGACTTTTTAATGATCAGCATTCTAATTAGTTTGAGATGGTATCTCATTGTGGTTTTGTTTTGCATTTATCTGATGACCAGTGATGATGAACGTTTTTTCATATGTCTGTTGGCTACATAATATCTTCTTTTCAGAAGTGTCTGTTCATTTCCTTTGCCCACTTTTTGATGGGGTTGTTTGTTTTTTTCTTGTAAATTTTTTTAAGCTCTTTGTAGATTCTGGATTTTAGTCCTTTGTCCAATGAATAGATTGCAAAATTTTTCTCCCATTCTGTAGGTTATCAGGTCACTCTGATGATAGTTTTAATTGTACCTTCATCTTTGGAATTATTTGGATAAATGTCTCTCTCTTCCCAATTACACTGTGAGTTCCATGGGGGCTGGCACCACGTCTGTTTTTGTCCAGAGTGAATCCCTTATATCTAAATGTGCTCAGTAAAATCAGATTAAGTCTCAGCAACTTCTATGGAGTTCATGTATACCATTAAAGAAGAATAAGGCTGGGTGCGGTGGCTCACACCTATAATCCTGGCACTTTGGGAGGCCAAGGTAGATGGATCATTTGAGGTCAGGAGTTTGAGACCAGCCTGGCCAACATAGTGAAACACCATGCCTACTAAAAATACAAAAATAAGCCTGGTGTGGTGGTGCATGCCTGTACTCCCAGCTACTGGGGAGCCTGCAGTGGGAGAGTCACTTGAACCTGAGAGGCAAGATTTGCAGTGAGCCAAGATTATGCCACTGCACTCTAGCCTATGTGACAGAGAAGACTGTTTCAAAAAAAAAAAAAAAAAAAGAATAAAATGCCAACTGCCTCATTATACTTTACAAGATAGTACCCAACTTGTAGTTTAGATATATATATATTTATCTGGAATTCAAAAAAAATGCTTGGGAATATAGGCTGTGGAACAGGCAGAGCTGAGTTTAAATCCTAACTTAAGCACACCACAGTCTTAGTTAACTAACCTGTCTAAAATCTTCATTTCTCCATTTGTAACATCAGATAAATACTTTGGTAGTTGTTGAAAAGATGAAATGATATTTGCAAAGTGTGTTGCACACAATCCTTGGTAAATAGCCCCTATAAAATGTCTCACTCTCAAATATCAGAAATAGAAAATTCTTACAACTGACAGTAAATGGTAGGTCTGTTCATAGCAAATATTGGCTGAGACATGAGCAACCATTGAAACTGTAGACAGATATATCCAGCTTAGGCGTTCTTCCTCATTGGATGGGTAAATCAGAACTGTGCTGTTAGTGCACTAAATTTGCATTTATAACTTTTTAAAATGCTTGACTGAAGATTCAACAAATTCAAAGTACCTCAACATTCTAAATGAGGCAACAGGGCAAAGACTGCATGTGGGAATGTTTGTAAGTTGGATGACTTTCCCCATTCAGTGCTTCAAAGCCCAACTCCATGTGGGTGAAGAAGAGCAACATCCCTAAGGGCTGCCCACCACCTTGCCTAAGAACTCTGTTCCATGCCCTGGTTCCTGGTTCACACCTGCCCAGAGATGGTAAGCATTTGGGTTTAAATGGATTCTTTCCCATTGTTTGCAAGCCATGCCAGCTAAAGGTAAAAAATAGATCAATTCCTGCAAGACCTGAAGTAGCTAAGAGGAAAGATTGAATATGTGTGGGCAAAGAGGAAGCAGAATGCACTTAGCAAGTTCCTAGAGGCCTCAGGATTTACTCTGTGGGACTGACATCAACGTAACTGCTGGAAATGTGACACTGCGCTTGATTGTCAGTGTGACATTTCATTTCCTACTGAATTGACCTGGTGTTTTCCATTATCTCTGTTCATTTTGTCCAAGTCTGAATTTTCCTGTGTCCTCAACAGACACTTACCAGTACCAGTTGTTTTCATGCTACCTCTGATCATATATATACCTCCTAACTGGGAATAATGCAGTGTGTGTGTGTGTGAGAGACAGACAGAAAGAGAGAGAGCGTGTGTGTGTGTGTGTGTCTATAGTGTACCCTATGTAGGCATTAGTCAAATTCACAAGGAATTGTTGGTATTCACAGTGAGTAACTTCAATGGGTGCCTCCCCCCAACCCCATTTAGTAATGCAGATAACAGGAGGAAGCAAGCATGTTATCCTGGCCTTCACCAAAACTTGCAGAACCCAGGAGCAGGCATCTCACTTTTATTTGATTGGCGGGGTTATAATAAGGATTCCACAGGTTAAATCCAGAGTGTGCCAGTCAGTCATTTGTAAGAAAAAAATGTTTATAAAGATCCATTAATCATAACCTTGACCCTCACCAGTTTAATAAATGTTTTCTGTTTCCATATGAATGGGGACAAAAGAACAGAGTAACTCAATTGGCTGTGAATTTGTACTCTGCTGATATGAGTCACATCCTCAATGAAGGATTTACTTGAGGAGGATCTAGACAAACAAGAGAAACACTGTGGCTTTGGGAACTACTCTGGACAGGTATGCTTGCTATTCCCATCACTTGACTTATTCCTCCAAAGAGATGGTTCAAAAGAAGGTTGACATTTTATCATGGAAAGGTGAAGCAAAACTCAGGCTGAGGTCAGCGCCGACACTACCCTTAACAGACATTTTAACATATGGCAATGCGTTTTATTTTCATCTGCAACTTCAGCATATGAAAAAGAATGTGTAGGACTTAATTATCTCACAGAGTCCTTCAATTATAAAATCCTGGATTCTCAGCCTGTATAAACTACAATAAATTACATATGTCTTGTTATCAAGAGAGTTATTCAAGTCACATATTAGATAATGCCTGTCATTACTAGAAATGTACAAATTTGTTTTCAATTTCATTATATTTGAAAAGACATTCTCATGATTTTTCACTTTAAATTGAATATTACTATTTACTTACCAGCTAAGTTCAAATATTTTTAACAATATCTATATTACACATCATTTCACTTCTTATTCTATAAGTTTACTTTTAATTCTCTGCTGTTCCTAAAGAGAATGAATCTCTAATTATTTTCAGTCATGTTTCTGATGGTAGAGGGGCACAGGTCAGGAGAGCTAGCCTGGCATCCATTCATCTGGAAAACATCTTGGACTGTAGCAAGCTTAATTCAAGTACAAGATATGATATAGATGCTATAAAATTTTTTTTTTCAAAAAAGCCCAGCCATCCCGGACACCCCAGATGAAATCCAGTCATGTGAGTGCCTTCTTGGATGTTCCAAGCCAAGCTGAGCTCCCAGCAGGAGAAAATGTTTTAATTGATCCCAGCCAACACCTCATGGAGCAGTAAACCCAGCTGGCTGAGCCCAGTTAGCCCACAGAATCATGAGAAATGAGTTGTTGTTTTAAGCCACTAGTTTGGCAGTGGTTTGTTATGCAGAAATAGATAACTAAAACAGCCACTAAAGGGAATCATATTTTGTGCCATTGGACAATACCTTCCTGGACAAAGTGTATCAAAGCAGGGGGAGAACCTGATCCAAGGACATAATATGAGAGCTTTATCAGGACCACTGGTCTGGAGCAAAAAGGCTAGGGTGAGCTAGTTAATACAAATAGATTGAATATTTAAAATAATGCTAAGAAGATATGGTAAAGAACAGACCAAGGGCAGACCAAGTTATATAGCAGTAGAAACTGAGTGAACAGAATGACCCAGCCAGCAGAGAAAGCAGAATGGAGAAGAGGCAGAAGGATAAGCAGAAAGACCCTGGGCCCGCAGACAGGAGCAGCTACCTCTTGGGCTGGCAGGTTTTCAGACAGCTTGCTATTGTCATGAGGCTGCATTGCAGTTTCCAGTCTCCAAGTTCCCTAAAGTCCCTGTCCTTCTCATGATTTCTTGTGTGAGCCAGCATCTATGGCCACTCCTCTGTGAGTTGGACTGAGTGAGTTTTTACTCTTGATAACCCATGAAAACAGGACTCTTCTAGTATGAGATTCTACCATTTTAGGAATGGCAATGAATTGATGCAGTGAAAATTACCACCAGTACAGTGAATATTTTGGCAACTGGAAAATAAAGATAGAGAAAGTCTTGAGTGGGCTAGTAGACTGAAGATACATCACAGAATTTCCATTCCACATTCCTGATGAAATGAGCAAAATTAGAGCCAAACAAAAAGCCACAAAAAACAACCAATCTAAACAAAAGGTATAATATCATTCTATAAACTAAAACTCACAGAAGTCACATTGGCAAGTCATAAAACTCCTGAAAATTCTATCTCAAACACAACCAAGCCAGAGAGATGAAAATGAGTAAATATTCTCTCTGTTCCATAGAGTAGCAGATGCAGAAAACACTGACTTTCAGGTAGTACAACACAGTGATCCTGAGAGAAGAAATATGAACAATCATGTCGAGCTGCTCACTGCCTGGAGTTTCCAGGAGCAGTGCAGTAAAGGGTAACTCAAACAAAGCCCAACAGTCCTACTGGGGAGTGTAGAGTTCAGGGAGCCCACAGTGGCTATAATATGAGGGGCCAAGAAGTGGAGAGGAAGGAGCTGGAAAACAGCTGTTGTGAATATATGGCATATATTCAAGAAGGTGGAGGATATGGCTAACATGAACAGAAACATGAGAAATTTGAAATTAAAAATAAAACTGAATAGGATTAATAGCAGATTAGATATTATAGAATACAGAAGTATTGTTTGAAAATATAGCAATATTGCTTGAGGACATAGAATATAATTATCAAGAATTAAAAAACAAAACAAAATAGAAATGGCTGAGTGTGGTGGCTCACCCCTATAATTCCAACACCTTGGGAGGCTGAAGTAGGAGGACTGTTTGAAGCCAGGTATTTGAAACCAGATTGGGAACATGGCAAAACCTAGTCTCTACTAAAAATGTAAAAATGAGTCAGGCATGCTAGTACATGCCTGATGTCCCAGTTAGTCAGAAGGCTGAGATGAGAGGATCATTTCAGCCCAGAAGTTTGAGACTGCAATGAGTATTGTTCAAGCCACTGCACTCCTGCCTGCGTAAGAGTGAGATACTGTCTTAAAAATAACACTTTTTAACCACAAACAATACTTTAAAACTAATGAATAAGCAACTGTGATTGTGGGATAATATCAAGCAATATATTTATATAATCAGAGTTACAGAAGAAGATGGTAGAAAGGGTAAGAGAGAAAAAAATGTTCAGGAAATAATCACCAGAAAGTTTCCAATTTTATCAAAAACCGTAAATCCACATATCTAAGAATCTCAAGAAATGCCAAACAGAAGAAACATAAAGAAAACCATACCAGAGCCCATCATGTATTTTTTAAAACTCACATATACACAAAGATGCTCAACCCCCATCCACTTACTGACATGATGAAACTGACAATTCCAAGTGTTAACAAGGATGTGGAGCAACTGAAACCCTTGTAACACTGCTAGGGAAATGGAACATCAATTTATTTTAAAGCAGTGTGTCAGTTTCTCATAAAGTCCTATATATACTTACCATGTGACCCAGCAATCCCACTCATATTTACCCATGAAGAATAAAAACATATGTCTATACAAAGACTGATATATGAATTTTCATTGCAGTTTTATTTATAATAGCTAAAAATAGGAAAACAAAAACCCAAATGTCCATAAATTGGTGCATGTATAAACAAAATGCATTATATCCATAAAATAGAATACTCTTTAGCAATAAAATGGAATGCAGTACTGAAACCTACATTAACATGTATGGGTCAAAGCACTGTTCTACCTGAATGAAGCAAGGCAGAAAAAAACTGTGCTATGTAATTCCATTTATATGACATTCTGGAACAGGTGAAACTATACAGATAGAAATGAGACAAGTTGTCACCAACACAAAGGATTTTACAATAAAGGGCCACAATGCAATTTGGGGGAGCAGGGTGACAGCAGTGCCCTATGATCACTGTGCTGGGGGTTGCATGACTCAAGGCATGCTTTATTTTATTGCACTTCATAGATACTGCAATGTTTTTTCTTTTACAAATTGAAGGTTTATAGCAATCTTGCATCAAGCAATTCTACAGTATCATTTTTCCAACAGCATGTATTCACTTTGTGTCTCTGTGTCACATTTTGGTAATTCTTGCAATATTTCAAACTTTTAAATTATTATCATGTCAGTTATAGTGATTTGTGATCAGTGATCTTTGACGTTACTACTGTAATTATTTTGGGGTGCCATAAAGCATACCCCTAAAAGACTGAAAACTTAATAGGTAAATTTTGTGTGTGTTTTGACTGCTGCTCCACTGGCCACTGTCCTTCTCTCTCTGTCTCTTGAGGACTCTCTAATGACATACATGAAAATGACTTGAAATCAAAAACTAGAAATAATGAAGCTTACTGAGGAAACCAAGTCCAAGTTAAAAGCAAAGATTAGCCAAAAGCTATGCGTCTTGCACCAAACATTTATCCAAGTTGTTAATGGAAAGGAAAAGTTCATGAAGAGAATTTAAAGAGCTATTCTAATCAACTCATGAATGATGAGAAAGAAAAACTGCCTTAGTGCTGATATGGCGAAAGTTTGAGTGGTCTGAATGGAAGATGAAATGAGCCACAGCATTTTCTTAAGCCAAAGGCTAATCCAGAGCAAGGCCCTAACTCTCTTCAATTCTATGATGGCTGAGAGGGGTAAGAAAGTTGCTGAAGAAAAGCTGGAGTCTAGCAGTGGCTGGGTCATAGGTTTAAGGAAATAAGCAATCTTCATCACATCAAAGTGCAATGAGAAGCAGCAAGTGCTGAGGTAGAAGGTGCAGTGAGTTACTTGGAAGATTTAGCCAAGATCATTGATGAAAGTGGCTGCATTAAGCAACAGATTTTCAGTGTAGATGAAACAGCCTTTATTGAAAGAAGATGCTATCTATGCCTTTCTTGTTTCAAAAAGCAGAAGTCAATGCTTGGCTTCAAGAGTTCAAAGTACAGTTTGATTTTCTCATTAGGGGATAATGCAACTGGTGACTGTAAGTAGCAGCTGATGCTCACTGGCCATTCTGAAAATCCTAGGGCCCTTAAGAATTATGCTAAATTTACTCTGCCTGTTCTCTATAAATTGATCAAAAAAGCCTACATGACAACATGAGTGTTTACAGAGTGGTTTCCTGAATTTATTATTATTATTATTATACTTTAAGTTCTAGGGTACATGTGCACAATGTGCAGGTATGTTACATATGTATACATCTGCCATGTTGGTGTGCAGCACCCATTAACTTGTCATTTACATTAGGTATATCTCCTAATGCTATCCCTCCCCGCTACCCCCAGCACACGACAGTTGTGTGATGTTCCTCTTCCTGTGTCCAAGTGTTCTCATTGTTCAATTCCCACCTATGATTGAGAACATGCAGTGTTTGGTTTTCTATTCTTGTAATAGTTTGCTGAGAATGATGGTTTCCAGCTGCATCAATATCCATACATAGGATATGAACTCGTCCTTTTTTATGGCTAAATAGTATTCTATAGTGTATATGTGCCACATTTTCTTAATGTAGTCTGTCACTGATGGACATTTGGGTTGGTTCCAAGTCTTTGCTATTGTGAATAGTGCCACAATAAACATATGTGTGCATGTGTCTTTATAGCAGCATGAGTTATAATCCTTTGGGTATATACCCAGTAATGGGATGGATGGGTCAAATGGTATTTCTAGTTCTAGATACTTGAGGAATCGCCACAGTTTTCCGCAATGGCTGAACTAGTTTAAAGTCCCACCAACAGTGTAAAAGTGTTCCTACTTTTCCATGTCCTCTCCAGCACCTGTTGCTTCCTGACATTTTAATGATTGTCATTCTAACTGGTGTGAGATGGTATCTCATTGTGGTTTTGATTTGCATTTCTCTGATGGCAAGTGATGATGAACACTTTTTCATGTGCCTGTTAGCTGCATAAATGTCTTCTTTTGAGATGTGTCTGTTCATATCCTTCGCCCAATTTTTGATGGGTTTGTTTGTTTTTTTCTTGTAAATTTGTTTGAGTTATTTGTAGATTCTGGATATTAGCCCTTTGATAGATGAGTAGATTGCAAAAATTTTATCCATTCTGTAGGTTGCCTGTTCACTCTGATAGTAGTCTTTTTTGCTGTGCAGAAGCTGTTTAGTTTACTTAGATCCCATTAGTCAATTTTGGCTTTTGTTGCCATTGCTTTTGGTGTTTTAGACATGAAGTCCTAACACATGCCTATGTCCTGAATGGCATTGTCTAGGTTTTCTTCTAGGGTTTTTATGGTTTTAGGTCTAACATTTAAGTCTCTAATTCATCTTGAATTAATTTTTGTATAAGGTGTAAGAAGGGATCCAGTTTCAGCTTTCTACATATGGCTAGACAGTTTTCCCAGCAACTTTTATTAAATAGGGAATCCTTTCATTATTTCTCATTTTTGGTCAGGTTTGTCAAAGATCAGATGGTTGCACATGTGTAGTATTATTTCTGAGGGCTCTGATCTGTTCCATTGGTACACATCTCTGTTTTGGTACTAGGACCATGCTGTTTTGGTTACTGTAGACTTTTTGTATAGTTTGAAGTCAGGTAGCATTATGCCTCCAGCTTTGTTCTTTTGACTTAGGATTGTCTTTTCAATGTGGGCTCTTTTTTGGTTCTATATGAACTTTAAAGTAGTTTTTTTTTTTTTTTTTTTTTTTTTTTTTCCAATTCTATGAAGAAAGTCATTGATAGCTTATTGGGGATGGCATTGAATCTATAAATTACCTTGGGCAGTATGGCCATTTTCACGATATTGATTCTTCCTATCCATGAGCATGGAATATTCTTCCATTTGTGTGTGTCTCTTATTTCACTGAGAGGTGGTTTATAGTTCTCCTTGAAGAGGTCCTTCCCATCCCTTGTAAACTGGATTCCTAGGTATTTTATTCTCTTTGAAGTAATTATGAATGGGAGTTCACTCATGATTTGGCTCTCTGTTTGTCTGTTATTGGTGTTTATGAATGCTTGTGATTTTTGCACATTGATTTTGTATACTGAGACTTTGCTGAAGTTGCTTATCAGCTTGAGGAGATTTTGGGCTGAGACAATGGGGTTTTCTAAATATATAATCATGTCATCTGCAAAGAGAGACAATTTGACTTCCTCTTTTCCTAATTGAATACCCTTTATTTCTATCTCCTGCCTGATTGCCCTGGCCAGAACTTCTAACACTATGATAAATAGGAGTGGTGAGAGAGGGCATCCCTGTCTTGTGCCAGTTTTCAAAGGGAATGCTTCCAGTTTTTGCCCATTCAGTATGATATTGGCTATGGGTTTGTCATAAATAGCTCTTATTATTTTGAGATATGTTCCATCAATACCGAATTTATTGAGAGTTTTTAGCATAAAGGAGTGTTGAATTATGTCAAAGGCCTTTTCTGCATCTATTGAGATAATCATGTGTTTTTTGTCTTTGGTTCTGTTTATACTCTGGATTACGTTTATTGATTTGCATATGTTGAACCAGTCTTCCATCCTAGGGATAAAGTCCACTTGATCATGGTGGATAAGATTTTTGATGTGCTGCTGGATTCCGTTTGCCAGTATTTTATTGAGGATTTTTGCATAGACGTTCATCAGGGATATTGGTCTAAAATTCTCTTTTATTGTTGTGCCTCTGCCAGGCTTTGGTATCAGGATGATGTTGGCCTCATAAAGTGAGTTAGGGAGGATTCCCTCTTTTTCTATTGATTGGAATAGTTTCAGAAGGACTGGTACCAGATCCTCCTTGTACCTCTGGTAGAATTCGGCTGTGAATCCATCTGTTCCTGGACATTTTTTGGTGGGTAGGTTCTCAATTATCGCCTCAATTTCAGAGCCTGTTATTGGTCTATTCAGGGATTCAACTTCTTCCTGGTTTAGTATTGGGAGAGTGTATGTGTCCAGGAATTTATCCACTTCTTCTAGACTTTCTAGTCTATTTGCATAGAAGTATTTATAGTATTCTCTGATGGCAGTTTGTATTTCTGTGTGGTCAGTGGCGATAACCCCTTTTTCATTTTTTATTGTGTCTATTTGATTCTTCTCTCTTTTCTTCTTTATTAGTCTTGCTAGCAGTCTATCAATTTTGTCGATCTTTTCCAAAAACCAGCTCCTGGATTCTTTGATTGAAGAGTTTTTTGTGTTTCTGTCTCCTTCAGTTTTGCTTTGATCTTAGTTACTTCTTGTCTTTGGTTAGCTTTTGAATGTGTTTGATCTTGCTTCTCTAGTTCTTTAAATTGTGATGTTAGGGTGCCAGTTTTAGATCTTTCCTGCTTCCTCTTGTGGTCATTTTCTACTATAAATTTCTCTCTACACACTGCTTTAAACATGTCCAAGAGATTCTGGTACATTGTATGTTTGTCCTCATTGGTTTCAAAGAATATCTTTATTATTGTCTTCATTTTGTTATGTACCCAGTAGTCATTCAGTAGCAGGTTGTTCAGTTTCCATGTAGTTGAGCGGTTTTGAGTGAGTTTCTTAATCCTGAGTTCTACTTTGATTGCACTGTGGTCTGAGAGACAGTTATAATTTCTGTTCTTTTATATTTGCTGAGGAGTGTTTTACTTCCAACTGTGGTCAGTTTTGGAATAAGTGCGATGTGTTGCTGAGAAGGATGTATATTCTGTTGATTTGGGGTGGAGAGTTCTGTAGATGTCTATAAGGTCCACTTGGTGCAGAGCTGAGTTCAATTCCTGGATATCCTTGTTAACTTTCTGTCTTGTTGATATGTCTAACATTGACACTGGGGTGTTACAGTCTCCCATTATTATTGGTGTGGGAGTCTAAGTCTCTTTGTAGGTCTCTAAGGGCTTGCTTTATGAATCTGGGTGCTCCTGTGTTGGGTACATAAATAGGATAATTAGCTCTTCTTTGAATTGAACCCTTTACCATTATGTAAAGGCCTTCTTTGCCTCTGGGAATGGATTACATCCTCTCCCCAACTTGCAGCAGAAACCATAGAACAGGACATTTTACAAACTCTGAGAAGAGAAGGCTGGGTCTAAGTATCATAAGAAGCCTGGCAATGACATATGCTGGCTTTATCTCTTTGCCTTGCTATTCCTGTAGGCTACAGGAAGACTTCTCAGACTGGTGGTGACAGTGAACCAATTTAAATATTGAATTTCAAGTGACATGGCAATATAGTTTTAAGACAAATAAAAATACTTTTAACGTGGACAATTAAAAAAAAAAAAAAAAAAAAACAATGTGCTCCATCTAGTAATATTAAAGAATGCTCATATTGCCATTTTTCTTTTTTTTTCTTTCTTTCTTTTTTTTTTTAGATGGAGTCTTGCTCTGTCACACAGGCTGGAGTGCAGTGGCACAGTCTTGACTCATTGCAGCCTCCACTTCTTGGGTTCAAGCAATTCTCCTGCCTCAGCCTCCTGCGTAGGTGGGAATACAGGCACACACCACCACACTTGGCTAATTTTTGTCATTTGCAGTAGAGTCAGGATTTTACCATGTTAGCCAGGCTGATCTTGAACTCCTGACCTCAGATGATCCACCCAGCTCAGCTTCCCAAAGTGCTGGGATTACAGGCATGAACCACCATACCTGGCCCATATTGTCATCTTTCATAGCAGGTCAACCAACAATACTTGTAACTAAAACATGTAGCTTTAAAAACACAGGACACCATGACTTGTATTAATATTTTCCATAATGCCCTTTCTTAACCTCAAAGGGATCTTTTAGGAAATGGAAATAAATCTCTGTTATGGTAGAAATTGCTCACCAATTCATTTAGTATCTTTATGATTTAGTCTTCTTCTGTTAAATAAAGTAAAATGAAATTTATTACTTAAAAAATTTTAAAGGACAATTATGTTAGACTTCTATCGGCTGGGCATGATGACTCACACCTGTAATGCCAGCACTTTGGGAGGCTGAGGTGGGCAGATTACCTGAGGTCAGGAGTTCGAGATTAGTCTGGCCAAGACGGTGAAACCCTGTCTTTACTAAACATACAAAAATTAGCCAGCCATAGTGGTGCAAGCCTATAGTCCCAGCTATTTGGGAGACTGATGCAGGGGGCAGAGGCTGCAGTGAGCTGAGATTGTGCTTCTGCACTCCAGCCTTGGTGACAGAGCGAGACTCCATCTCAAAAAACAAAAGAATTTTGTCTACTGACATAACTTATTTCATAATATCTGAGACATTAGTGCTTGTGAAATGTGCCAGTATTTTACATACCACAAGAAAGAAAAATCATTGCCAATTTAACCAGGATATAATGCAAAGATGCCATGGACTGTAAGATATAGGCTAATTTAAAAGACACCAAAAGTGTGAAAAAAAGTATGACCAAGAATCAATAAAATATATACTGATCCCTCCAAACATATTCATAGAGATAGGTTCCCTGAAATAAGGTCACCTACATCTAATAATGGTTATTTCTCAGAGGAAGAATCTTAGGTCATGTAAAAACATTTTTCTATTTTGAAAAAGACAGATTTACAACAAATGATTGCTTTTTGTTCAAGAAAAAAAATGACCAGTAATAAGTATGCCAAGATGTTAATAGTAGATAATTCTGGGTATGGCAGTTAAAGATGAATTTATTTCTTTGCTCTTTTCTGAATTTTGAAAGAACCTTCAAAATTAAAAAAAAAAAAAAAAAACCTAAATAAAGCAAGTAAAGATTCATAAAAGCTGGGACAGACATCCGTCAATGAAAGGACTTTTTTAGTGGCAGGAATTCCTCTCAGGGTAATCAGTGGTCCCAGTTTACTCAGGATTGTCCTAGTTTCTGCACTAAAGGTCTTGCTCCTGGGATGGCTGACCACCCTATCTTCTCCTCCTTTTGATTCAAATGACTGCGGTGATGCAAGAGGAAAGCTTTTGATTCTAGGGCAATAATAATGAGGATTTTTTTAGTGTGCCTCAGAATCCCCCAAGAAACTTATAAAATAAGCAGATTCCTGGGTTCCAAGCCTGGATATTCTAGTCTGGGAAGTCTGGGGTGACGCTTAGGAGAGGGCATTTTTAAGGACCCCAGGTAATTCTCAAGCCTCGTCCTGTTTCAGAGCTCTTTCAGCATGTCTTCCTGGCTTCCTTCTTTATCTCCTCCTCTCTGCATTTCCAGGGTCATCTGAAATGCTCCCTAAGCACTTTTGCCCTGGGGAGTCTCCTGCTGTGTGTTTACTGGAGGGCTACTTCCTCTCTAAGATCACTGCAAAGAAACAGCAATGGGAGGTAGGTACTCAACAGATCCCATGCCCCCCGCCAGGAAAATACTGGTAGCTAAGTCAGACCTATTCACATTCAAGATTCCCTGTGAGTACTCATTCTTCTAAAGAAAGGTGAAACCAGTGAAATACAGGAATGAAAAAGACCCTTCCATTCTACAGAAATGACATATAGATCTCTCTAATTCTTCTTCATTCCTCACTTACATTCTGCCATCCTGAAACACCATCTGTAGAAAATGTTAGCCTGGAAATTTTAAAAAAAGACCTATTATCCCATCCTATACATTTACTTCCATATGAACATAAGTCTGATGTGTTCTCTCTCCTGGACACAATTTAAAAGAAAGTAGGTTTCTTCAGTATATCTATTTGGTCCAATTACTTCTAAAATATGGCACACTGTTTTACGTCAGCCGTTTTTCATTAATATGTGCATCAGGCTCCCATTTTTAGTGGCTCTCAGCCCAGTGCTTCTCAAACTTTAATGTGCCTAAGAATCACCTGGTGATCTTGTAAAAATGCAAGTTCTGATTTGGCAAGGCTGGGTGGGACTTGGGGTTCAGAATTTCTATCAAGTTCCCCCGTGAGGCTGAGGTTGCTGGTTCCCAGACCACACATGAGTAGCAAGGGTACTTGACAGGTCAAAGTTTGGTCCCTAGGTATATAGTTGCCTTTAATAAAATTAAAGCAAAGTGAGTATTTGTTCCTACCACAGGGTGTAAATTGCTATGCTACATTTTCCTGAGGTTTACAGGAAATTTGTAGTGTAACCCTCACCTCTGACCAGGAGTGAGCCAGCAAATTGTAAAGCCAAATCCCTTTTCATTGTAAATTCCTATGCTGCTATTTACTGAACTGCAAACAGAGTTAAATTCTAAGCAAAATAGGTATATATGAAAAGTACATGTGTGAAAAAAAAAGAAATGTCTGAGGAAGAAAATGATTTTAATTATAAAAATGAGTAGAGGTTTACCATGAGAAAAATGCAATTGGTGACTAACATTTTTAAAGAGACTTTTCATTACATCAAATCTGAAAATTGTTGTCAGCTCCAACAATGGAGTTTTTACTTGAAAGGGAATGAGGAAATTTAAAAAGGAGGCTGTGATAATGTCTTTACAGTCTTGAATCTGTTGGGGTTCAGAAAACAAAGATGACACTCTGACATGTTGAACTAAAGAAACAGACTCAAGGTTTCTCTGACCACCCCCACCGCATATGTCTCAGTCTTCTCTTTCCCAAAGATGAGGCTGTTCACATTCCCTTATCTAACTAGAAACTGGCCCCACAAAGGAGGAGCACAAATGCCTCCTGATCTCCTCTCTGAAATGTCATTAACCAGAGAACATTAAAATTCATATCACAGAGGAAGAGACTGAAAATTAAACACCATACCTACAGCACAGAACTTCCTCCCACCCAATTTTTCCATCTTAGACCATTCAGTTCCCAAAGAGAATCATTTACTATCCCATTGTCTGAGCACTGGGCCCATTCATTTCCCCTAAAATTTATTTAATACCCCTCAAAAATGGCCACATTTCTCCCATGTCCCTCTGCTATGAAGAAGGGTGTGTAAGCATTAGGACCACACTGGGTGGTTAGGTAATCATCCTTGCACCATTCCCCATGCTTCTGTACCCTAAATAAATATACAATGTAGGCTTTTTATGCCTGCTAATCTGTAAATTGTCAGCTTGTTTTCAGAGCAGCTTCAGAGGGTGAAGGGGAAGCCTTCCCTTCTCCCTGACAAACTCAGCTGAGCATAAAGTTTGGAAGGCAAACACCAGAGAGTAATTTTGCGTTTATAAATTGTCCAAGATCTGGAATGAAATAACCCTGTGTTATTGTTATTTATGCTCTGCAAATAACTTTGAGAAAAACTATCGAGGCAAAGCTCAAAAAAGTTTTGAGGTATATACACAGCATTGTTTTTTAAATTTTGTCATATTATATATAAAATGGAAAAATAGCCTGAGAGAATGCACAGCAAAAGCCAACAGTAAGTGTTTCTGGATGACGGGATTGTGTTTACTTTTGATTATTGCTCTTTTAACATTTTTGACAATGAAAATATATTATTTTTATAATAAAAATAAAAAACTTAATTTTTAATAAATTGTTTTTTAATAATTGTTATGCCAAAATAGATATGCATAGAGATGGAATTCCCCTTCAATAAATATTTCTTTCAATAACAATTGTTTTATGTATTTCCTTTGATTGTGCTCCCTACAATTCTTTTCTATTTATTTCTGGGATCATATGAACATTATAGCTATAATTACGCTTTAAAATGTTAAATGAAATTTGAGTAACTTTAAATTCCCAATCATTCCTCTGTTATCAATATTTTCTATTTTACATAGAGCAACTGGCATTTATGAACTTTAAAATGTCTCAAGGATAAAATGACAAACGTTTTTCTATCAGAACCTACAATGTGCCAGTCACAGAAGTTCCCTGTTCTTCATCTGATCCCACAATGCCAAGCTGTTGCGCCTATAGACTCTAGGAGGGCAGAGTTCTTCATGTGATTTCTGTGTCCATTCTACAATCTCAATGGCTGCTCATGTACAATACAGGAGATGTTATACTAAGAGGAAGAAGCATGCCAAAAAAGACTGCAAAATCACCAGCACGAGAAACAATTCTGTAGATACTTTTAAGATGGTAATTTTCCACGTAAAGCTGTCCATTGCTTTCTGTAGTTTTCTTTCCTTCAAACCTTCCTTAGTCCCTCTGCTGCGCAAGTGTTCATGGAATTCCATGGCTGAAAGGAATTAAAAAGACAAAGTATATTACCCACCCCCTACCCCATCCAATCTGTGATAATGAACTGAAAACATTTCTTTTTCTAGGTAAAGGTAAAATAATTCCAACCCCCAGTGGAATTCCATAAGTGTGTCCATTTAAGAATTTAATAATGGGGACAAAACACTGAAAAATATTGGCATCAACAAAGCAGAAGGCATCTTCAAAGTCAGCAATTATTCCTCATTGTTTTAAAGGGAAACAGGGCACCTATGAGCATTGTTATTCTTATTTAGAGATGGGAAGCTTAGCAAGTTTCAGAGACGGGAGGCTACAAGGGAGCATAAAGAAGGACTGGAAACAGCACCTGGACTTGGACTCTCATAAGGTGGATTTCAGCTCCACTGAGGACACAGTGGAGACCGGCAATAGAAAAAATGCAAAGTAATGTATTTCCTGTCACAGAAAGGGTCAATCTGAGGTCAGATACCAAGCCCACAGTACAAAGAGGGGAGCGGGGAAAGACCCTGAACTCTAACTCTGCAGTTATGTTACACCAGAATTTATATAATAAATAAATATTCCCTTCTGCTGTTCAAAATTATTTCTGCAAGATCTGTAGATGCCCTAATTCAAATTTAGTGTACAGAGTTTTCAAATAAATTTAAAAATGTTATGCTTTTTTTCCCATTAACTGGAAAAATCTTAATTCCTAATCACACCAATATAACTGATAATATAAGACCGCTTAATCAAATTTAAACATTCTTAGAATTTTTTTGTCCTTAGAATATACGTAATTGAGAATGTTAAGTGAAAAATATGATGTACTAGGGTTAGCTGGAATAATTCTTTTCTCTCTGTGTTTATGTTACTGAAAATGTACAATTTAGCTCATGTATTTCTTTTTTCTCATTTTACATGTGTGTGGTGGGGACAGTGATTTTTTTGGATGTAATTTATGAATTATGTCAAAATGTTACATAATTCCAAAATTAAACTACCTATCAAGGTGAATTCAGCTAACTCTTGCTTCTTTTATAGTCGTTTCTACCTTTATCCTTCTTTCCCTTATGTATTCTTATTAATTTTTTTAATGTATTGTTTCTCTTGGCAAATGTAATCAAATGTGTACATATTATTCATAATCTTCCTTTCTTAGAGAAACAAGTAGCATACTGTGAACAGTGTCCTGCATGTTAGTTGTTTTCGGTTTTTTTTTCTTACACACATACATAGTGGAGATCACTCCATGTCAGTATACAGAACTCTTCCTCACTCGTTTCTGTAACAGCTACAGAGACTCCATTGTGAAGATGAACCAGCATTTATTTAACCAGTCA